>NC_068297.1:36693315-37042065 GCF_025860055.1 Xyrauchen texanus | reverse complement strand
CTGAGGCCCATAAAGACCTCATTTCTAATAAGTAGAAAAAACTAATGGCCAATTCTTATACGGGACGTCCCAAACAGTATGCACAATTTATATCAAACCATTTTACTGCAGCATTTTGGAGAAATGTCACATTATTTGACTTCTGAGGCCCATAAAGACCTCATTTCTAATAAGTAGAAAAAACTAACGGCCAATTCTTATACGGGACGTCCCATACAGTATGCACGATTTATATCAAACCATTTTACTGCAGCATTTTGGAGAAATGCACATTATTCGACTTCAGAGGCCCATTAATACCTCATTTCTAATAAGTAGAAAAAACTAATGGTCAGTTCTTATACGGGACGTCCCATACAGTATACACACCTTATATCAAACCATTTTACTGTAGCATTTTGGAGAAATGTCACATTATTCGACTTCAGAGGCCCATTAATACCTCATTTCTAATAAGTAGAAAAAAATAATGATCAGTTCTTGTGGGGGACGTCCCATACAGTATACACACCTCATATCAAACCATTTTACTGTAGCATTCTGGAGAAATGTCACATTATTTGACTTCAGAGGCCCATTAATACCTCATTTCTAATAAGTAGAAAAAACTAACGGCCAATTCTTATACGGGACGTCCCATACAGTATGCACAATTTATATCAAACCATTTTACTGCAGCATTTTGGGGAAATGTCACATTATTCGACTTTAGAGGCCCATAAAGACCTCATTTCTAACAAGTAGAAAAAACTAATGGTCAGTTCGTATACGGGACGTCCCATACAGTATACACACCTTATATCAAACCATTTTACTGTAGCATTTTGGAGAAATGTCACATTATTCAACTTCTGAGGCCCATAAAGACCTCATTTCTAACAAGTAGAAAAAACTAATGGTCAGTTCGTATACGGGACGTCCCATACAGTATACACACCTTATATCAAACCATTTTACTGTAGCATTTTGGAGAAATGTCACATTATTCGACTTCAGAGGCCCATAAAGACCTCATTTCTAACATGTAGAAAAAACTAATGGTCAGTTCTTATACGGGACATCCCATACAGTATACACACCTTATATCAAACCATTTTACTGTAGCATTTTGGAGAAATGTCACATTATAAAGACCTCATTTCTAATTAGTAGAAAAAACTAACGGCCAATTCTTATACGGGACGTCCCAAACAGTATGCGCAATTTATATCAAACCATTTTACTGCAGCATTTTGGAGAAATGTCACATTATTTGACTTCTGAGGCCCATAAAGACCTCATTTCTAATAAGTAGAAAAAACTAACGGCCAATTCTTATACGGGACGTCCCATACAGTATGCACAATTTATATCAAACCATTTTACTGCAGCATTTTGGAGAAATGTCACATTATTCGACTTCAGAGGCCCATTAATACCTCATTTCTAATAAGTAGAAAAAATAATGGTCAGTTCTTGTGGGGACGTCCCATACAGTATACACACCTCATATCAAACCATTTTACTTTAGCATTTTGGAGAAATGTCACATTATTCGACTTCAGAGGCCTATAAAGACCTCATTTCTAATAAGTAGAAAATAACAATGGTCAGGTCTTATACAGGACGTCCCATACAGTATACACACCTCATATCAAACCATTTGTGTGTGTGTGTGTGTAAGACATAAAGATAAAGAAAGAAAAAAGAAAACAGAAGCATTGAAAGCATGACGAGAGATGACCCATATAGAATCTACAAAAATCGGATATGACAGAACGAATAATCATCATCATTGAATGATACTATAGCCATTTTAACCACATATAGTGCATAAAGTGAAATGATATATCAATTCATTCAGATATGTCTTTCATTCATTCTATACAAAGTTTTGTTAAAAAAATTCCTGAAACCTACAAATGTTTTGGTAAATTTTTTTATTTTATTATTATTTTAATTTGATTTGATTTGATTTTACTGAGTCCTGGTGTCACTGCAGAGGACAATCTCTAAATAATGTAATGACATGACAAATTAATACATTCAAAAAATTTTTTTTACTGGTTCTAAGGAGGATTTTTTTTAATATCTATATATCTGTTTACTTGCAAGCAATGTTTTTACTGTATTATTTTCACTTTGTTTTCATTTATGGCTTTTTTTTATAGATTTTTTATATATATATATATATATATATATATATATATATATATATATATATATATATATATATATAGTTTAAAACACTAAGTATTGTAAAGTAATAAGGAAAAATACTTATATGGTTATTTTGCGTTGCTCTCAAATAGAAAACAAGTTTATAAAGTTATATGACATGCAGCATCATCTGACGATGTTTCATTCTCTTTGGCTCTTCCGATGCATGATCAACTCATGTGCGCACCTGCTAGGCGTGGCCATTCAGTCAATCCTCTAAATGCTCACTTTGTCCTGATTGGCCGAATCACTGTGTGATCAGCGCATGAAAACGGAACGGTTGCTTTTACAAAATAATAGTTATAATAATAACAGTAACGATAACATTTATTAATATTACTTACTTTAAAGTTACAGATTTTTTAAACGTTAATTTAAAACATTAAATAGCTTGGAAAATTATTTTGTGAAAAACATGTAGGTGAATTTAGGTGGTGGTGTGAGGGTGGGCGCATTGCATTAGATTCCCATCTTTCAGTCTTTAAAACAGCATCATGAGATGACAGAAAGAGCGGTAAGTTGGTAACCTTGTTATATAATTAATTGATGCTTTAACTGTACTTTGATAGACATTTCTTCATTAACTATTGGTTCCCCTTCTGTCGCTCTCTCCACGTTGTGTCGGAGAAGCGACACTAGGGGTCTCTCTTGAGCGCCGATATTCACCTCTGATCTTATTGAAAAGGGCCAATGGGAGTTGGCAGTCAGTATTTGCACACCCCGCCCCCGGACATACGGGTATTTAAGCGGGGCAAATACGGGAGTTCATTCAGGATTTTTCTGAGGAGCCGGAAATGGTCCGGCCACAACAGTGGCTCGGTTCAGCGACATGGTGGAGGAAAGACACAACGTGTCGTTCCCTCCCTCGGGGAACGGAGGTTACATACGTAACCAAATGTTCCCCTTCTGTCGCTCTCTCCACGTTGTGTCATAGAAGCGACACTAGGGGACCCATTCCAATCTTGCCATGCGCTGAACCGTGTACGTGAACCGCCGATACAGAGGCGGGCAGGGATTTCATCCAGTGCCGCGCATCGTCTGTACCTGGCTGCACGTACCCTTCCCCAATGCCCCATAAGAACATCGGGATCCTTCTAGTTACCCTGGGAGGGGAACAAGGCGATGTTTGCCAACATGGGAACGGGCCAGCCTGGCTGGGCCTCTTTTCTCTCTATGTTTCTCGCATAGAGCAATCATGGCCGGGGCCCTTACACGCATATAGGGAAGGGGTCTTATCCAGACCCTGCGGAGACCACACCTGCCCTTTTTCTTGGGGAGGAAAAGTGGTAGACACGTCACACGGCCGTCTTAGGGCTCATGTGGAAAGTATGGTGCGGTGGTAGATCCAGCCTCGAAAGGGGGAGTTGCTACAGCACGGCGACCGGGGCAGCTGTAACTGACTAAGGGAGACACGAGCGTCCGCTCGTAAGGGGACAGAACAGTGGAATTACACACAGGGGGAGTCCGAACAGGAGGCCTTCTTATTTTACCTGTGGAGCCCCTATACCAGTACGGGGTGGCCACCAGGGTACCCGCAGTGGCTTGGGTCGGCGAGTTCCTCCGCTGAACCGCGGACCTGGAGGGCTGGGGAGGAATTGACCAGGGTCCCGACTCGGAGTGGGGCGCCCTGGGAAGAAGGCGCACTACTTTACCTTGACGTCAGGAAAAGGGCGCTGGGCGCAAGCGATCCACCCGGCCGGTTGGTCTACGTGTTACCGAGTTCTACGGGCTCGGACCTGAGAAAACACGAGACGCAACCGACTCAACGCGGAAGATGTAAAACCTCGCGAAGGTGTTGGGTGTTGCCCAACCCGCGGCTCTACAGATGTCTGCTAGGGAGGTGCCCTTGGCCAATGCCCATGAGGACGCAACACCCCTTGTTGAGTGAGCTCGGACCTGCAAGGGTAGGGGCATGGCCTGGGTGTGATAAGCCAGTGTGATGGCGTCGACAACCCAGTGGGCGAGCCTCTGTTTGGAGATGGCATTCCCTTTCTACCGTCCCCCAAAGCAGACAAAGAGCTGCTCAGAGCATCTGGTGCTCTGTGTGCGGTCCAGGTAAATGCGCAGGGCGCGCACTGGACACAGCAACGAAAGGGCTGGGTCTGCCTCCTCCCGGGGCAGCGCTTGCAGGTTCACTACCTGATCTCGGAATGGTGTGGTAGGAACCTTGGGCACATAGCCCGGTCGCGGTCTTAGGATCACAGACGTATCTGCCGGACCGAACTCCAGGCAAGTGTCGCTGACAGAGAATGCTTGCAGGTCCCCGACCCTCTTAATGGAGGCGAGCGCAATCAGCAGGGCCGTCTTAAGAGAGAGGGCCCTGAGTCCAACTGATTCGAGCGGCTCGAAGGGAGGCCAAGACTACCGAGACTACCGAGAGATCCCAGGAGGGAACTAGGCCTGGCTGGGAGGGATTCAACCTCCGGGCGCCTCTCAGGAACCTGAGGATCAGGTCGTGCTTACCCAAAGACTTGCCGTTTACAGGATCGTGGTGGGCGGCGATAGCGGCAACATACACCTTGAGGGTGGACGGGGACAGCCTCCTGTCCAGCCTCTCCTGTAGGAACAGAAGCACTGACCTAATCGCGCATCTCTGCGGGTCTTCGGCTCGGGAAGAACACCAATCTGCGAACAAGCGCCAATTTAGGGCGTAAAGGTGCCTGGTAGAGGGGGCTCTGGCTTGGTTGATGGTATTCACAACGGTCGCCGGTAAGCCGGCTAGCTCTTCCGCGTCCCGTCCAGGGACCAGACGTGGAGGTTCCAGAGGTCTGGGCACGGGTGCCAGAGCGTGCCCCGTCCCTGAGAGAGGAGCTCCTTTCTCAGGGGAATTCGCCAGGGAGGAGCTGTCGCGAGGAGCCTGAGTTCCGAGAACCAAGTCTGAGTGGGCCGTAGGGGGCCACCAACGTGACTTGCTCCTCGTCCTCCCTGACCTTGCACAGCACCAGTACAAGAAGGCTCACTGGGGGAAATGCGTACTTGCGCAGCCCCGAGGGCCAGCTGTGTGCCAGCGCGTCTGTCCCGAGGGGAGCCTCTGTTAGGGCGTACCAGAGCGGGCAGTGGGAGGTTTCCTGGGCGGCGAACAGGTCTACCTGGGCCTTGCCAAACCGCTCCCAAATCAGCTGGACCGACTGGGGTGAAGCCTCCACTCCCCGCCGGGCAGGCGTTGTCGTGATAGCGCGTCCGCTACGACGTTGAGCTTGCCGGGGATGTGAGTGGTACGCAGCGACTTGAGTCACTGCTGGCTCCATAGGAGGAGACGGCGGGCGAATTGTGACATGTGGCGGGAGCATACGCCGCCTTGGCGATTTATGTACGCCACCACCGTGGTGCTGTCCGATCTCATGAGGACATGTTTGTCCCGAACTAACGGGAGGAACTTCCTGAGAGCAAGAAGGACGGTCAGCAACTCCAGGCAATTGATGTGCCAACGCAGCGGGGCCCCTTTCCAACGGCCCGCTGCTGCGTGCCCACTGCACACGGCACCCCACCTGGACCGGGAGGCGTCGGTTGTGACCAGGAGGCGTCGGGACACCTGCTGCAGGGGCACTCCTGCCCGTAAAAAGCAGAGGTCTGTCCAGGGTCGGAGTGTTTTGAGGCAGGTGGGGGTGATCCTTATCCGATGCGTGCCGCGGTGCCATGCTTGTCTCGGGACTCGAGTCTGGAGCCAGTGCTGGAGTGGTCTCATATGCATCAACCCCAGCGGCGCGACCGCCGCGGAGGACGCCATATGCCCCAGGAGCCTCTGGAAAAGTTTTAGAGGGACCACTGTGCCTGGCTTGAAGGAAGCGAGGCAGTCCAGCACCGACTGAGCATGCTCCCTCGTGAGACGTGCTGTCATTGAGACTGAGTCTAACTCCAACCCGAGAAAAGAGATGCTCTGAACCGGAGTGAGCTTGCTCTTTTCCCAGTTGACCTGAAGCCCCAAGCAGCTGAGGTGCCGGAGCACCTGGTCTCTGTGTGTGCATAGTAACTCTCAAGAGTGTGCTAGGATGAGCCAGTCGTCGATGTAGTTGAGAATGCGGATGCCGGCTACTCGTAGCGGGGCAAGGGCCGCCTCTGCGACTTTCGTGAAGACGCGAGGGGACAGAGACAGGCCGAAGGGGAGGACTTTGTACTGAAACGCCTGGCCGTCGAATGCGAACCGTAGGAAGGGTCGGTGTCGTGGCAGTTTTGAGAGGTGGAAGTACGCGTCCTTCAGGTCTAGAATGCTGAACGCCAGCCAGAATATTTCTCTGCATAAGCATTTTGAACTGGAGTTTTAACAAGGCCCGATTGAAAACTCGCAAGTCCAGGATTGGTCGTAAGCCACCGCCTTTCTTGGGTACAATGAAGTAAGGGCTGTAGAAACCCTTCCTCATTTCGGTTGGAGGGACGGGCTCTACCGCGCCCTTGGCTAAGAGGGTCGCGATTTCCGTGCGCAGGGAACTGGCGGGTCGCTGTGTACTGCGGAAAAGCGGATGCCCCTGAAGGGGCGGAGCCGGGCAAACTGAATTGCGTAACCGAGTCGAATGGTCCGGTGCAGCCAGCGTGATGCGTTGGGAAGCGAAAGCCACGCTTCCCAGCTCTGCGCTAGGGGCACCAAAGGGACGAGTATTTTGGACGTACCCGGCGGGGCCTCGCAGCGGGGCGGAACAGGTAATGCAGCGTCGGGCGGCTTCGTTGCGGCCTGAGGCTGAGGTGCTGAGAATAGACTCAAAGCACTTACCTTGCTCCGCGCGCCTGGCTGGGGGCGGGTTCTTGACTGAGGAGGAGGTCTGATGTTGGTGTCCTCTGGACTCGTCTGAACCGGCCGGCCGGGGGACAGTCATGGGCAGGCTGAAGGCGGGATCGCCGCATCCGGTGTACCGGGACTGTTGTGATCTGAAAGCACATTGTCGTGAAAATGGCATTTGTGGGCCAGGTGACCCAGAGGCAAAGGAAATAGCTCTTTTATTGAGAATGTGGGTACCACAGCCCCCGTCAATGAAAAAACAAAGGATTCTCCTCCCGGCCCTCCACCGGGGGACGGAGCAGTCTTACCACCTCCGGAGCTAACGTCTTCGGCTCTGGGTCGGCTGTCTCAGGAACGCTTGGGAACCTTCCGGGTCCTGGAGGGGGTTCGTGAGACAGGGGCGTGCGCCGCCTGCGGAGTGCTCGACGCTGGGGCTGAGAGCTGGGCCCGGGTTGAGGCGGAGCAGGAGCTGGTTTCCTCGCAGGGGGACGCCCTCGGCAGGCAGACGGGGCAGGGCCCGTAGCGGCAGGTCTGCGGCGGGGCATGATGTGCGAAATGGCCTCCGTCTGCTTCTTCACCGCAGAGAACTGTTGGGCGAAGTCCTCGATGGTGTCACCGAAAAGGCCAATCTGGGAGACAGGTGCGTCCAAAGATGGCGTTCCTGGACCACTAGGGTGGCCACCGTCTGTCCGAGTGCCTGCGCTGTGGCCTTCGTCGCTCTCAGGGCGAGGTCGGTCGCTGAGCGCAGTTCCTGCAGCACATCAGGATCAGGTCCACCCCGTGCATGTTTCTGAGAGCTTTGGCCTGGTGGACTTGCAGGAGGGCCATCGCATGCAGGGCGGAGGCAGCGCGTCCAGCCTTAGTGTAGGCCTTCGCGTTAAGCGCGGATGTTGTCCTACAGGGCTTGGATGGGAGTACGGGGCGACCCCGCCAGGAGGTAGGGCTACCGGGGCATAGATGGTGCGCAACTGCCCTATCAACCTGGGGAATCGTGTCGTACCCGTGGCGCTCTCCGCCGTCGAGAGTGGAGAGAGTGGAGCGGGTGGCACCTAGACGAGCGGATAGCAGGGCTCTCCACGTAGACGTCAGCTCATCATGCACCTCCGGGAAGAAAGGGACTGGGGGGATGCAAGGCCGCAAACGGCGCGCTGCCCCCAGGAACCAATCATCCAACCGATAAGGCTGTGGGGAGGATGGAGGGTTCCAGTCCAACCCCATGCTCAAGGCGGCCCGGGCAAGCATGTCGGACATCTGAGCGTCGGCCTCAGCCTGGGCCTGCTGGCCCGAAGGCGGCAGTCCAGGGGAGTCCTCGGCATCAGACACCGCGCTCTCCGATGCAGTGGCGAGCTCATCTGCTTCGGACTCGGGAGGATAGACAGCTGGGCCGTGAGGCGAGCCGCTGTCGCCGCGAGCGTGGACGGAGACCAGCGAGCGTGTCGGGGAACAGGAGGTTCGCGGGGGGCTACCCGGCGAAACTGCACCCGCTGCCGCCCCCAAATCGGCCCCAGCACCAACCGCACCGTCCTTAATCCCGTGGGAAGAAGGAGCAATGCGGGGTGCAGCTGGGGTGGCTTGCTTTCTGTTGAAAGCGAGCCGCGACCGCAACAAGGTCATGGTCATGTTCTCGCAGTGAGAACATGAACCATCCACAAACGCCGCCTCGGTGTGATCGCGGCCCAAACACACGAGACAGCGCCTGTGGCCGTCTGAAGCAGAGAGCACTCTACCGCATCCAGGAACGACACAGGGGCGGAAAGGCATCTTGAAAAGACGCGTCCTTAAAAGGACGTTCAACGCCGCTGTGTTTGCTCTTTTAGAGAAAATTACTCTTTTAGTAAAAACTCTTTTAATACACAGTGTGTGTGTATGCGTGTCTGCGCTGTCGAGCGCTCAGGGGCAACAATGCACGCCGTGCACTGAGAAGGAGAAAGCCGCTGTTGTGCGCCGTCAAGATCCAACAGCATGCAGATCGTCAGAGGAAAACAGGAACGTTTAAGTGCCGTGTAACTCGCAGCAAACTGCAGACAGACCATCGGCTCCGAAGAAATTTTCTGAATGAACTCCCGTATTTGCCCTGCTTAAATACCCGTATGTCCGGGGGCGGGGTATGCAAATACTGACTGCCAACTCCCATTGGCCCTTTTCAATAAGATCAGAGGTGAATATCGGCGCTCAAGAGAGACCCCTAGTGTCGCTTCTCCGACACAACGTGGAGAGAGCGACAGAAGGGGAACCAATAGTTAACGAAGAAATGTCTATCAAAGTACAGTTAAAGCATCAATTAATTATATAACAAGGTTACCAACTTACCGCTCTTTCTGTCGTCTCATGATGCTGTTTTAAAGACTGAAAGATGGGAATCTAATGCAATGCGCCCACCCTCACACCACCACCTAAATTCACCTACATGTTTTTCACAAAATAATTTTCCAAGCTATTTAACGTTTTAAATTAACGTTTAAAAAATCTGTAACTTTAAAGTAAGTAATATTAATAAATGTTATCGTTACTGTTATTATTATAACTATTATTTTGTAAAAGCAACCGTTCCGTTTTCATGCGCTGATCACACAGTGATTCGGCCAATCAGGACAAAGTGAGCATTTAGAGGATTGACTGAATGGCCACGCCTAGCAGGTGCGCACATGAGTTGATCATGCATCGGAAGAGCCAAAGAGAATGAGACATCGTCAGATGATGCTGCATGTCATATAACTTTATAAACTTGTTTTCTATTTGAGTGCAACGCAAAATAACCATATAAGTGTTTTTCCTTATTACTTTACAATACTTTGTGTTTTAAACTATATATATATATATATATATATATATATATATATATATATATATATATAAAAAATCTATAAAAAAAGCCATAAATGAAAACAAAGTGAAAATAATACAGTAAAAACATTGCTTGCAAGTAAACAGATATATAGATATTAAAAAAAAATCCTCCTTAGAACCAGTAAAAAATTTTTTTTGAATGTATTAATTTTTCATGTCATTACATTGTTTAGAGATTGTCCTCTGCAGTGACACCAGGACTCAGTAAAATCAAATCAAATCAAATTAAAATAATAATAAAATAAAAAAATTTACCAAAACATTTGTAGGTTTCAGGAATTTTTTTAACAAAACTTTGTATAGAATGAATGAAAGACATATCTGAATGAATTGATATATCATTTCACTTTATGCACTATATGTGGTTAAAATGGCTATAGTATCATTCAGTGATGATGATTATTCGTTCTGTCATATCCGATTTTTGTACATTCTATATGGGTCGTCTCTCGTCATGCTTTCAATGCTTCTGTTTTCTTTTTTCTTTCTTTATCTTTATGTCTTACACACACACACACAAATGGTTTGATATGAGGTGTGTATACTGTATGGGACGTCCTGTATAAGACCTGACCATTGTTATTTTCTACTTATTAGAAATGAGGTCTTTATAGGCCTCTGAAGTCGAATAATGTGACATTTCTCCAAAATGCTAAAGTAAATTGGTTTGATATGAAGTGTGTATACTGTATGGGACGTCCCCCACAAGAACTGACCATTATTTTTTTCTACTTATTAGAAATGAGGTATTAATGGGCCTCTGAAGTCGAATAATGTGACATTTCTCCAAAATGCTGCAGTAAAATGGTTTGATATAAATTGTGCATACTGTATGGGACGTCCCGTATAAGAATTGGCCGTTCGTTTTTTCTACTTATTAGAAATGAGGTATTAATGGGCCTCTGAAGTCGAATAATGTGACATTTCTCCAAAATGCTGCAGTAAAATGGTTTGATATAAATTGTGCATACTGTATGGGACGTCCCGTATAAGAATTGACCATTAGTTTTTTCTACTTGTTAGAAATGAGGTCTTTATGGGCCTCTGAAGTCGAATAATGTGACATTTCTCCAAAATACTGCAGTAAAATGGTTTGATATAAATTGTGCATACTGTATGGGACGTCCCGTATAAGAATTGGCCGTTAGTTTTTTCTACTTATTAGAAATGAGGTCTTTATGGGCCTCAGAAGTCAAATAATGTGAAATTTCTCCAAAATGCTACAGTAAAATGGTTTGATATGAGGTGTGCATACTGTATGGGACGTCCCGTATAAGAATTGGCCGTTAGTTTTTTCTACTTATTAGAAATGAGGTCTTTATGGGCCTCTGAAGTCGAATAATGTGACATTTCTCCAAAATACTACAGTAAAATGGTTTGATATAAATTGTGCATACTGCATGGGACGTCCCGTATAAGAATTGGCCGTTAGTTTTTTCTACTTATTAGAAATGAGGTCTTTATGGGCCTCAGAAGTCAAATAATGTGAAATTTCTCCAAAATGCTACAGTAAAATGGTTTGATATGAGGTGTGTATACTGTATGGGACATCCTGTATAAGACCTGACCATTGTTATTTTCTACTTATGAGAAATGAGGTCTTTATAGTCCTCTGAAGTCGAATAATGTGACATTTCTCCAAAATGCTACAGTAAAATGGTTTGATATAAGGTGTGTATACTGTATGGGACGTCCCGTATAAGAACTGACCATTAGTTTTTTCTACTTATTAGAAATGAGGTCTTTATGGGCCTCAGAAGTCAAATAATGTGACATTTCTCCAAAATGCTACAGTAAAATGGTTTGATATGAGGTGTGTATACTGTATGGGATGTCCCCCACAAGAACTGACCATTATTTTTTTCTACTTATTAGAAATGAGGTATTAATGGGCCTCTGAAGTCGAATAATGTGACATTTCTTCAAAATGCTACAGTAAAATGGTTTGATATAAGGTGTGTATACTGTATGGGACGTCCCGTATAAGAACTGACCATTAGTTTTTTCTACTTGTTAGAAATGAGGTCTTTATGGGCCTCTGAAGTCGAATAATGTGACATTTCTCCAAAATGCTACAGTAAAATGGTTTGATATGAGGTGTGTATACTGTATGGGACGTCCCCCACAAGAACTGACAATTATTTTTTTGTACTTATTAGAAATGAGGTATTAATGGGCCTCTGAAGTCGAATAATGTGACATTTCTCCAAAATGCTGCAGTAAAATGGTTTGATATAAATTGTGCATACTGTATGGGACGTCCCGTATAAGAATTGGCCGTTAGTTTTTTCTACTTATTAGAAATGAGGTCTTTATGGGCCTCAGAAGTCAAATAATGTGACATTTCTCCAAAATTCTGCAGTAAAATGGTTTGATATAATTTGGGCATACTGTTTGGGACGTCCCGTATAAGAATTGGCCGTTCGTTTTTTCTACTTATTAGAAATGAGGTCTTTATGGGCCTCAGAAGTTGAATAATGTGACATTTCTCCAAAATGCTACAGTAAAATGGTTTGATATAAGGTGTGTATACTGTATGGGACGTCCCGTATAAGAACTGACCATTAGTTTTTTCTACTTGTTAGAAATTAGGTCTTTATGGGCCTCTGAAGTCGAATAATGTGACATTTCTCCAAAATGCTAAAGTAAATTGGTTTGATATGAAGTGTGTATACTGTATGGGACGTCCCCACAAGAACTGACCATTATTTTTTTCTACTTATTAGAAATGAGGTATTAATGGGCCTCTGAAGTCGAATAATGTGACATTTCTCCAAAATGCTGCAGTAAAATGGTTTGATATAAATTGTGCATACTGTATGGGACGTCCCGTATAAGAATTGGCCGTTCGTTTTTTCTACTTATTAGAAATGAGGTATTAATGGGCCTCTGAATTCGAATAATGTGACATTTCTCCAAAATGCTGCAGTAAAATGGTTTGATATAAATTGTGCATACTGTATGGGACGTCCCGTATAAGAATTGACCATTAGTTTTTTCTACTTGTTAGAAATGAGGTCTTTATGGGCCTCTGAAGTCGAATAATGTGACATTTCTCCAAAATACTGCAGTAAAATGGTTTGATATAAATTGTGCATACTGTTTGGGACGTCCCGTATAAGAATTGGCCGTTAGTTTTTTCTACTTATTAGAAATGAGGTCTTTATGGGCCTCAGAAGTCAAATAATGTGACATTTCTCCAAAATTCTGCAGTAAAATGGTTTGATATAATTTGGGCATACTGTTTGGGACGTCCCGTATAAGAATTGGCCGTTCGTTTTTTCTACTTATTAGAAATGAGGTCTTTATGGGCCTCAGAAGTTGAATAATGTGACATTTCTCCAAAATGCTACAGTAAAATGGTTTGATATAAGGTGTGTATACTGTATGGGACGTCCCGTATAAGAACTGACCATTAGTTTTTTCTACTTGTTAGAAATTAGGTCTTTATGGGCCTCTGAAGTCGAATAATGTGACATTTCTCCAAAATGCTAAAGTAAATTGGTTTGATATGAAGTGTGTATACTGTATGGGACGTCCCCCACAAGAACTGACCATTATTTTTTCTACTTATTAGAAATGAGGTATTAATGGGCCTCTGAAGTCGAATAATGTGACATTTCTCCAAAATGCTGCAGTAAAATGGTTTGATATAAATTGTGCATACTGTATGGGACGTCCCGTATAAGAATTGGCCGTTCGTTTTTTCTACTTATTAGAAATGAGGTATTAATGGGCCTCTGAAGTCGAATAATGTGACATTTCTCCAAAATGCTGCAGTAAAATGGTTTGATATAAATTGTGCATACTGTATGGGACGTCCCGTATAAGAATTGACCATTAGTTTTTTCTACTTGTTAGAAATGAGGTCTTTATGGGCCTCTGAAGTCGAATAATGTGACATTTCTCCAAAATACTGCAGTAAAATGGTTTGATATAAATTGTGCATACTGTTTGGGACGTCCCGTATAAGAATTGGCCGTTAGTTTTTCTACTTATTAGAAATGAGGTCTTTATGGGCCTCAGAAGTCAAATAATGTGAAATTTCTCCAAAATGCTACAGTAAAATGGTTTGATATGAGGTGTGCATACTGTATGGGACGTCCCGTATAAGAATTGGCCGTTAGTTTTTTCTACTTATTAGAAATGAGGTCTTTATGGGCCTCTGAAGTCGAATAATGTGACATTTCTCCAAAATACTACAGTAAAATGGTTTGATATAAATTGTGCATACTGCATGGGACGTCCCGTATAAGAATTGGCCGTTAGTTTTTTCTACTTATTAGAAATGAGGTCTTTATGGGCCTCAGAAGTCAAATAATGTGAAATTTCTCCAAAATGCTACAGTAAAATGGTTTGATATGAGGTGTGTATACTGTATGGGACGTCCTGTATAAGACCTGACCATTGTTATTTTCTACTTATGAGAAATGAGGTCTTTATAGTCCTCTGAAGTCGAATAATGTGACATTTCTCCAAAATGCTAAAGTAAAATGGTTTGATATGAGGTGTGTATACTGTATGGGACGTCCCCCACAAGAACTGACCATTATTTTTTTCTACTTATTAGATATGAGGTATTAATGGGCCTCTGAAGTCGAATAATGTGACATTTCTCCAAAATGCTACAGTAAAATGGTTTGATATAAGGTGTGTATACTGTATGGGACGTCCCGTATAAGAACTGACCATTAGTTTTTTCTACTTATTAGAAATGAGGTCTTTATGGGCCTCAGAAGTCAAATAATGTGACATTTCTCCAAAATGCTACAGTAAAATGGTTTGATATGAGGTGTGTATACTGTATGGGATGTCCCCCACAAGAACTGACCATTATTTTTTTCTACTTATTAGAAATGAGGTATTAATGGGCCTCTGAAGTCGAATAATGTGACATTTCTTCAAAATGCTACAGTAAAATGGTTTGATATAAGGTGTGTATACTGTATGGGACGTCCCGTATAAGAACTGACCATTAGTTTTTTCTACTTGTTAGAAATGAGGTCTTTATGGGCCTCTGAAGTCGAATAATGTGACATTTCTCCAAAATGCTACAGTAAAATGGTTTGATATGAGGTGTGTATACTGTATGGGACGTCCCCACAAGAACTGACAATTATTTTTTTGTACTTATTAGAAATGAGGTATTAATGGGCCTCTGAAGTCGAATAATGTGACATTTCTCCAAAATGCTGCAGTAAAATGGTTTGATATAAATTGTGCATACTGTATGGGACGTCCCGTATAAGAATTGGCCGTTAGTTTTTTCTACTTATTAGAAATGAGGTCTTTATGGGCCTCAGAAGTCAAATAATGTGACATTTCTCCAAAATTCTGCAGTAAAATGGTTTGATATAATTTGGGCATACTGTTTGGGACGTCCCGTATAAGAATTGGCCGTTCGTTTTTTCTACTTATTAGAAATGAGGTCTTTATGGGCCTCAGAAGTTGAATAATGTGACATTTCTCCAAAATGCTACAGTAAAATGGTTTGATATAAGGTGTGTATACTGTATGGGACGTCCCGTATAAGAACTGACCATTAGTTTTTTCTACTTGTTAGAAATTAGGTCTTTATGGGCCTCTGAAGTCGAATAATGTGACATTTCTCCAAAATGCTAAAGTAAATTGGTTTGATATGAAGTGTGTATACTGTATGGGATGTCCCCCACAAGAACTGACCATTATTTTTTTCTACTTATTAGAAATGAGGTATTAATGGGCCTCTGAAGTCGAATAATGTGACATTTCTCCAAAATGCTGCAGTAAAATGGTTTGATATAAATTGTGCATACTGTATGGGACGTCCCGTATAAGAATTGGCCGTTCGTTTTTTCTACTTATTAGAAATGAGGTATTAATGGGCCTCTGAATTCGAATAATGTGACATTTCTCCAAAATGCTGCAGTAAAATGGTTTGATATAAATTGTGCATACTGTATGGGACGTCCCGTATAAGAATTGACCATTAGTTTTTTCTACTTGTTAGAAATGAGGTCTTTATGGGCCTCTGAAGTCGAATAATGTGACATTTCTCCAAAATACTGCAGTAAAATGGTTTGATATAAATTGTGCATACTGTTTGGGACGTCCCGTATAAGAATTGGCCGTTAGTTTTTTCTACTTATTAGAAATGAGGTCTTTATGGGCCTCAGAAGTCAAATAATGTGAAATTTCTCCAAAATGCTACAGTAAAATGGTTTGATATGAGGTGTGCATACTGTATGGAACGTCCCGTATAAGAATTGGCCGTTAGTTTTTTCTACTTATTAGAAATGAGGTCTTTATGGGCCTCTGAAGTCGAATAATGTGACATTTCTCCAAAATACTACAGTAAAATGGTTTGATATAAATTGTGCATACTGCATGGGACGTCCCGTATAAGAATTGGCCGTTAGTTTTTTCTACTTATTAGAAATGAGGTCTTTATGGGCCTCAGAAGTCAAATAATGTGAAATTTCTCCAAAATGCTACAGTAAAATGGTTTGATATGAGGTGTGTATACTGTATGGGACGTCCTGTATAAGACCTGACCATTGTTATTTTCTACTTATGAGAAATGAGGTCTTTATAGTCCTCTGAAGTCGAATAATGTGACATTTCTCCAAAATGCTAAAGTAAAATGGTTTGATATGAGGTGTGTATACTGTATGGGACGTCCCCCACAAGAACTGACCATTATTTTTTCTACTTATTAGATATGAGGTATTAATGGGCCTCTGAAGTCGAATAATGTGACATTTCTCCAAAATGCTACAGTAAAATGGTTTGATATAAGGTGTGTATACTGTATGGGACGTCCCGTATAAGAACTGACCATTAGTTTTTTCTACTTATTAGAAATGAGGTCTTTATGGGCCTCAGAAGTCAAATAATGTGACATTTCTCCAAAATGCTACAGTAAAATGGTTTGATATGAGGTGTGTATACTGTATGGGATGTCCCCACAAGAACTGACCATTATTTTTTTCTACTTATTAGAAATGAGGTATTAATGGGCCTCTGAAGTCGAATAATGTGACATTTCTTCAAAATGCTACAGTAAAATGGTTTGATATAAGGTGTGTATACTGTATGGGACGTCCCGTATAAGAACTGACCAATAGTTTTTTCTACTTGTTAGAAATGAGGTCTTTATGGGCCTCTGAAGTCGAATAATGTGACATTTCTCCAAAATGCTACAGTAAAATGGTTTGATATGAGGTGTGTATACTGTATGGGACGTCCCCCACAAGAACTGACAATTATTTTTTTGTACTTATTAGAAATGAGGTATTAATGGGCCTCTGAAGTCGAATAATGTGACATTTCTCCAAAATGCTGCAGTAAAATGGTTTGATATAAATTGTGCATACTGTATGGGACGTCCCGTATAAGAATTGGCTGTTCGTTTTTTCTACTTATTAGAAATGAGGTATTAATGGGCCTCTGAATTCGAATAATGTGACATTTCTCCAAAATGCTGCAGTAAAATGGTTTGATATAAATTGTGCATACTGTATGGGACGTCCCGTATAAGAATTGGCCATTAGTTTTTTCTACTTGTTAGAAATGAGGTCTTTATGGGCCTCTGAAGTCGAATAATGTGACATTTCTCCAAAATACTGCAGTAAAATGGTTTGATATAAATTGTGCATACTGTTTGGGACGTCCCGTATAAGAATTGGCCGTTAGTTTTTTCTACTTATTAGAAATGAGGTCTTTATGGGCCTCTGAAGTCGAATAATGTGACATTTCTCCAAAATACTACAGTAAAATGGTTTGATATAAATTGTGCATACTGCATGGGACGTCCCGTATAAGAATTGGCCGTTAGTTTTTTCTACTTATTAGAAATGAGGTCTTTATGGGCCTCAGAAGTCAAATAATGTGAAATTTCTCCAAAATGCTTCAGTAAAATGGTTTGATATGAGGTGTGTATACTGTATGGGACGTCCTGTATAAGACCTGACCATTGTTATTTTCTACTTATGAGAAATGAGGTCTTTATAGTCCTCTGAAGTCGAATAATGTGACATTTCTCCAAAATGCTAAAGTAAAATGGTTTGATATGAGGTGTGTATACTGTATGGGACGTCCCCCACAAGAACTGACCATTATTTTTTTCTACTTATTAGATATGAGGTATTAATGGGCCTCTGAAGTCGAATAATGTGACATTTCTCCAAAATGCTACAGTAAAATGGTTTGATATAAGGTGTGTATACTGTATGGGACGTCCCGTATAAGAACTGACCATTAGTTTTTTCTACTTATTAGAAATGAGGTCTTTATGGGCCTCAGAAGTCAAATAATGTGACATTTCTCCAAAATGCTACAGTAAAATGGTTTGATATGAGGTGTGTATACTGTATGGGACGTCCCCCACA
Organism: Xyrauchen texanus; assembly: GCF_025860055.1. Taxonomy (NCBI): domain Eukaryota; kingdom Metazoa; phylum Chordata; class Actinopteri; order Cypriniformes; family Catostomidae; genus Xyrauchen; species Xyrauchen texanus. The sequence continues at coordinate 37,023,939 of NC_068297.1, read as the reverse complement.
AGAACTGACAATTATTTTTTTGTACTTATTAGAAATGAGGTATTAATGGGCCTCTGAAGTCGAATAATGTGACATTTCTCCAAAATGCTGCAGTAAAATGGTTTGATATAAATTGTGCATACTGTATGGGACATCCCGTATAAGAATTGGCCGTTAGTTTTTTCTACTTATTAGAAATGAGGTCTTTATGGGCCTCAGAAGTCAAATAATGTGACATTTCTCCAAAATTCTGCAGTAAAATGGTTTGATATAATTTGGGCATACTGTTTGGGACGTCCCGTATAAGAATTGGCCGTTCGTTTTTTCTACTTATTAGAAATGAGGTCTTTATGGGCCTCAGAAGTTGAATAATGTGACATTTCTCCAAAATGCTACAGTAAAATGGTTTGATATAAGGTGTGTATACTGTATGGGACGTCCCGTATAAGAACTGAACATTAGTTTTTTCTACTTGTTAGAAATTAGGTCTTTATGGGCCTCTGAAGTCGAATAATGTGACATTTCTCCAAAATGCTAAAGTAAATTGGTTTGATATGAAGTGTGTATACTGTATGGGACGTCCCCACAAGAACTGACCATTATTTTTTTCTACTTATTAGAAATGAGGTATTAATGGGCCTCTGAAGTCGAATAATGTGACATTTCTCCAAAATGCTGCAGTAAAATGGTTTGATATAAATTGTGCATACTGTATGGGACGTCCCGTATAAGAATTGGCCGTTCGTTTTTTCTACTTATTAGAAATGAGGTATTAATGGGCCTCTGAATTCGAATAATGTGACATTTCTCCAAAATGCTGCAGTAAAATGGTTTGATATAAATTGTGCATACTGTATGGGACGTCCCGTATAAGAATTGGCCATTAGTTTTTTCTACTTGTTAGAAATGAGGTCTTTATGGGCCTCTGAAGTCGAATAATGTGACATTTCTCCAAAATACTGCAGTAAAATGGTTTGATATAAATTGTGCATACTGTTTGGGACGTCCCGTATAAGAATTGGCCGTTAGTTTTTTCTACTTATTAGAAATGAGGTCTTTATGGGCCTCTGAAGTCGAATAATGTGACATTTCTCCAAAATACTACAGTAAAATGGTTTGATATAAATTGTGCATACTGCATGGGACGTCCCGTATAAGAATTGGCCGTTAGTTTTTCTACTTATTAGAAATGAGGTCTTTATGGGCCTCAGAAGTCAAATAATGTGAAATTTCTCCAAAATGCTTCAGTAAAATGGTTTGATATGAGGTGTGTATACTGTATGGGACGTCCTGTATAAGACCTGACCATTGTTATTTTCTACTTATGAGAAATGAGGTCTTTATAGTCCTCTGAAGTCGAATAATGTGACATTTCTCCAAAATGCTAAAGTAAAATGGTTTGATATGAGGTGTGTATACTGTATGGGACGTCCCCCACAAGAACTGACCATTATTTTTTCTACTTATTAGATATGAGGTATTAATGGGCCTCTGAAGTCGAATAATGTGACATTTCTCCAAAATGCTACAGTAAAATGGTTTGATATAAGGTGTGTATACTGTATGGGACGTCCCGTATAAGAACTGACCATTAGTTTTTTCTACTTATTAGAAATGAGGTCTTTATGGGCCTCAGAAGTCAAATAATGTGACATTTCTCCAAAATGCTACAGTAAAATGGTTTGATATGAGGTGTGTATACTGTATGGGATGTCCCCCACAAGAACTGACCATTATTTTTTTCTACTTATTAGAAATGAGGTATTAATGGGCCTCTGAAGTCGAATAATGTGACATTTCTTCAAAATGCTACAGTAAAATGGTTTGATATAAGGTGTGTATACTGTATGGGACGTCCCGTATAAGAACTGACCATTATTTTTTTGTACTTATTAGAAATGAGGTATTAATGGGCCTCTGAAGTCGAATAATGTGACATTTCTCCAAAATGCTGCAGTAAAATGGTTTGATATAAATTGTGCATACTGTATGGGACGTCCCGTATAAGAATTGGCCGTTAGTTTTTTCTACTTATTAGAAATGAGGTCTTTATGGGCCTCAGAATTCAAATAATGTGACATTTCTCCAAAATTCTGCAGTAAAATGGTTTGATATAATTTGGGCATACTGTTTGGGACGTCCCGTATAAGAATTGGCCGTTAGTTTTTTCTACTTATTAGAAATGAGGTCTTTATGGGCCTCAGAATTCAAATAATGTGACATTTCTCCAAAATTCTGCAGTAAAATGGTTTGATATAATTTGGGCATACTGTTTGGGACTTCCCGTATAAGAATTGGCCGTTCGTTTTTTCTACTTATTAGAAATGAGGTATTAATGGGCCTCTGAAGTCGAATAATGTGACATTTCTCCAAAATGCTGCAGTAAAATGGTTTGATATAAATTGTGCATACTGTATGGGACGTCCCGTATAAGAATTGACCATTAGTTTTTTCTTCTTGTTAGAAATGAGGTCTTTATGGGCCTCTGAAGTCGAATAATGTGACATTTCTCCAAAATACTGCAGTAAAATGGTTTGATATAAATTGTGCATACTGTTTGGGACGTCCCGTATAAGAATTGGCCGTTAGTTTTTTCTACTTATTAGAAATGAGGTCTTTATGGGCCTCAGAAGTCAAATAATGTGAAATTTCTCCAAAATGCTACAGTAAAATGGTTTGATATGAGGTGTGCATACTGTATGGGACGTCCCGTATAAGAATTGGCCGTTAGTTTTTTCTACTTATTAGAAATGAGGTCTTTATGGGCCTCAGAAGTCAAATAATGTGAAATTTCTCCAAAATGCTTCAGTAAAATGGTTTGATATGAGGTGTGTATACTGTATGGGACGTCCTGTATAAGACCTGACCATTGTTATTTTCTACTTATGAGAAATGAGGTCTTTATAGTCCTCTGAAGTCGAATAATGTGACATTTCTCCAAAATGCTAAAGTAAAATGGTTTGATATGAGGTGTGTATACTGTATGGGACGTCCCCCACAAGAACTGACCATTATTTTTTTCTACTTATTAGATATGAGGTATTAATGGGCCTCTGAAGTCGAATAATGTGACATTTCTCCAAAATGCTACAGTAAAATGGTTTGATATAAGGTGTGTATACTGTATGGGACGTCCCGTATAAGAACTGACCATTAGTTTTTTCTACTTATTAGAAATGAGGTCTTTATGGGCCTCAGAAGTCAAATAATGTGACATTTCTCCAAAATGCTACAGTAAAATGGTTTGATATGAGGTGTGTATACTGTATGGGATGTCCCCCACAAGAACTGACCATTATTTTTTCTACTTATTAGAAATGAGGTATTAATGGGCCTCTGAAGTCGAATAATGTGACATTTCTTCAAAATGCTACAGTAAAATGGTTTGATATAAGGTGTGTATACTGTATGGGACGTCCCGTATAAGAACTGACCATTATTTTTTTGTACTTATTAGAAATGAGGTATTAATGGGCCTCTGAAGTCGAATAATGTGACATTTCTCCAAAATGCTGCAGTAAAATGGTTTGATATAAATTGTGCATACTGTATGGGACGTCCCGTATAAGAATTGGCCGTTAGTTTTTTCTACTTATTAGAAATGAGGTCTTTATGGGCCTCAGAATTCAAATAATGTGACATTTCTCCAAAATTCTGCAGTAAAATGGTTTGATATAATTTGGGCATACTGTTTGGGACGTCCCGTATAAGAATTGGCCGTTAGTTTTTTCTACTTATTAGAAATGAGGTCTTTATGGGCCTCAGAATTCAAATAATGTGACATTTCTCCAAAATTCTGCAGTAAAATGGTTTGATATAATTTGGGCATACTGTTTGGGACTTCCCGTATAAGAATTGGCCGTTCGTTTTTTCTACTTATTAGAAATGAGGTATTAATGGGCCTCTGAAGTCGAATAATGTGACATTTCTCCAAAATGCTGCAGTAAAATGGTTTGATATAAATTGTGCATACTGTATGGGACGTCCCGTATAAGAATTGACCATTAGTTTTTTCTTCTTGTTAGAAATGAGGTCTTTATGGGCCTCTGAAGTCGAATAATGTGACATTTCTCCAAAATACTGCAGTAAAATGGTTTGATATAAATTGTGCATACTGTTTGGGACGTCCCGTATAAGAATTGGCCGTTAGTTTTTTCTACTTATTAGAAATGAGGTCTTTATGGGCCTCAGAAGTCAAATAATGTGAAATTTCTCCAAAATGCTACAGTAAAATGGTTTGATATGAGGTGTGCATACTGTATGGGACGTCCCGTATAAGAATTGGCCGTTAGTTTTTTCTACTTATTAGAAATGAGGTCTTTATGGGCCTCTGAAGTCGAATAATGTGACATTTCTCCAAAATACTACAGTAAAATGGTTTGATATAAATTGTGCATACTGTATGGGACGTCCCGTATAAGAATTGGCCGTTAGTTTTTTCTACTTATTAGAAATGAGGTCTTTATGGGCCTCAGAAGTCAAATAATGTGAAATTTCTCCAAAATGCTACAGTAAAATGGTTTGATATGAGGTGTGTATACTGTATGGGACGTCCTGTATAAGACCTGACCATTGTTATTTTCTACTTATGAGAAATGAGGTCTTTATAGTCCTCTGAAGTCGAATAATGTGACATTTCTCCAAAATGCTAAAGTAAAATGGTTTGATATGAGGTGTGTATACTGTATGGGACGTCCCCACAAGAACTGACCATTATTTTTTTCTACTTATTAGATATGAGGTATTAATGGGCCTCTGAAGTCGAATAATGTGACATTTCTCCAAAATGCTACAGTAAAATGGTTTGATATAAGGTGTGTATACTGTATGGGACGTCCCGTATAAGAACTGACCATTAGTTTTTTCTACTTATTAGAAATGAGGTCTTTATGGGCCTCAGAAGTCAAATAATGTGACATTTCTCCAAAATGCTACAGTAAAATGGTTTGATATGAGGTGTGTATACTGTATGGGATGTCCCCCACAAGAACTGACCATTATTTTTTCTACTTATTAGAAATGAGGTATTAATGGGCCTCTGAAGTCGAATAATGTGACATTTCTTCAAAATGCTACAGTAAAATGGTTTGATATAAGGTGTGTATACTGTATGGGACGTCCCGTATAAGAACTGACCATTAGTTTTTTCTACTTGTTAGAAATGAGGTCTTTATGGGCCTCTGAAGTCGAATAATGTGACATTTCTCCAAAATGCTACAGTAAAATGGTTTGATATGAGGTGTGTATACTGTATGGGACGTCCCCCACAAGAACTGACAATTATTTTTTGTACTTATTAGAAATGAGGTATTAATGGGCCTCTGAAGTCGAATAATGTGACATTTCTCCAAAATGCTGCAGTAAAATGGTTTGATATAAATTGTGCATACTGTATGGGACGTCCCGTATAAGAATTGGCCGTTAGTTTTTTCTACTTATTAGAAATGAGGTCTTTATGGGCCTCAGAATTCAAATAATGTGACATTTCTCCAAAATTCTGCAGTAAAATGGTTTGATATAATTTGGGCATACTGTTTGGGATGTCCCGTATAAGAATTGGCCGTTCGTTTTTTCTACTTATTAGAAATGAGGTCTTTATGGGCCTCAGAAGTTGAATAATGTGACATTTCTCCAAAATGCTACAGTAAAATGGTTTGATATAAGGTGTGTATACTGTATGGGACGTCCCGTATAAGAACTGACCATTAGTTTTTTCTACTTGTTAGAAATTAGGTCTTTATGGGCCTCTGAAGTCGAATAATGTGACATTTCTCCAAAATGCTACAGTAAAATGGTTTGATATAAGGTGTGTATACTGTATGGGACGTCCCGTATAAGAAATGACCATTAGTTTTTTCTACTTATTAGAAATGAGGTATTAATGGGCCTCTGAAGTCGAATAATGTGACATTTCTCCAAAATGCTGCAGTAAAATGGTTTGATATAAATTGTGCATACTGTATGGGACGTCCCGTATAAGAACTGACCATTAGTTTTTTCTACTTGTTAGAAATGAGGTCTTTCTGGGCCTCAGAAGTTGAATAATGTGACATTTCTCCAAAATGCTACAGTAAAATGGTTTGATATAAGGTGTGTATACTGTATGGGATGTCCCGTATAAGAACTGACCATTAGTTTTTTCTACTTGTTAGAAATGAGGTCTTTATGGGCCTCTGAAGTTGAATAATGTGACATTTCTCCAAAATGCTGCAGTAAAATGGTTTGATATAAATTGTGCATACTGTATGGGACGTCCCGTATAAGAACTGACCATTAGTTTTTTCTACTTGTTAGAAATGAGGTCTTTATGGGCCTCTGAAGTCGAATAATGTGACATTTCTCCAAAATACTGCAGTAAAATGGTTTGATATAAATTGTGCATACTGTATGGGACGTCCTGTATAAGAATTGGCCGTTAGTTTTTTCTACTTATTAGAAATGAGGTCTTTATGGGCCTCAGAAGTCAAATAATGTGAAATTTCTCCAAAATGCTACAGTAAAATGGTTTGATATGAGGTGTGCATACTGTATGGGACGTCCCGTATAAGAATTGGCCATTAGTTTTTTCTACTTATTAGAAATGAGGTCTTTATGGGCCTCTGAAGTCGAATAATGTGACATTTCTCCAAAATGCTGCAGTAAAATGGTTTGATATAAGGTGTGTATACTGTATGGGACGTCCCGTATAAGAACTGACCATTATTTTTTGTACTTATTAGAAATGAGGTATTAATGGGCCTCTGAAGTCGAATAATGTGACATTTCTCCAAAATGCTGCAGTAAAATGGTTTGATATAAATTGTGCATACTGTATGGGACGTCCCGTATAAGAATTGGCCGTTAGTTTTTTCTACTTATTAGAAATGAGGTCTTTATGGGCCTCAGAATTCAAATAATGTGACATTTCTCCAAAATTCTGCAGTAAAATGGTTTGATATAATTTGTGCATACTGTATGGGACGTCCCGTATAAGAACTGACCATTAGTTTTTTCTACTTGTTAGAAATGAGGTCTTTATGGGCCTCTGAAGTCGAATAATGTGACATTTCTCCAAAATACTGCAGTAAAATGGTTTGATATAAATTGTGCATACTGTATGGGACGTCCTGTATAAGAATTGGCCGTTAGTTTTTTCTACTTATTAGAAATGAGGTCTTTATGGGCCTCAGAAGTCAAATAATGTGAAATTTCTCCAAAATGCTACAGTAAAATGGTTTGATATGAGGTGTGCATACTGTATGGGACGTCCCGTATAAGAATTGGCCATTAGTTTTTTCTACTTATTAGAAATGAGGTCTTTATGGGCCTCTGAAGTCGAATAATGTGACATTTCTCCAAAATGCTGCAGTAAAATGGTTTGATATAAGGTGTGTATACTGTATGGGACGTCCCGTATAAGAACTGACCATTATTTTTTTGTACTTATTAGAAATGAGGTATTAATGGGCCTCTGAAGTCGAATAATGTGACATTTCTCCAAAATGCTGCAGTAAAATGGTTTGATATAAGGTGTGTATACTGTATGGGACGTCCCGTATAAGAACTGACCATTATTTTTTTGTACTTATTAGAAATGAGGTATTAATGGGCCTCTGAAGTCGAATAATGTGACATTTCTCCAAAATGCTGCAGTAAAATGGTTTGATATAAATTGTGCATACTGTATGGGACGTCCCGTATAAGAATTGGCCGTTAGTTTTTTCTACTTATTAGAAATGAGGTCTTTATGGGCCTCAGAATTCAAATAATGTGACATTTCTCCAAAATTCTGCAGTAAAATGGTTTGATATAATTTGGGCATACTGTTTGGGACGTCCAGTATAAGAATTGGCCGTTAGTTTTTTCTACTTATTAGAAATGAGGTCTTTATGGGCCTCAGAATTCAAATAATGTGACATTTCTCCAAAATTCTGCAGTAAAATGGTTTGATATAATTTGGGCATACTGTTTGGGACTTCCAGTATAAGAATTGGCCGTTCGTTTTTCTACTTATTAGAAATGAGGTATTAATGGGCCTCTGAAGTCGAATAATGTGACATTTCTCCAAAATGCTGCAGTAAAATGGTTTGATATAAATTGTGCATACTGTATGGGACGTCCCGTATAAGAATTGACCATTAGTTTTTTCTTCTTGTTAGAAATGAGGTCTTTATGGGCCTCTGAAGTCGAATAATGTGACATTTCTCCAAAATACTGCAGTAAAATGGTTTGATATAAATTGTGCATACTGTTTGGGACGTCCAGTATAAGAATTGGCCGTTAGTTTTTTCTACTTATTAGAAATGAGGTCTTTATGGGCCTCAGAAGTCAAATAATGTGAAATTTCTCCAAAATGCTACAGTAAAATGGTTTGATATGAGGTGTGCATACTGTATGGGACGTCCAGTATAAGAATTGGCCGTTAGTTTTTTCTACTTATTAGAAATGAGGTCTTTATGGGCCTCTGAAGTCGAATAATGTGACATTTCTCCAAAATACTACAGTAAAATGGTTTGATATAAATTGTGCATACTGTATGGGACGTCCCGTATAAGAATTGGCCGTTAGTTTTTTCTACTTATTAGAAATGAGGTCTTTATGGGCCTCAGAAGTCAAATAATGTGAAATTTCTCCAAAATGCTACAGTAAAATGGTTTGATATGAGGTGTGTATACTGTATGGGACGTCCTGTATAAGACCTGACCATTGTTATTTTCTACTTATGAGAAATGAGGTCTTTATAGTCCTCTGAAGTCGAATAATGTGACATTTCTCCAAAATGCTAAAGTAAAATGGTTTGATATGAGGTGTGTATACTGTATGGGACGTCCCCCACAAGAACTGACCATTATTTTTTCTACTTATTAGATATGAGGTATTAATGGGCCTCTGAAGTCGAATAATGTGACATTTCTCCAAAATGCTACAGTAAAATGGTTTGATATAAGGTGTGTATACTGTATGGGACGTCCAGTATAAGAACTGACCATTAGTTTTTTCTACTTATTAGAAATGAGGTCTTTATGGGCCTCAGAAGTCAAATAATGTGACATTTCTCCAAAATGCTACAGTAAAATGGTTTGATATGAGGTGTGTATACTGTATGGGATGTCCCCCACAAGAACTGACCATTATTTTTTTCTACTTATTAGAAATGAGGTATTAATGGGCCTCTGAAGTCGAATAATGTGACATTTCTTCAAAATGCTACAGTAAAATGGTTTGATATAAGGTGTGTATACTGTATGGGACGTCCCGTATAAGAACTGACCATTAGTTTTTTCTACTTGTTAGAAATGAGGTCTTTATGGGCCTCTGAAGTCGAATAATGTGACATTTCTCCAAAATGCTACAGTAAAATGGTTTGATATGAGGTGTGTATACTGTATGGGACGTCCCCCACAAGAACTGACAATTATTTTTTTGTACTTATTAGAAATGAGGTATTAATGGGCCTCTGAAGTCGAATAATGTGACATTTCTCCAAAATGCTGCAGTAAAATGGTTTGATATAAATTGTGCATACTGTATGGGACGTCCCGTATAAGAATTGGCCGTTAGTTTTTCTACTTATTAGAAATGAGGTCTTTATGGGCCTCAGAATTCAAATAATGTGACATTTCTCCAAAATTCTGCAGTAAAATGGTTTGATATAATTTGGGCATACTGTTTGGGATGTCCAGTATAAGAATTGGCCGTTCGTTTTTTCTACTTATTAGAAATGAGGTCTTTATGGGCCTCAGAAGTTGAATAATGTGACATTTCTCCAAAATGCTACAGTAAAATGGTTTGATATAAGGTGTGTATACTGTATGGGACGTCCCGTATAAGAACTGACCATTAGTTTTTTCTACTTGTTAGAAATTAGGTCTTTATGGGCCTCTGAAGTCGAATAATGTGACATTTCTCCAAAATGCTACAGTAAAATGGTTTGATATAAGGTGTGTATACTGTATGGGACGTCCCGTATAAGAAATGACCATTAGTTTTTTCTACTTATTAGAAATGAGGTATTAATGGGCCTCTGAAGTCGAATAATGTGACATTTCTCCAAAATGCTGCAGTAAAATGGTTTGATATAAATTGTGCATACTGTATGGGACGTCCCGTTATAAGAACTGACCATTAGTTTTTTCTACTTGTTAGAAATGAGGTCTTTCTGGGCCTCAGAAGTTGAATAATGTGACATTTCTCCAAAATGCTACAGTAAAATGGTTTGATATAAGGTGTGTATACTGTATGGGATGTCCCGTATAAGAACTGACCATTAGTTTTTTCTACTTGTTAGAAATGAGGTCTTTATGGGCCTCTGAAGTTGAATAATGTGACATTTCTCCAAAATGCTGCAGTAAAATGGTTTGATATAAATTGTGCATACTGTATGGGACGTCCCGTATAAGAACTGACCATTAGTTTTTTCTACTTGTTAGAAATGAGGTCTTTATGGGCCTCTGAAGTCGAATAATGTGACATTTCTCCAAAATACTGCAGTAAAATGGTTTGATATAAATTGTGCATACTGTATGGGACGTCCTGTATAAGAATTGGCCGTTAGTTTTTTCTACTTATTAGAAATGAGGTCTTTATGGGCCTCAGAAGTCAAATAATGTGAAATTTCTCCAAAATGCTACAGTAAAATGGTTTGATATGAGGTGTGCATACTGTATGGGACGTCCCGTATAAGAATTGGCCATTAGTTTTTTCTACTTATTAGAAATGAGGTCTTTATGGGCCTCTGAAGTCGAATAATGTGACATTTCTCCAAAATGCTGCAGTAAAATGGTTTGATATAAGGTGTGTATACTGTATGGGACGTCCCGTATAAGAACTGACCATTATTTTTTGTACTTATTAGAAATGAGGTATTAATGGGCCTCTGAAGTCGAATAATGTGACATTTCTCCAAAATGCTGCAGTAAAATGGTTTGATATAAATTGTGCATACTGTATGGGACGTCCAGTATAAGAATTGGCCGTTAGTTTTTTCTACTTATTAGAAATGAGGTCTTTATGGGCCTCAGAATTCAAATAATGTGACATTTCTCCAAAATTCTGCAGTAAAATGGTTTGATATAATTTGGGCATACTGTTTGGGACGTCCCGTATAAGAATTGGCCGTTAGTTTTTTCTACTTATTAGAAATGAGGTCTTTATGGGCCTCAGAATTCAAATAATGTGACATTTCTCCAAAATTCTGCAGTAAAATGGTTTGATATAATTTGGGCATACTGTTTGGGACTTCCAGTATAAGAATTGGCCGTTCGTTTTTCTACTTATTAGAAATGAGGTATTAATGGGCCTCTGAAGTCGAATAATGTGACATTTCTCCAAAATGCTGCAGTAAAATGGTTTGATATAAATTGTGCATACTGTATGGGACGTCCCGTATAAGAATTGACCATTAGTTTTTCTTCTTGTTAGAAATGAGGTCTTTATGGGCCTCTGAAGTCGAATAATGTGACATTTCTCCAAAATACTGCAGTAAAATGGTTTGATATAAATTGTGCATACTGTTTGGGGCGTCCAGTATAAGAATTGGCCGTTAGTTTTTTCTACTTATTAGAAATGAGGTCTTTATGGGCCTCAGAAGTCAAATAATGTGAAATTTCTCCAAAATGCTACAGTAAAATGGTTTGATATGAGGTGTGCATACTGTATGGGACGTCCAGTATAAGAATTGGCCGTTAGTTTTTTCTACTTATTAGAAATGAGGTCTTTATGGGCCTCTGAAGTCGAATAATGTGACATTTCTCCAAAATACTACAGTAAAATGGTTTGATATAAATTGTGCATACTGTATGGGACGTCCCGTATAAGAATTGGCCGTTAGTTTTTTCTACTTATTAGAAATGAGGTCTTTATGGGCCTCAGAAGTCAAATAATGTGAAATTTCTCCAAAATGCTACAGTAAAATGGTTTGATATGAGGTGTGTATACTGTATGGGACGTCCTGTATAAGACCTGACCATTGTTATTTTCTACTTATGAGAAATGAGGTCTTTATAGTCCTCTGAAGTCGAATAATGTGACATTTCTCCAAAATGCTAAAGTAAAATGGTTTGATATGAGGTGTGTATACTGTATGGGACGTCCCCACAAGAACTGACCATTATTTTTTTCTACTTATTAGATATGAGGTATTAATGGGCCTCTGAAGTCGAATAATGTGACATTTCTCCAAAATGCTACAGTAAAATGGTTTGATATAAGGTGTGTATACTGTATGGGACGTCCAGTATAAGAACTGACCATTAGTTTTTTCTACTTATTAGAAATGAGGTCTTTATGGGCCTCAGAAGTCAAATAATGTGACATTTCTCCAAAATGCTACAGTAAAATGGTTTGATATGAGGTGTGTATACTGTATGGGATGTCCCCACAAGAACTGACCATTATTTTTTCTACTTATTAGAAATGAGGTATTAATGGGCCTCTGAAGTCGAATAATGTGACATTTCTTCAAAATGCTACAGTAAAATGGTTTGATATAAGGTGTGTATACTGTATGGGACGTCCCAGTATAAGAACTGACCATTAGTTTTTTCTACTTGTTAGAAATGAGGTCTTTATGGGCCTCTGAAGTCGAATAATGTGACATTTCTCCAAAATGCTACAGTAAAATGGTTTGATATGAGGTGTGTATACTGTATGGGACGTCCCCCACAAGAACTGACAATTATTTTTTTGTACTTATTAGAAATGAGGTATTAATGGGCCTCTGAAGTCGAATAATGTGACATTTCTCCAAAATGCTGCAGTAAAATGGTTTGATATAAATTGTGCATACTGTATGGGACGTCCCGTATAAGAATTGGCCGTTAGTTTTTTCTACTTATTAGAAATGAGGTCTTTATGGGCCTCAGAATTCAAATAATGTGACATTTCTCCAAAATTCTGCAGTAAAATGGTTTGATATAATTTGGGCATACTGTTTGGGATGTCCATGTATAAGAATTGGCCGTTAGTTTTTTCTACTTATTAGAAATGAGGTCTTTATGGGCCTCAGAAGTTGAATAATGTGACATTTCTCCAAAATGCTACAGTAAAATGGTTTGATATAAGGTGTGTATACTGTATGGGACGTCCCGTATAAGAACTGACCATTAGTTTTTTCTACTTGTTAGAAATTAGGTATTAATGGGCCTCTGAAGTCGAATAATGTGACATTTCTCCAAAATGCTACAGTAAAATGGTTTGATATAAGGTGTGTATACTGTATGGGACGTCCCGTATAAGAAATGACCATTAGTTTTTTCTACTTGTTAGAAATGAGGTCTTTCTGGGCCTCAGAAGTTGAATAATGTGACATTTCTCCAAAATGCTACAGTAAAATGGTTTGATATAAGGTGTGTATACTGTATGGGATGTCCCGTATAAGAACTGACCATTAGTTTTTTCTACTTGTTAGAAATGAGGTCTTTATGGGCCTCTGAAGTTGAATAATGTGACATTTCTCCAAAATGCTGCAGTAAAATGGTTTGATATAAATTGTGCATACTGTATGGGACGTCCCGTATAAGAACTGACCATTAGTTTTTTCTACTTGTTAGAAATGAGGTCTTTATGGGCCTCTGAAGTCGAATAATGTGACATTTCTCCAAAATACTGCAGTAAAATGGTTTGATATAAATTGTGCATACTGTATGGGACGTCCTGTATAAGAATTGGCCGTTAGTTTTTTCTACTTATTAGAAATGAGGTCTTTATGGGCCTCAGAAGTCAAATAATGTGAAATTTCTCCAAAATGCTACAGTAAAATGGTTTGATATGAGGTGTGCATACTGTATGGGACGTCCCGTATAAGAATTGGCCATTAGTTTTTTCTACTTATTAGAAATGAGGTCTTTATGGGCCTCTGAAGTCGAATAATGTGACATTTCTCCAAAATGCTACAGTAAAATGGTTTGATATAAATTGTGCATACTGTATGGGATGTCCCGTATAAGAATTGGCCATTAGTTTTTTCTACTTATTAGAAATGAGGTCTTTATGGGCCTCAGAAGTCAAATAATGTGAAATTTCTCCAAAATGCTACAGTAAAATGGTTTGATATGAGGTGTGTATACTGTATGGGACGTCCTGTATAAGACCTGACCATTGTTATTTTCTACTTATTAGAAATAAGGTCTTTATAGGCCTCTGAAGTCGAATAATGTGACATTTCTCCAAAATGCTAAAGTAAAATGGTTTGATATGAGGTGTGTATACTGTATGGGACGTCCCCCACAAGAACTGACCATTATTTTTTTCTACTTATTAGAAATGAGGTATTAATGGGCCTCTGAAGTCGAATAATGTGACATTTCTCCAAAATGCTACAGTAAAATGGTTTGATATAAGGTGTATATACTGTATGGGACGTCCCGTATAAGAACTGACCATTAGTTTTTTCTACTTATTAGAAATGAGGTCTTTATGGGCCTCAGAAGTCAAATAAAGTGACATTTCTCCAAAATGCTACAGTAAAATGGTTTGATATGAGGTGTGTATACTGTATGGGACGTCCCCCACAAGAACTGACCATTATTTTTTTCTACTTATTAGAAATGAGGTATTAATGGGCCTCTGAAGTCGAATAATGTGACATTTCTTCAAAATGCTACAGTAAAATGGTTTGATATAAGGTGTGTATACTGTATGGGACGTCCCGTATAAGAACTGACCATTAGTTTTTTCTACTTATTAGAAATGAGGTATTAATGGGCCTCTGAAGTCGAATAATGTGACGTTTCTCCAAAATGCTGCAGTAAAATGGTTTGATATAAATTGTGCATACTGTATGGGACGTCCCGTATAAGAATTGACCATTAGTTTTTTCTACTTGTTAGAAATGAGGTCTTTATGGGCCTCAGAAGTCAAATAATGTGACATTTCTCCAAAATGCTACAGTAAAATGGTTTGATATGAGGTGTGTATACTGTATGGGACGTCCCCCACAAGAACTGACCATTATTTTTTTCTGCTTATTAGAAATGAGGTATTAATGGGCCTCTGAAGTCGAATAATGTGACATTTCTTCAAAATGCTACAGTAAAATGGTTTGATATAAGGTGTGTATACTGTATGGGACGTCCCGTATAAGAACTGACCATTAGTTTTTTCTTCTTGTTAGAAATGAGGTCTTTATGGGCCTCTGAAGTCGAATAATGTGACATTTCTCCAAAATGCTACAGTAAAATGGTTTGATATGAGGTGTGTATACTGTATGGGACGTCCCCCACAAGAACTGACCATTATTTTTTTCTACTTATTAGAAATGAGGTCTTTATGGGCCTCTGAAGTCGAATAATGTGACATTTCTCCAAAATGCTGCAGTAAAATGGTTTGATATAAATTGTGCATACTGTATGGGACGTCCCGTATAAGAACTGACCATTAGTTTTTTCTACTTGTTAGAAATTAGGTCTTTATGGGCCTCTGAAGTCGAATAATGTGAAATTTCTCCAAAATGCTGCAGTAAAATGGTTTGATATAAATTGTGCATACTGATTGGGACGTCCCGTATAAGAATTGGCCGTTAGTTTTTTCTACTTGTTAGAAATGAGGTCTTTATGGTCCTCGGAAGTTGAATAATGTGACATTTCTCCAAAATGCTACAGTAAAATGGTTTGATATAAGGTGTGTATACTGTATGGGACGTCCCATATAAGAACTGACCATTAGTTTTTTCTACTTGTTAGAAATGAGGTCTTTATGGGCCTCTGAAGTCGAATAATGTGACATTTCTCCAAAATGCTGCAGTAAAATGGTTTGATATAAATTGTGCATACTGTATGGGACGTCCCGTATAAGAATTGGCCATTAGTTTTTTCTACTTATTAGAAATGAGGTCTTTATGGGCCTCAGAAGTCAAATAATGTGACATTTCTCCAAAATGCTACAGTAAAATGGTTTGATATGAGGTGTGTATACTGTATGGGACGTCCCGTATAAGAACTGACCATTAGTTTTTTCTTCTTGTTAGAAATGAGGTCTTTATGGGCCTCTGAAGTCGAATAATGTGACATTTCTCCAAAATGCTACAGTAAAATGGTTTGATATGAGGTGTGTATACTGCATGGGACGTCCCCACAAGAACTGACCATTATTTTTTTCTACTTATTAGAAATGAGGTCTTTATGGGCCTCTGAAGTCGAATAATGTGACATTTCTCCAAAATGCTGCAGTAAAATGGTTTGATATAAATTGTGCATACTGTATGGGACGTCCCGTATAAGAACTGACCATTAGTTTTTTCTACTTGTTAGAAATTAGGTCTTTATGGGCCTCTGAAGTCGAATAATGTGAAATTTCTCCAAAATGCTGCAGTAAAATGGTTTGATATAAATTGTGCATACTGATTGGGACGTCCCGTATAAGAATTGGCCGTTAGTTTTTTCTACTTGTTAGAAATGAGGTCTTTATGGTCCTCGGAAGTTGAATAATGTGACATTTCTCCAAAATGCTACAGTAAAATGGTTTGATATAAGGTGTGTATACTGTATGGGACGTCCCATATAAGAACTGACCATTAGTTTTTTCTACTTGTTAGAAATGAGGTCTTTATGGGCCTCTGAAGTCGAATAATGTGACATTTCTCCAAAATGCTGCAGTAAAATGGTTTGATATAAATTGTGCATACTGTATGGGACGTCCAGTATAAGAATTGGCCATTAGTTTTTTCTACTTATTAGAAATGAGGTCTTTATGGGCCTCAGAAGTCAAATAATGTGACATTTCTCCAAAATGCTACAGTAAAATGGTTTGATATGAGGTGTGTATACTGTATGGGACGTCCCGTATAAGAACTGACCATTAGTTTTTTCTTCTTGTTAGAAATGAGGTCTTTATGGGCCTCTGAAGTCGAATAATGTGACATTTCTCCAAAATGCTACAGTAAAATGGTTTGATATGAGGTGTGTATACTGCATGGGACGTCCCCCACAAGAACTGACCATTATTTTTTTCTACTTATTAGAAATGAGGTCTTTATGGGCCTCTGAAGTTGAATAATGTGACATTTCTCCAAAATGCTGCAGTAAAATGGTTTGATATAAATTGTGCATACTGTATGGGACGTCCCGTATAAGAACTGACCATTAGTTTTTTCTACTTGTTAGAAATTAGGTCTTTATGGGCCTCTGAAGTCGAATAATGTGAAATTTCTCCAAAATGCTGCAGTAAAATGGTTTGATATAAATTGTGCATACTGATTGGGACGTCCAGTATAAGAATTGGCCGTTAGTTTTTTCTACTTGTTAGAAATGAGGTCTTTATGGTCCTCGGAAGTTGAATAATGTGACATTTCTCCAAAATGCTACAGTAAAATGGTTTGATATAAGGTGTGTATACTGTATGGGACGTCCCATATAAGAACTGACCATTAGTTTTTTCTACTTGTTAGAAATGAGGTCTTTATGGGCCTCTGAAGTCGAATAATGTGACATTTCTCCAAAATGCTGCAGTAAAATGGTTTGATATAAATTGTGCATACTGTATGGGACGTCCCGTATAAGAATTGGCCATTAGTTTTTTCTACTTATTAGAAATGAGGTCTTTATGGGCCTCAGAAGTCAAATAATGTGACATTTCTCCAAAATGCTACAGTAAAATGGTTTGATATGAGGTGTGTATACTGTATGGGACGTCCCGTATAAGAACTGACCATTAGTTTTTTCTTCTTGTTAGAAATGAGGTCTTTATGGGCCTCTGAAGTCGAATAATGTGACATTTCTCCAAAATGCTACAGTAAAATGGTTTGATATGAGGTGTGTATACTGCATGGGACGTCCCCACAAGAACTGACCATTATTTTTTTCTACTTATTAGAAATGAGGTCTTTATGGGCCTCTGAAGTCGAATAATGTGACATTTCTCCAAAATGCTGCAGTAAAATGGTTTGATATAAATTGTGCATACTGTATGGGACGTCCCGTATAAGAACTGACCATTAGTTTTTTCTACTTGTTAGAAATTAGGTCTTTATGGGCCTCTGAAGTCGAATAATGTGAAATTTCTCCAAAATGCTGCAGTAAAATGGTTTGATATAAATTGTGCATACTGATTGGGACGTCCCGTATAAGAATTGGCCGTTAGTTTTTTCTACTTGTTAGAAATGAGGTCTTTATGGTCCTCGGAAGTTGAATAATGTGACATTTCTCCAAAATGCTACAGTAAAATGGTTTGATATAAATTGTGTATACTGTATGGGACGTCCCCCACAAGAACTGACCATTATTTTTTTCTACTTATTAGAAATGAGGTCTTTATGGGCCTCTGAAGTCGAATAATGTGACATTTCTCCAAAATGCTGCAGTAAAATGGTTTGATATAAATTGTGCATACTGTATGGGACGTCCCGTATAAGAACTGACCATTAGTTTTTTCTACTTGTTAGAAATTAGGTCTTTATGGGCCTCTGAAGTCGAATAATGTGAAATTTCTCCAAAATGCTGCAGTAAAATGGTTTGATATAAATTGTGCATACTGATTGGGACGTCCCGTATAAGAATTGGCCGTTAGTTTTTTCTACTTGTTAGAAATGAGGTCTTTATGGTCCTCGGAAGTTGAATAATGTGACATTTCTCCAAAATGCTACAGTAAAATGGTTTGATATAAGGTGTGTATACTGTATGGGACGTCCCATATAAGAACTGACCATTAGTTTTTTCTACTTGTTAGAAATGAGGTCTTTATGGGCCTCTGAAGTCGAATAATGTGACATTTCTCCAAAATGCTGCAGTAAAATGGTTTGATATAAATTGTGCATACTGTATGGGACGTCCCGTATAAGAATTGGCCATTAGTTTTTTCTACTTATTAGAAATGAGGTCTTTATGGGCCTCAGAAGTCAAATAATGTGACATTTCTCCAAAATGCTACAGTAAAATGGTTTGATATGAGGTGTGTATACTGTATGGGACGTCCCCCACAAGAACTGACCATTATTTTTTTGTACTTATTAGAAATGAGGTATTAATGGGCCTCTGAAGTCAAACAATGTGACATTTCTCCAAAATGCTACAGTAAAATGGTTTGATATAAGGTGTGTATACTGTATGGGACGTCCCGTATAAGAACTGACCATTAGTTTTTTCTACTTATTAGAAATGAGGTCTTTGTGGGCCTCTGAAGTTGAATAATGTGACATTTCTCCAAAATGCAACAGTAAACTGCTTTGATATAAGTTGTGTATACTGTACGGGACGTCCCCCACAAGAACTGACCATTATTTTTTTCTACTTATTAGAAATGAGGTATTAATGGGCCTCTGAAGTCGAATAATGTGACATTTCTTCAAAATGCTACAGTAAAATGGTTTGATATAAGGTGTGTATACTGTATGGGACGTCCCGTATAAGAACTGACCATTAGTTTTTTCTTCTTGTTAGAAATGAGGTCTTTATGGGCCTCTGAAGTCGAATAATGTGACATTTCTCCAAAATGCTACAGTAAAATGGTTTGATATGAGGTGTGTATACTGTATGGGACGTCCCCCACAAGAACTGACCATTATTTTTTTCTACTTATTAGAAATGAGGTCTTTATGGGCCTCTGAAGTCGAATAATGTGACATTTCTCCAAAATGCTGCAGTAAAATGGTTTGATATAAATTGTGCATACTCTATGGGACGTCCCGTATAAGAACTGACCATTAGTTTTTTCTACTTGTTAGAAATGAGGTCTTTATGGGCCTCTGAATTCGAATAATGTGACATTTCTCCAAAATGCTGCAGTAAAATGGTTTGATATAAATTGTGCATACTGTATGGGACGTCCCGTATAAGAACTGACCATTATTTTTGTCTGCTTATTAGAAATGAGGTATTAATGGGCCTCTGAAGTCGAATAATGTGACATTTCTTCAAAATGCTACATTAAAATGGTTTGATATAAGGTGTGTATAGTGTATGGGACGTCCCGTATAAGAACTGACCATTAGTTTTTTCTTCTTGTTAGAAATGAGGTCTTTATGGGCCTCTGAAGTCGAATAATGTGACATTTCTCCAAAATGCTACAGTAAAATGGTTTGATATGAGGTGTGTATACTCTATGGGACGTCCCCCACAAGAACTGACCATTATTTTTTTCTACTTATTAGAAATGAGGTCTTTATGGGCCTCTGAAGTCGAATAATGTGACATTTCTCCAAAATGCTGCAGTAAAATGGTTTGATATAAATTGTGCATACTCTATGGGACGTCCCGTATAAGAACTGACCATTAGTTTTTTCTACTTGTTAGAAATGAGGTCTTTATGGGCCTCTGAATTCGAATAATGTGACATTTCTCCAAAATGCTGCAGTAAAATGGTTTGATATAAATTGTGCATACTGTATGGGACGTCCCGTATAAGAACTGACCATTAGTTTTTTTCTACTTGTTAGAAATGAGGTCTTTATGTGCCTCTGAAGTCGAATAATGTGACATTTCTCCAAAATGCTGCAGTAAAATGGTTTGATATAAATTGTGCATACTGTATGGGACGTCCCGTATAAGAATTGGCCATTAGTTTTTTCTACTTATTAGAAATGAGGTCTTTATGGGCCTCAGAAGTCAAATAATGTGACATTTCTCCAAAATGCTACAGTAAAATGGTTTGATATGAGGTGTGTATACTGTATGGGACGTCCCCCACAAGAACTGACCATTATTTTTTTGTACTTATTAGAAATGAGGTATTAATGGGCCTCTGAAGTCGAATAATGTGACATTTCTCCAAAATGCTACAGTAAAATGGTTTGATATAAGGTGTGTATACTGTATGGGACGTCCCGTATAAGAACTGACCATTCGTTTTTTCTACTTATTAGAAATGAGGTCTTTATGGGCCTCTGAAGTTGAATAATGTGACATTTCTCCAAAATGCAACAGTAAACTGCTTTGATATAAGTTGTGTATACTGTACGGGATGTCCCCTATAAGAACTGAATATTGGTATTTTCTACTTTAAATGAGGTCTTTAAAGCCTATAAAGTCGACAATGTCCTATATCTGGTCTCATGGGTGTGTATGGAACATTGAATACAAGAGAACAGTAAACAATATTCAGTAAATGTATTTACTGTAGAAAGAGTGAAAACTTTATTTTGTCTGTACATAAATGTGTTTGTACATAAAACAATGTCTTGAGATGTGACCTAAAGAGAGAGAGAGAGAGAGAGAGAGAGAGAGAAAACATTAGTCAAACATGAGAGTGTAAAAGAAGGAAAACGTAGTAAAGTACAACATTTCTTGAAACTTGGCATCTGGTACATTGTCTCTCACACATATGGCCAACTAACATGAAAGAAAGAAAGAAAGAGCAAAGATAGAGCGAAAAAGAAAGAAAGAAAAAAGAGAAAGAAAAAGAAAGAGAAAAAGAAAGAAAAAGAGACAGAAAGAAAAATAAAGAGAAAGAAAAAGAGAGAGAAAGGAAAAGGGAGAAAAGATAGAGAGAAAGAAAAAGAGAGCAAGAAAGAAAGAGATAGAGAGAAAAAGAAAGAAAGAGAAAAATTAAGAGAGAGAATTTGAATTTTTACAAACTTTTATTACAAAAAAATTCAGAGTACACTTAAATTACAAAATAACAAAAATAAAAAATAAAATAATAAAATAAATAAATTTAAGCACAAAAACAAATCATAAGCGTGTGAAAACCAAATTACCTTCAAATACAGAACACAAAGCCTCATTGTGACACCAAATATTTTCAAAAGTGAGAAGATCGTCCACATGTTTGTAGTAGTTAAAATCAATCAGAACTCTTGCTTGTAACAGATGTAAAAACACAGTAGCTACATTCTGCTCTACATCCCGCTCAACTTTCTTCTTTCTACTTAAATAAATGGCCAGTTTCACTTGGCCTAAAACAAAGTTGAGCAACTGGCATACATTTCTCCTTTTCATCACATATTTAAAACCAAAAATAAATAAAACAGTAGAAAACATTTCGTTACAACTCTGAAAAATATTTTGTAAAGACAAAAATAAAGGCACTAATCTGACACAGTTCACAAAAGCATGAAAGATGTTTTCTCTCTCAGTGCAGAAAGGACAAGCATCACCAACCTCAGGGTTTAAAACTGAAATAAAAGCATTGACAGCAACAGCGCCATGAAGGATTCGCCATTGCAGATCACATGTTTTTTTGTGTAACGGTGGTTTATACAGTGAGGAAAATAAGTATTTGAACACCCTGCTATTTTGCAAGTTCTCCCACTTGGAAATCATGGAGGGGTCTGAAATTGTCATCGTAGGTGCATGTCCACTGTGAGAGACATAATCTAAAAAAAAAAATCCAGAAATCACAATGTATGATTTTTTAACTATTTATTTGTATGATACAGCTGCAAATAAGTATTTGAACACCTGTCTATCAGCTAGAATTCTGACCCTCAAAGACCTGTTAGTCTGCCTTTAAAATGTCCACCTCCACTCCATTTATTATCCTAAATTAGATGCACCTGTTTGAGGTCGTTAGCTGCATAAAGACACCTGTCCACCCCATACAATCAGTAAGAATCCAACTACTAACATGGCCAAGACCAAAGAGCTGTCCAAAGACACTAGAGACAAAATTGTACACCTCCACAAGGCTGGAAAGGGCTACGGGGAAATTGCCAAGCAGCTTGGTGAAAAAAGGTCCACTGTTGGAGCAATCATTAGAAAATGGAAGAAGCTAAACATGACTGTCAATCTCCCTCGGACTGGGGCTCCATGCAAGATCTCACCTCGTGGGGTCTCAATGATCCTAAGAAAGGTGAGAAATCAGCCCAGAACTACACGGGAGGAGCTGGTCAATGACCTGAAAAGAGCTGTGACCACCGTTTCCAAGGTTACTGTTGGTAATACACTAAGACGTCATGGTTTGAAATCATGCATGGCACGGAAGGTTCCCCTGCTTAAACCAGCACATGTCAAGGCCCGTCTTAAGTTTGCCAATGACCATTTGGATGATCCAGAGGAGTCATGGGAGAAAGTCATGTGGTCAGATGAGACCAAAATAGAACTTTTTGGTCATAATTCCACTAACCGTGTTTGGAGGAAGAAGAATGATGAGTACCATCCCAAGAACACCATCCCTACTGTGAAGCATGGGGGTGGTAGCATCATGCTTTAGGGGTGTTTTTCTGCACATGGGACAGGGCTGACTGCACTGTATTAAGGAGAGGATGACCGGGGCCATGTATTGCGAGATTTTGGGGAACAACCTCCTTCCCTCAGTTAGAGCATTGAAGATGGGTCGAGGCTGGGTCTTCCAACATGACAATGACCCGAAGCACACAGCCAGGATAACCAAGGAGTGGCTCTGTAAGAAGCATATCAAGGTTCTGGCGTGGCCTAGCCAGTCTCTAGACCTAAACCCAATAGAGAATCTTTGGAGGGAGATCAAACTCCGTGTTTCTCAGCGACAGCCCAGAAACCTGACTGATCTAGAGAAGATCTGTGTGGAGGAGTGGGCCAAAATCCCTCCTGCAGTGTGTGCAAACCTGGTGAAAAACTACAGGAAACGTTTGACCTCTGTAATTGCAAACAAAGGCTACTGTACCAAATATTAACATTGATTTTCTCAGGTGTTCAAATACTTATTTGCAGCTGTATCATACAAATAAATAGTTAAAAAATCATACATTGTGATTTCTGGATTTTTTTTTTTAGATTATGTCTCTCACAGTGGACATGCACCTATGATGACAATTTCAGACCCCTCCATGATTTCTAAGTGGGAGAACTTGCAAAATAGCAGGGTGTTCAAATACTTATTTTCCTCACTGTAAAGTGCTCTCCACTCAGGTTTACTGTCATCACACAATTTAAAAAAGTCACGCCATGGAGTATCAACTTTCTTATTTAACATCCTTTTGTTGAAATTTAAAACACAATATTTGTACAAAACTTTTCCAGTGCTTAAAAAGAAGTCTCTACACAAGGATTCAACAGTTTTTAAAAAAAACCCAGAGAATTCCTCCAGGTTCAGAGAAAGCAGCAAGCAAGGGAAAGAGTCCTCAGGGTTTGGAGTGCAGACATCATTGCTATAGTCCATCAGTAAAGCTCTTTCTGAGTCTTTCAGAGCCGTCTGCCATTTCATTAAAAGCTGTGCTACTACACGGGTTGATCTGATGCCTAAACGTTCAGCCGTTACCGCCTCATTCTGGAAGTCAGCTCCTGATATTTCCAGTAGTCGGCCCAGAGTAGTGATCTTACTGCCAATAAGTGTCTTGTTCAATCCCGGGAACAGACCATCGGCAGACACATCCAGTCGTGCACCACGAACCAACGGCTCCTCCAGAAGCCAATGAAGGGACTCTGAACTCTCCACCTTCTCAACAATAAAAAGACTCCAAACCTTAAAAATGTTCTTATAAAAGACTGGAAGACCAGAAGTGTTCAATTTTACAGGGTCCATTAAAAACAGAGTTTTGTCCAGTCCCAGACTCTCAAGATGATTTAAAATCACATAAGCAACTGCACACCATTTAAAATCAACTGAACCCATTAAAAGTCTTTGTACAAACTGCAACCTAAAAGTTGCTACTCTGCTTTGTAGATGTATTAAACCTTGTCCGCCCTCCTCCTTAGGCAAGAAGAGCACACTCTGTGGGACCCAATGTAGCTTATCCCAAAAGAAATCCACTAAAATCACCTGGACTTTAGCTAGCAGATGTGCGGGAGGGTCAACACATGCCAGCCTGTGCCATAAAGAGGAAGCAATTAGGTTATTTATGATTAAAATGCGTCCTCTGAATGACATCTTCGGTGTTAAACATCTCCATCTGTCCAGACGACCTTTGACTTTATCAGTGACTCCTTCCCAATTTTTTTGAACTATCTGATCGTCACCCAGATACACACCTAAATATTTAAAACCGGATTTCCCCCACACTAAACCTTGGGGAAGTTCTGGTTTCCCACCTGTCCATTTACCTAAAAGCAAGGTTTCACTTTTATTCCAGTTTACACTTGCAGAGGATAAACTTTTAAAAACTTTAAGTAAACTTGTTAAAACCTTTATGTCACTTTGCTTGCTAATCATGACTATGACATCATCTGCATGATGCTGACAGTACAAGATTGCTTTCACAGTTCGGCAAGTGTAAACCTTGGATTTTACCCCTTATCTGCTGTAAGAGTGGCTCAATTGCTAAGGAGTAGAGCATACCAGACAAAGAGCACCCCTGCCTGATACCTCTGAGAGCTTTAAAAGGAGCACATAAACCACCGTTCACTTTTAAAATACTCTCAACGCCACTATAAAGAACTTTAATAAGGTTAATAAAATTTTGACTAAAACCAAAGGCCTCTAAAACTCTCCACAAATAATAATGTTCAACCCGGTCAAAAGCTTTCTCTTGATC
The DNA here is from genome assembly GCF_025860055.1 of Xyrauchen texanus. NCBI lineage: Eukaryota > Metazoa > Chordata > Actinopteri > Cypriniformes > Catostomidae > Xyrauchen > Xyrauchen texanus. The sequence continues at coordinate 36,998,666 of NC_068297.1, read as the reverse complement.
TAAAGAGATAAAACCACAGTCTAAATTCAGCATCTTGGAGACTTCTAAAACATCACGAATCAAAGAAATATTATCAAATATAGACCTACCAGGAACACAGTAGGTCTGGTCAGGATGAATGACACCATCCATCACTCCTGCCAATCTGTTAGCCAGGGTTTTTGAGAGCAGCTTGTAATCGGTGCAGAGTAGTGAAACGGGCCGCCAGCACTTGATGTCAGTGAGGTCACCTTTTTTGGGCAAGAGGGTTAAAACTGCTCTGCGGCAGCTCTGTGGCAGCTGGCCATCAGCCAAGCTCTCGTTTAACACCTCGAGCAGGTCCTCACTTATTTCTGACCAGAACGACTTATAAAAGTCAACTGGTAGACCGTCGATGCCTGACACCTTCCCGGACTCCATTCCTTGGAGGGCCTTATGCAGTTCCCCCATACTCAAAGCACCAGAGATCTTGCCATTGGCTTCCTCTGATACCTGGGGTAAGTCATCTAAGAAAACACTTTCACCCCTGTATCCTGCCCCAACTTCACTCTTGTACAAGCTCTCATAGAAACCCACTGCTCTCTTACTGAATCTCTGCAGGGTCAGTCAATAAACTTCCAGAGTCGGATCGTAGAGCATGGATGGCTCTGCTTTGACCATTCTTCTTCTCAAGACTGAAGAAGAATCTGGATGAAGCATCCATCTGGTCCACACTCTGGAACCTCAACCTGACCAGAGCCCCCTGTGCTTTGATACCCAGTAGGTCAGCCAACTGTGTCCTTTTATTTAAAAGAGAGTCAAAATGACCCTGCACACCAGTTGACTCAGCCAATTCTTGAAGCTTTAAAATGTCAGTCTCCAAGGTGTTCATAAAAAGAGTTGTCTCTGTAGTGACGTTTTGAGTGTATTGCAAGCAAAACTGTTTTATTTGGGCTTCCCCAAAATCCCACCACTGTCGTAGGGATCTAAAAGAACTCTTTGTATCTCGGAAATCATCCCAGAACAATTTAAAAGTGCTCTTAAAAAAACTGTCAATTAACAAGGAAGTGTTTAGCTGCCAGTACGCACTTCTTGGTTTAAAAGAGTTTAAAAACACAGAACACTGCACCATACTGTGATCAGAGAAACTAAGAGGGGTAATAAAACATCTTTTTAAAATATTACAGTGATGCTTATTAACATAAAACCGGTCCAGTCTTGCCAGAGAGATCACACTGTCCCGAACATGAGACCAGGTGTACTGCCTTTGTGTGCCATGAAACTGTCTCCATACATCACATAACTCATGCCGCTTGACCAGCTGGATCAGACGGTTACGAGAGGGCATGTGTGGTTCAACATGATTTCTGTCCATGTTTGACTCTGCACAGTTAAAATCACCACCCAAGAATAAATATTCTTCCAAACAGCATTTCTCTAAAACAGATAATAATGTGTTTAAAAACAACATTCTTTCTGTTGTGGATGTTGGGACGTACACACAAATAAAAACACAAACAAAATGTCCAAAAGTAGCTCTTACTTTTAAAAGTCTGCCTTAACCACCTCGTCCACCTGATAGGAGTGTGGACTAAAACCCTTATTAAAAAGAATAGCGACCCCTCCACTGAGTGAGGTGTTGTGACTCAGGACAGAGAGCCGTCCCACTCCACTGCCCAATCAGCAGCATTCCTCAAATCACTGTGTGTTTCCTGTAACATTACAACATCATTTTTTCTTTGTTTGATCAGTTCAAACATCTCTGCTCTTTTTCTCATTTCTCTTGCTCCATTGACATTCAAAGTCGCAATGTTCATGTCTCCCATGTTTGGAGAAGAGAAAGAGAGTAAAAAGCACAGCAGCACTGCACACACACACATCACATCAGCAGACAAACTATCAGGGTTTCTTACTGCCTCCATTAGAGTTCTCAGAGGTGATTTTTGTCCACATGATTTTTAAACGGTACACTTCTCTGTCTGTGAACAGACCTTCTGACCTAAAAAGCCTTGTTTTCTCAACAAACTGTGCTGTGTCTGGAAAGTAGTCCTGTACACACACCCCTCTCTTGTTTTTTGTAGCTCTGAGGAAGAGTTTGATGTCGTCCAGCTCATAAGAGCAGTTGGAGAAGTCACACTGAGAGAGACTGATGTTGGAGTCAGAAGACTCATTGCCACTCTCATCAGAGAACTCCTCATCTGCTTTCTTAGCTCGAACAGCTGAAACAACACATGACTTCTTCCTCTTCGCTGGGACTTTAAAATAACTCTGTTCCGTTTCCATGTCAACACCATCACACAACAGATTGGGCTGGACCACATTAGACGCACTTTCACTGGGTTGCGTGCTCGTGTTAGTGACAGGTTCATGAGAAAGAGTATTTAACTCCGCATCATCAGTTTTATTCTCCACAATCACTTTTTCGGGGGCAGTTTCATGAAACATATTACCTTCACTCGCGGGTGGAACCGAGCATCACCGTCCCCGCTGCACCCGCACCTGCACCGGTCTCTGCCGCAGGCGGAGCCGTGTTTGATGGTCCAGCCTCACCCGGATCAACATTAACATCAGCAGCCGCGGAGCTGTTGTTTTACTTTTCCCAGGACATGCACGAATTAAATGACCCACCTCCCCACAATTAAAACATTTCATCTTGTCTGTCGTTACGTAGATTACATAATCAAAATCATCGATTTTGAAACACAGTGACAGATCAAGATCGGCGTCATCTTTAATGGTCATATAAACAAACCTCCTAAAAGAAACAACATGTTTCAGCAGAGGAGATTTACATCCAATTGAGATCATTTTTATCGGAGACACTATTTTACCGTAACGGGATAAAACTCCCGCTAAGGTTGCATTACTAATGAAAGGTGGTACATTAGATAGTAAAACTTTTCTCGATGGCATTGAAAGTGGAAGAACAGGAGAAAACACATCATCGATAACTATTCCGGTCTCAACAAGCTCATTCGCTTTTTCCACAGTGCTTAGAAAAATAACAGTGGCACTGTTCATTCTTGAGGCTGACATGATGTGCTCATGCCCCACAACCTCACCTACAGCCAAACAACAATCCTCAATGCTCACCATGGACGCCACCTTCACCCCATGGCGCGCGTGAGTTTGCCCATACCCTGCAAACCTGGGGCCGACATGCTGTCCGCAAAAGAAAGGACGGTAGCACGCGCCCAAACAAACAAAAACACCAAAACCCGCTAACAATAAACCAAGAAAGAAAGAAAAGAAAAATATAGAAAAAAGTATAGAAAAACACTCACAAGCTCCAAACGTACACTCGCACCACGCTCAACAATCACACCGGAAGTGAGAGAGAGAGAGAGAGAGAGAACATGAAAGAAAGAAAGAAAGAAAGAAAGAAAAGAAAGAAAGAAAGAGCAAAGATAGACAGAAAAAGAAAGAAATAAAAAAGAAAAAGAGAAAGAAAAAGAAAGAGAAAGAAAAAGAGAGAGAAATGAAAAGGGAGAAAAGATAGTGAGAAAGAAAGAGATTGCAAGAAAGAAAGAGATAGAGAGAAAAAGAAAGAAATAGAGAGAAGATAGAAAGAAAGAGAAAAATTAAGAGAGAGAGAGAGAGAGACGTAGTTCTAAGCGTTATCTCGCTGCTGTCCTAAAATTACCGTATTCATAGTAATAGGCGCACGCACCCATTTTTTTGGCAGCTGGCTTGACCGTGTATTTTCAAACCACGGCTGGCTTGACCGCAGTGTTACGTGATTGTGTCTTTTTAGCTAACTGGCTGGTCTTTCGAACATTAACTAGAAATCTAGCGTTAATGTTACACCCAGTTGCTACCGGTAACGTTAGTTTATTAAGACCACAGAGCTAAACGCAGTCTAATACACCAGTCCTGCAATAAATTAAATTAAATATTCAGTACTGGTTTAAACAAATTTAGAGAGCTGTTGATTCAACTGTGTGCTTATTTTGTTTAGCTGCAGTTTGTGGTGCTGTTGTAACTAACATTAACATTATGTTATTGACACGTTTTTCTATTATTCTAACATTAACGTTACTATTTACCACGCCATTTCAATCGTCAGTGAAGCTAGTAGTAGGCTAAATAACAGAAACACAAACTACATGTTCCAAAATGATCATACAGTTGAATCACCACCTCTCAAACTGTTTCAACATAAACTGAACATTACATGAAGGGGGATTTATTGTAGGACTGGTGTATTAGACTGGGGATTGATATAGATTGTCATGACATGGTTGCTTATGATAACCCAATTTTGTGTTATATCTGTTAGTTTGCAGTATGAGTGCATGTTGTGACTACTGTTTTTTCTTATCTTTTGTCAGACTTGATTCTCAAAGAGGTGTGCAAGACCACCCCAACCACCAGTGAGCCGGACCAAATGACAGTGGCAGAGCCAGAGAGTCAGTCTGGGCTGTTCTCAGCATACCGCAAAAAACAGAAGAGATAGAGACTCATGTTCCAGTCCACAAATTCAGCTGAACCACTATTTGGACATTTGTGATGGACAGAGCTGCCTTCAGTTTTGGTCTATGAACAGGCACACACTCCTGTCTTTGTTCCAGGTGGCGGTAAGAGTTATGGCAGTCCCTGCCTCAAGTGCACCTGTTGAACGTGTGTTCAGTCATGGCGGGGTGATAATGCGACCACATCGCTCACAACTGAGCGACAAAGTGCTATCTAATTAAATATTTTGCAAATGCAATGCATTGTAAGTGCTACCAGCTTGCTGCTTGTGTAATTCCACTTCCCATGTACATGTGATGCAGTATCTAGAAATGGTCCTTTAAGGTCCGTCTTTGAATTAAAAATGCACACACACACACACACACACACACACACACACACACACACACACACACACACACACACACACACACACACACACACACACAATCAATTAAAAAATATACATTTGCAAACAGAGGCACATGCACACACTACCCCCACCCTGCATCCACACACACACACATGCATATACACTCACAAATATCTTTATACATACTACTAACATTAGAACATGTAATATCCTTTCCACCACACTCACACATAGGGACATACACTCTTCCACCTCTTTCTCTCTCTCTCTCACCTTCATCCAAGTTACACAAGGATGCCTTCAAAGTCCATCAATTTTGAATGAAAATAAAATCTTTGTTAAAAAGAGAATGACCTAAACTAAGCAGTCTTGTTAATATAGATAAAGGTGCGTTTGGTTTGGACATTTCCACACTAGCTTATCAAAGTTAAAGGGGATATTCATGTCAAAGTCAGGCAATGCTTGAAGAATTACATTTGGTGGCATACTAAAACAATTATACTTGAACTGTTTGAATGTTTTCATGGTTTGATGTAATGTCAAAAAGGTTAATTTATTTTTTATTTGTTTTTATACACTTGATTTTATTTTCTACTCCATTCTGTTTGTATTTGATGTAGTACTATTTGGGCATTATAACATTGCACAGGAAAACAATGACACAGTGTCATATGAGAAGCACTTTAGATGCCTTAATAGGTCAAGGAGAAATGCAATGTTCGTTAATGTTGAAAATAAAACTCAGCTTTACATTACATGTACTGTCTTTAAACTGATGTGAATTGTGGAAACTGCAGTAAATCATCAGAATTTCATATGACTTGACTTGTGACTTGCTTGACCTAAGGAATGACTTGACTTGACTTGCTTGACTTATGGCAGGGACTCAACTTGACTTGCTTGATTCTCACCACAGTGACTTGGGACTTGCTTGATATTTGGAGGTTAAGACTTGAGACTTGCTTGTGACTTGCACATGAGTGACTTACTCCCACCTCTGGTACTGGGTTCACTTTATGTAGTTTGTACACATTCATTCAATTCCATTTGCCATTTGTTGTGAATGTACATATTCAATATGGGTTTAACATCAGATGCTAGTGTATTACATACTGTCATGTCCAACTGAAGTAATTTCTTAGCCGCTTTTTCTGCCTGTTCATTGCCAGTCAATCCCATATGGCCTGGTATCCAACAAAAGACAATATTATAATCATGATTTTTTAAGGAGTCCACTTTTACTATAATGCTAACAATTTGTAGGGTGTTCTGTTTTCAGAGATTCGAGTGCTTGCAGGCAGGATTTAGAATCTGTAAAATTAGAAAGTGACGTTGCTGTTCCTTTTCTATTTGTCCTAAAGATAGTAATAATGCACAAGCTTCTGATGTGAAAATTGAATCACTACTGCTGCAGATACATGATTGTCTGACTTTTATCCATCTGTGTACACTAGTACATGAGATGGTAAGCTACATCTTATGTCCAGGAATTTCTCCTTGTAGACGTTTGGATGGTTTATCTTTTTATTATACTGAGCCAGGTTCATCATGATAGTTGTTTTTTTTAATATTCCAGGGTGGTATAGGGCACAGATGTGTCGATGTTAGGATATCCAAATTAATGTATATGTTCTCCAAGTGTGGTTTTATGCGAATTCCAAAAGGACTTATGTACCCAGGTCTGGCTTCATACAGGTGTGAATGTTGAGGATGAAAGACTGAAAGATATGCTGGGTTACTTTCATTAGCTTTTAGTTTAACTGCATAGTTAAGGGACAATTTCATATTTCTGTTATTTATTGATGATTTTCTTGCTTCCGTATACAAGCTTTAGATTAGAGAGGTCCTAAATGCTCCTAATGCAAGTCTCAATTCTGTATGATGTGTCCAACATTTTAATATATGACTTCCTGGCAGATCCATAAACTGCGCTTTCATAGTCCATTTTTGATCGAACAAATTGTCCTATAGAGTCTCAAGAGTACTTCACAATCTGCAGCCCATTTGATCCTTGCCAACACTTTTATAATATCCATTGCTTTGAAGCATCTATTCTGCAGCATTTTGATATGAGGGATAAAGGATAGTTTATTATCCAAAGTAAGTCCTAGGAATTTTGTCTCCTTTATGACTTTTATAGGTTCCCTTTCCAAAAAGAGTTCTGGCTCAAGGTGCATGGTTCGCGAAATACAAAAGTGCATACACACAGTATTTGATTTCGAAAATGTAAACCCATTTTGTACTGACCAGTCATACAATTTGTTTATACATATTTGTAGTTGTCTCTCAATTACGTTAATATTTTTGCTTTCATAAGAAATGCACATATCATCTACATACAGGCTACAGAATATATTTGGCCCCATAACACTTACAATCCTGTTAATGCTAAAAAGAGTTACCGAAAGTATACTTCCTTGGGGCACTCCTGAGTCTTGTACATGCGATTCAGATAGCACGTTTCTACTTAAAAACTCTGTTAGATAAAAAATTGGAAATAAAAATGGGTAGATATCCCCTGAAACCCATATTGTACACATGAGACTAATATTGTGTACATTACTCTGGCTTCCGCCATCCAGCCATGCTCTTCCAATAAACAAGAGGTGCAATAGTCCAGATGTACAAAGAACAATACTTTAATCCGGTTGATAGATGTACAAGTACTAAAGTATGGGTGTCTGTGTGGTTTCCTACAAATGTAGAAATGTACAAATACTATGTTACAACATTATATAACATTGCTGTATTAAGATATACATATATATAAGTCACAGTTCTTATGTATATACATTTCGTGAAACAGTGTGTTAAACTAATGACGCAGTTACAATAAGATTGCGCTGAACAAATTGCCGTCGTTAAGACAGTAACATTAGTTTCAATAAGTTTACATGGTATCACACCAATGTGACAGCAATAGTGAAACTGCTGAGTCATACAATTAGTAGTAAGGTCATAACAATAACAGCAACAATAACATACACTTCTAAGCTAAATAAGCATAATGATTCAAGCATTACTTACTTGTTACTAATGCACACAATACTGTCCAAATTATAACAATAACAAAGAACAGCCTCCAATCCATCCCAAACGTGTACAATCTGGACAAATTTAATGTGAACACAGATAGAAAACATTCCATCAGTTATATGCAGTTCCATACTTCCACCTGCTGGTGCCGTTGTGTAATTTAGAGAACTTTGTACAGCCGCCCCACAAATATACTTGATACATTTGTAATTAAACAAAGTGTCAGGACCGGGGCTCGAACCCAGAGTGTGCTGCTGGCAACCCAGAGCACTAACTGCTATGCTATGGAGCTGTGTGGATCCAAATTGCAGAGAATCACAAGAGGCTGGATTTTAGGGAAAACAAAGCTGTCTTTACTTGATGTTCTTCTTGAATAAACACAATAGATCAATCATCAAAAAGCAGGGCTGAAGAAAGTACAGATCCTCAATAGCTTGATGCTGGCAAAACATGTCCAAAAGCATAGAACAAACTTCCCAAACAAGAAGGTATTGGAGAAAGTCTGTCAATGTAATCAAAAGTAGGTCAAATGGGAACAGGCATTTACATAAGATCTGCCCAAACTAAAGAACTTCAAGACTGAGCAAAGATACAATCAAAAGCAGGGCTTAAATATACACATACACACTCACACTAACAAGCCAGGCACAGGTGATATCATTAAGCTAATAATGAACAGGAAATTAGGAGGAAGTTGTGAAAGGACTTGTGCTCTAGGTTCCCCTCTGCTGGACAGACCGTGGTGTGACACAAAGTGCTCTACTTCTTCTCTAAGAATTGTCATCATTATCATTCAATTCAGGTAGCACAACCAGCTTAGCTACAAGGCGAATATGTACGGTCTTTGATGTTTACCTCTGCGGTGCGTACATAACCATCATCACTTGCGATGATTCTCGTAACATGGCCAACTGGCCACAAGGCATAACCACTGGTCCCATTGTGAGATTAGGAGAAGAATCATTTGTGATGAAATTGCAGACTGGGTAGGTACTTCTGAATGAACTGGCTCCAGAAGTGATCAGCTATTAACTGGCTGTGTCGGTAGCACTTGGGTCCCAGAAGATCACTTGGCCCATACATGGCATGTGGAAGGGAGGCCTCCCGCCACCCCATTAGCAGCAAGTTGGGTGTGATTGGATCAGGATCAGAGATGTATGACACATATCCCAAAGGCTTCGAGTTCATAATGCCCTCAACTTCAATCATTACAAGTCCTCAGTACTGGTGGGTACTGGTTTCTGCTTCTGAAGTGCTTTCAGTTCTTCAGGAAAGCTCTCTATTTGTGCTCGGCGGAGGAGTGTGACTTCCGTTTGTATGCGTACATCAGCAGACATGTGTAGTGCAGTATCTCCATGAATGTGCTGGTGTGCAGCATCTATGAGCTCATCCCAAGACTCATATTTTTTTAGAACGATGGCTGGATTACCAGTGATTGAGATGGTGCCACAGAAGGTGGTTTTGCACAACTCTTCCCTTCCTTCACTGTGTAGTTGGGGGCATACAGGCCATTGATCTGCAGGCTGAAACAGGAAAGAGGGGTAATCCCTCCAGCAGCAGGGACAAGACAATTCCAACAATGTTCTTCCTCTTGTGATATTGTCTGCAGGATTATTGTTGGAATCAACATACCTCCAGTTCTCTGATCCACCAGATCTTGAATCTCTGTTATTCGGGTTCCCACAAACACTTTCAAATGGCAGGACTCAGATTTTATCCAGCTCAGTACTATTGTGGAACCTGACCACATTGTTGTTTGTCTAAGAGTGAAGCTGAGTTCAGTGTTCAGTACTCAAGCTAACTGGGCTCCAGTTAGTGCAGCACTAGGCAATGGATCGAGAGCTGTTTCTTCGGTGCGACCCGGGATCTGGCCATAACAAAGGATAGGTGGACATCATCCTGCTTCTCCTCTGCTCTAAGTTAGGCAACTGACTCATAGGCCTTCTCAGAAGCGTCACAGAAGACATGAAGATCGATTATAGCAGAGTGAGAGTCTGCACATAAGGAGAAGTAGCATCTTGGCAGAGATATGTTCTGTAGGTTGGCCAGTTTGTTTTCCCATGTTTGCCAGACAAAGAGGAGCTCATCGTCAATAGGGTTATCCCATCCTCTATCTCCCTTCCAAAGAGCCTGATTGAGGACTTTAGCTCGGGTGGTGTATGGAATAATAAATCCAAGAGGATCGTATTGGCTGGCGAGCGTTCAATATACATTTCCCATGGTGGGGATCACATCTGATATAGTTTGTTGCTTGTAACCGATAGTGTTGGAGATGCAGTGCCACTTTAATCTGAGTGCAGATTCCTGAGGGTCTACTTTATCTTCCTGAAGCCAGAGTTCACAGTTTTGATTTCAAAACCTCTTTCTGCAGCAAGAAAGGTTCTGTGTTTATTGATGAAGTCTTTGGCCTGTATTGGATTCTGGAAGGACTGGAGACAATTATCCACATAGAAAGCATGTAGAACAGATTCCATAACATCTTCATGGCCTGCTACATGGTCTCTGACATATCGCATAAACTGCACAGCACGGGCTGCATACAGTAAAAACAGTGATATTGTGAACTATTTTTACAATTTAAAAGAGCAGTTTTCTATTTGAATATATTGTACTTTTTACTCATATAACCTGAACACATATTTGCAAGCACAAGCTTTGATGATGATAATGAGGCAGCATAAACGCTAGATAAAATATAATCTAAACATTCATATTATTTTTATATCATATTACATATCATATTTATATCATACAGCATACAATTTAAATGCCTTTAAAACTTGCCTATTAGGACATATTTCAAATTTCAATACTTTGAATCCTGGCTGGCAAGTCTGGAAACAGTCCCACTAGTAAAATATTTACATGTTTATATAAAATAGCATGTCAACTAATGAAAACGTCTCTGGTTACATGTGTAACCCTTGTTCCCTGAAAAAAGCGGAACGAGATGTTGCGCTGCTAAGCGCTACGGGGAACAGCTTTAGCTGTGAGCCGAGCTGAATAATGTGTGGAACACGTCAATGAACATTGACCAGAATTTATAGCCTCGGCTAATGTAATCATTAGATGCACCTGAGGCCAGGCTATAAATGGATACGTCACCAGGTGTCGTCAGATACTTCTTTTTGAAGAGCAGTCCTGGGACGTCCCAGTGTGGCAAAGCAGCGCAACATCTCGTTCCGCTTTTTTCAGGGAACAAGGGTTACACATGTAACCCGAGACGTTCCCTTACAAAAAGCTTCACTACCATGTTGCGCTGCTAAGCGCTAAGGGGAACGCAATACCCACGCCGCCGCACATGGGGCTGTCCGGACCCCTACGGTTGTGCAGTGTACTCACAAAAATGTGAGAGGTCTCAGACATGAGCTTCAGATGTCGACTCAAGGGCATAAGAGCCCGGAGTAGCATAAACATCTAAACCATTCAATTTTGATGAATGTGTGAGGAGAGGACCAGCCTGCCGCATAACAAACTTGTTCAGGCATGAGCTGAGATGTCGACCCAAGGGCATAAGAGCCCGGAGTAGCAAAGCATCTAACCCATAAAGTTTGATGAATGTGTGCGAAGAGAACCCTATCGCACCACAAACTTGTCATAAAAACTAATGAATGTGAGCGGAGAGGACCAGCCTGCCGCATCACAAACTTGTTCAGGCATGAGCTGAGATGTCGACTAAAGGGCATAAGAGCCCGGAGTAGCAAATCATCTAACCCATAAAGTTCGATGAATGTGTGCGAAGAGAACCCTATCGCACCACAAACTTGTCATAAAAACTGATGAATGTGAGCGGAGAGGACCAGCCTGCCGCATCACAAACTTGTTCAGGTATGAGCTGAGATGTCGACTCAAGGGCATAAGAGCCCGGAGTGCAGAACATCCAAACTAAAAAGTCCAATGAATGTGTGCAGAGAGGACAACCTGCCGCATCACAAACTTGTTTAGGCATGGGCTGAGATGTTGACTCAAGGACATAAGAGTCCGGAGTAGCAAAGCATCTAGCCCATAAAGTTCGATGAATGTGTGCGAAGAGAACCCTATCGCAACACAAACTTGTCATAAAAACTGATGAATGTGAGCGGAGAGGACAAGCCTGCCGCATCACAAACTTGTTCAGGCATGAGCTGAGATGTCGACTCAAGGGCATAAGAGCCCGGAGTGGCAAAACATCCAAACTATAAAAATCTAACGAATGTGTGTGGAGAGGACAACCTGCCGCATCACAAACTTGCTGCAGAGGGAGACCTCTAGCCAAGGTTTTAGAGGGGGAGAGCCCTCTGGTAGAGTGCGCCCTGAAACCTACTGGCGAAGCTTGACCGCGTGCCTCGTAGGCCCGGGCAATAATGAGGATGCCTCTTTGAGGGCACCCCGCCCACCAAGCCGTGGCAAACTGCAGTGGCCACATAGAACCTGGCAGTGGCGAGGCAAGTGCCCGCTGACAGTTCTTTCTACAGAAAATCCAGAACTGAAGCAAATTGGCAGTTAGCTGGTTCTGTAATAAGAACTTTAGTAGAAGGAAACGCATGCAGGCGCATTTGCGTTACTATGTTCAGCCCCTCCCGAGGGGGAGGGGGGGGACTGGGTGACTCGGGGAGAAGTAGAGGAGACATTGCGCTATCAACAGAGGCGAAGAGGCCCTCTTCTGCCCTGTAAAATCTACCCAGATCAGTTCCAAGTGGAGGGAGCCCTAGCACTAGAAATGGTCTCGATAACCCCAAGAGAAAACCCCGTGAACCTCATTTGGTACACTTAGGGGCCAGAATGAAAGGTTTCACAATTCGGGCCAAGGATGAGAAGGTCCTCCCTGTTCGGAATCGCCCAAGGCGAGCCGTCGAGGAGAGGAATTAGCTCCGAGAAACATATCCTGTTCGGCCAGCGCAGCGCCATTAATACGAGGCAAGACCCTTGCTGGTGAACATAGCCAAGATTCCCGGGAGCAGAGAAACTGGGGAAAGAAATGCATACAGACGCATTCTGGGTCATGTATGTGTCTTAATGTCCAGACCCAAGGGGTCTGGGTGATTTCAGGGAGAAGTAGAGGAGACATTGCGCTATCCATAGAGGCGAAGAGGTCCTCTTCTGCCCTAAGATCTCACCCAAACTTGTTCCAAGTGGAAAAGGCCTGGCATTTAAAAAGGTCTCAATAACCTCAGGAGAAAGCCCTGTGTCCCTCAGTTGGTACCCTTAGGGGCCAAACATGAAAGATTCCACAATTCGGGGCAGGGATGAAATATTGCCCTGTGCCTGAGATAGAAGATCCTTCCTGTTCGGAATCGCCCAAGGCGAGTCGTCGAGGGAAGAGATTAGCTCCGAGAACCAAGCCCTGTTCGGCCAGCGCGGTGCTATCAGTAAAAGGCAAAAACCCTTGCTGGCGAACTCTGGGCAACTACTACCTTAGGGTGGAGTTCTTAACTCCCCCGTTGGTATTTCCTGTCTGGGGTTCTCCATGAGCGAAAAAGCTCTTCATGGAGGTTATCAAAGAAAGGGAAGGAACCCATGAGGCGTTCCCTTTCTTAGACTGGAAGATTTTGGAGCGTTTGGGGGTCTCTTTTTCGCGTGGCCAGTCCAATCTGGCAACCGCACGAGTAACAACATCGAGCAATTCCTCCATAGATTTTTTATTGCGGACGGAAAGCTCGGAGGCGGGAAGAGAATCGCGATCCACCTCATGATCCGAAGAAGCGTCGGAGCAGCCGAGATCATGTGAAGGACCAGCTGGGTTTGGGGAGAGAGTGAGAGAAAGGGGTCAACCCGTCTCTTGCTCCTCAGCCAAATCCATGCACGAGCCCCACGAACGATCTTTTTGTGAGTGCTGACTCCCGAAAGCAAGCGAGGCGAGCACAACGCACTCTGCCTGTTAAAGCAAATCGCAGTGCTCGCACCCGCCCTGCTGCAATGTGAGAGCAGCGTGCAGTTGTAACCCCCAAACAAACAGCAAAAACTGATGTGTGCCGTCTTCAGCTATAGAGCGAGAAGCGGGGAACACGCACCGTTTGCGGCTTTCAGTCATTCTCTCTTTTTTTTTCTTTCTTTTTTAGAAATATATATATATAATATTTTCTAAACAGAAGAGAAAAATAGAACAACGTTCACTGCACACTGCCTAACTGATTCTATCTCCTAACAGAGGAAAGAAAGTTTTGACAGGGTGTGTGAAACACACAGAAACAGAATCTCTCTGAAAAAAGAGTTTCTGACGACACCTGGTGACGTATCCATTTATAGCCTGGCCTCAGGTGCATCTAATGATTACATCAGCCGAGGCTATAAATTCTGGTCAATGTTCACTGACGTGTTCCACACATTATTCAGCTCGGCTCACAGCTAAAGCTGTTCCCCGTAGCGCTTATCAGCGCAACATCGTAGTGAAGCTTTTTGTAAAGGGAACAAAATGACTTACTCATCCAAAATTGTTTCCTCATTAGGATCAAGTCACTCTTCAAAATGCAAGCGTTCTTCAGAATCCCGCTCTTCTTCTGAGGACAATTTTAACTCTTCGTCACTATCCAAGAGTTTTCTCACTTGTGTATCTTGCGATCTTCGAAATGGACAGAAAAGTGAATGACCTTTGTTTTTAAGACACAGTCGGGGGCATTTACCATTTGCATTGATCGTCTCAGCACATTACCGAATGAATAGCGCCCTCTGCCCGTCGATGTGGTCACATTAGGGATAGGAGAAATTGTACATTGCTTTGTTTCATACCAATTACATTGAAGGAGAATATTTGTTTCAAATTTGAATTGTTTTATTTAAAAGTAGCCATTTTAAGCTTTCTTTAGACATATGTTTCATGTTTGTGTGTTAATTATTCGCAGAGATTCAGTTAATTTTTTTGACGTGTTTCAGATATATGCTCGCGAACCCAGAGACTGCTGACAGCTCACTCTTTTTATTTTACAAAAGCACAAGGTTTTGTTGTTATTGTGAGTGTACACAAATAAAAGTAGACCCTTTATAGTCTCTAATGATGTCTTACACTTATCTGTATGCCCCAAAATGACGGAAAATTTGATGTTGTTTCCGCTGTCATGACGAAAAAGTCCAGCAGGACGCGCCGGAGCGTCCGTCGACCCCAGAGGGTTAACGTCCCCACCAATTGCTACTGCATGCTCTCTAAACCATAGAAGTATACCAAGAAGGGATGAACCTAGGGTCCAGGTAGTATATTGTCATTCAGACAGGTTATCTGGTAGCGGTAAGAACAGTTAAAGACCTCTCTGGCCTTGCCATTGTTAAATACTATGTGATGGGATATATACCAGGACTCAAAAGGGGATTTGCTAGGTTCGTCTAATGTGATCTTTGTAGCATAACCGGCTTTCTCCAGCTTGTCTATCTCAGCGTTATACACAGCAGCTTGTTCAGGATTAAAGCTCAGTTTACGTTCTGTAGATCTGAGAAGAGCCATTACAGTAGTGAAGGAAGCTTGGAGGTATACAGCATTCTTTCGACGGATAAGAAGTGTAGCATAACGGCTCACTCCGTCCACTAGAACACGTGCTGTTTTCTTTTCAAGCATTTCAATTGCAGCTTGGTCTTGCTTGGAATGAGTCATATCCCTGATATTCTGGAATGGCAATGTGTCAAGCTGCCAAAGCTTTTCGATGTGTTGTTGTAAGGCATTAGCAGGGGGGAAGAAATGCTGTATGCAGGCAGGAGCTTTCAACTACCGGGTGATTCAGAAAGGTTGTCGGGCCTTGAATTGTCCATCCCAGCAGAGTTTGAGTAGCTATAGGAGTTCCTGGAGGACCTAGGTGGACAGGACTGATGGAAGTTATCAAATATGTATGATCAGATCCAATGAGCACCATAGTCTGCACATTGCTGAATGTCTTTAAAGGAATTCCCTTCAAATGCTGGTACTTTTGCTGCAGGATGTCTGCAGGACATGACTGTAGAGCCAGGTTCAATTCACTAGCTGAGAAGGCATGTAGGATCTGGAACTTAACTCTTGGGTTTGCAATAGTCAACACATCCAAGGATACAGCGATCCCCTGTAGCTGAACAATATCCTGTCTGATTGTTCTCAGGGTTAATGTTTCATCAGTATCTTTCAGTCCAAGATATTTCACAACTTTGTCTAATACAGCAAAGGTATTAAGGGTTATCCATGCATTGCGAAGCTGAATAAGGACTACTTTTAACATGACTCTCCCTGAATGGCTACCTTTATCCAGGAAGACTCTGTGAGGGGAAGTACTGAGAGTGATAACACTGGGAATGTTGGTTGCAATTTCATGTAGAATATCTAGATGTTGTCCACCACAGCGTGAGCAAGGTTTCTTTAGAGTACACTTGTCTGGCGTGTGTCTGCGACCACTTCGCCAGCACCACTCTTTCTCTTTTATCCAGTTAGTCTTGTCATTCAGACTCAATTTGGCAAACTCAGAACAAGCACTAAGATAGTGATCTTGATTATTACAGCGAGAGCAGAATGGCTTGAATTGTTCTCTTCTCTTGGAGGTAGCAGAGATGGTATTACAAGGAGAAGCAATACTGTGGTTTAATCCATCCTTGGTCTCATGCTTTTTTATTATTATTATTATTATTATTATTATTATTATTATTATTATTATTATATTTTATTGTCCCATTCCTGGGAAATTTTCTTGGACCACTTGATGCGGCCAGTGCACAACATCAATCACACACAACACAATGCATACAACAACATGCAATAATAAGCAATAACACATTTCTATGAATTATATAAAAAAAAAAAAATAGCAGCATACTACATCAATTAAAAAAAATCTCTATTTAAAATTTTGATCGCAGTTGGAACAAAAGAGTTTTTATAACGATTAGACTTGCACATCAAGACCCTGAATCTTCTCCCTGATGGTAGCAATTTAAAATACTTGTATAAAATATGTGTATCATCAGAGACAATTCTTTTAGCTTGCCTTGAAATAGATGCCTTGTACAGTTCTGGTATGGTTCGTTTTTCCTCCCACCCTATGATTTTTTGAGCTGAATGCACCAGTCGTGCTAGTTTTGATTTAGATTGAACAGTCAGATTTCCATACCATGCAGTAATACAGTATCTAATTAAGTTTTCAAAAACAGACTGATAAAATAGAAATAAAATCCTCTGGTTTACTCCAAACATTGTTAACCATCGCAGGAAGTATAGCCTCTGCTGCAGTCTGGAACAAAGATTGTCGATGTGAGAAGACCAGCATAGTAGATTGTCCATATAAACTCCTAAGTATTTATATGAAGAAACCTGTTCAATAATATCACCATGTATTATTACAGGGCTATGGTCTCCCAGAGACCTAGGATCAAAAATAATTTCAACAGTCTTCCTTTCATTTAAAACCAAAGAATTAGTGTCACACCAGCTGACAAATCTGTCAACAACAGAGAAATACTGCAAGGGATTTGTAGTCTTGTTCAGTAAGCTCAATATTGCTGTGTCGTCAGAGAATTTGATGAAAAATGTATCATCCTGACTAGAGACACACTCATTAGTGTATAGTGAAAATAAAAAGGGTGAGCTAACACAACCCTGCGGGGCTCCTATATTGGTAGTTTTCATCTCAGAATAGAAATTATTTACTCTGACTTGTTGTGTACGATTAGTTAAAAATGAATAAAACCACTTAATGCAGAATGGGTTCACTTCTAGCTCTATCAACTTCTTCATCAGTATATTGGGTTGAAGTGTATTAAATGCTGAACTAAAATCTATAAAAAGTAAACGAGCATATGCCTGGGAATCTTCTAAATGGCTATTCACCAAATGAGTGATGCAGTTAATAGCATCATCAGTCCCCCGTCCAACCTTATATGCAAACTGAAATGGATCAAGGAATGATTTAACCTGATCCTTTAAGACAGTTACAACAAGTCTCTCAAAGCATTTCATAACATTTGAAGTCAAAGCCACAGGTCTAAAATCACAATTCCCAACTGGGCAAGTTTTCTTATGAACAGGTATAATTATAGATTTCTTCCACAAAGATGGAATAATATGTGAGTCAATAGATTTCTGAAAGATAGGGCAGAATGCTGGAGTAAGTTCATTTGCACAAGTCTTTAGCAAAAAAGCTGAAATTCCATCAGGACCCATGGATTTTTTAGAACATATACCTCTAAATTGTGAGCTTACTTTATTAGATGCTATCTCTAGCCTTTGACCTGAATTACATATAAGATGGTCCAGAGTACACAATTGATCCATTGGTGACTCAAACCTAAGAAAAAATCATTCAAATCATTTGCTCTCTGTTGGTCATTGCTACTTACAAGCCTCTTTCGAGGAGGTGCCATATTAGTTACGACTTTCATAGCGTCCCACAATTTTTTGGAGTTCCCTGAATTAAAGTTTTGTTCTATAGTATCTCTATGTTTTTTCCTTGCCCCCTTCAGTAGCAAATTTAATTCCTTTTGGACTAATTTTAGTTAAATTTTGTCTTGATTAATAAAAGCCCATTTCCTTCTATTTAAACACTCCTTAACTTCTTTTGTTATATAACTTTTGTTATTAGGAAATACAGTTACAGTTTTCTTCTCCACGACTGTGTCCACACAAAAGTTAATATAATCAGTTATAGTCTCTGTAGCCACCTCAATGTCCATCTCGTCATGAAAGAGTTCCCAATCAGTAGAAGCAAAACAGCCCTTTAATTTCTCAATGCTATCCTCGGACCACACAGAAACTGTCTTTGTCTGTGGCTTAGTCCTTTTTAAAAGTGTTCTATAAGTTGGCATCAAGTGAATCGTGTTATGATTGCAATTCGATGTAGAGGGTTTAGACTTTGCAACATATGCATCCTTCACGTTCCCAAAACATTTATCTAAAATCTTATTACCCCGGGTTTCACACTTAATATACTGTTCATATCCCGGAAGTGAGAGTTCCAATCTGCAGTGATTAAAATCGGCAAGAATAAAAATCGGAGCAGCAGGAGTACGTTTCAATTGCTTATTAACACAGTCCGTTATGCAGCTGGCCGCTTTAACAGCATTCCCGCTCGGTGGAACATACGCTGCACAAATAACAATGTTTCCAAATTCTCGCGGAAGGTAAAAAGGCTTCAATGATAAGCACAATATTTCCACATCAGAATTGCACAGTGTCTCTCTCACCGTATACTGGCAGCACCATCCATCTCTAATGTAGACACAAACGCCGCCGCCTCTCGTCTTCCCCGAGTTTTCATCCCTGTCTGCTCGAACAAGGGAAAACCCCTCAAGTTCAACCATTGAGTTAGGGACATGACGGTGGAGCCAGGTCTCTGTAAACACCATCAAGGAAGAGTCGCGATACTCATGGCAGATCCTAGAGTTTATGCGTTGCTCCTCTATTTTGTTCCTTAAAGACCGCACGTTGCTCAAAATTATGGACGGCAATGGTGGTTTGTTTCCCCGGTTTCGGAGACGGAGACAGATTCCTCCTCTCTTTCCTCTTCTTCGGGGTCGCGTCGGATGAACACGCTTCCTTCTAACATCCTCAGGTATATCCGCGGATGGCGTTGTCCTTGCAGGCCGCAGTGAAAGCAGCCCCTCTCTAGTATAGCGCAACGATAGCACGCCAACAGAGCGTGCAGGTGTCCCTCGGTCCAGAGCGAAAATTTCTCCTCCAATCAATACCAGCAGCAAGAACTGTGCCAGAATCGTCCGCATTATGATTAATTGAATAACTTAAATTAAAACTTGACACATTCACTTAAGACAACACTTAATAACAATACATAGACAGCAACTGGCCAAATGCACTTGAGTCCGTGTCGCCAACAGAGCAGCGCCACCGGAAACAAAATGTTTGTTTCCAAGAGGTATAGTGGTAGACCGAAACTTCTGCTGCCTTGGCTATCTTGACTCTCTGTGTATGGGTTCCACATGAGCTGCTTCTAAAACTCTATGAGAGATCTGTATTGCCTGAGATTTCTTCTCGCGCCATCGAGTGAAATCAGGGAGAGTGTAGGTTCGAGTAGTACCTCTCATGAGAATTCCTTGGTCCAGACAATGTTCAATAAAGGAGTCTCGGTAAGTGACAGGTAACTTAGTGAGTAAGGTGTCTACATGAAAACTGCATTGAAGTTCAGCACTAGCAGGACTATCCAGTGTGCTCAGCATACCCACTAAAGTGTTAACGGCAGCAGCAAATTCTTCAAAGGCTTGGGCATCACCTGGTTTCACTGTGGAAGTATAAAGGATTTCCTTACGTTCACCTTGGACCAGCTGCCTGGGTTGTCCATACCATTGATGTAAAGCCTGAATTGAATGGGTGTATGGCATTGGGCTGTTAACGAAACGCTTCACTACTTTGTAGGCAGTGGGCTATTTTAAATGATCTAAGAGAACTTGGTACTTATAATCCTCAGTTAAATGTGTATGAGGTCCAAGTATGCTGTCTAGGCCCTAGGAGTAGGAGGATGTCACTCTCCTTTCCTGAAGGGAAAGGTAACAGCTTAGGTTTCGGTAATCCATAGGAAGCAGGGATAGCCATCTCCCTAAGACTTGGCATTGCAGGCTGATTTGGGTAGGTAGTCAAAGTAGAGGCTTGCATGGGAGGTAGATAGCCAAGGGCTGGAGCTGGTACATACTGTAGCACGAAATAAGAAGAATGAGGCGGTTGACCTTGTGTGAACGATTGCTGGTATGGAGAGTAATCTGTTGTTTGTGTTGTTGGCGGATGCGGAGAAAATGGCCACCATTGTTGGTTGCTGTGCTGGAAAGTGGTGTCGCCGAAAAGCTCTGTCCATTCGGCGACACCACTTGACGACTCTGCCCAGCAGTCCTCAGTGGTGAAGAAACAGACAGAGGCTATTTAACACATCTTGCCCTGCCGCAAACCTGCCACCAGGGGCCATGCACTGTCTGCTCGCCGAGGGCGTCCTCCTGCGGCTTTCAAGAAAGAAAGAAAGTGGTGCTCCGCCTCAACTAACAAAAGAGAGTGGGCCCAGCTCTCAGCCCCAGCGTCAAGAAGTTGGACGGCCCTCATCTCACGGACCCCCTCGAGGACACGGAAGGCTCCCAGGCGCTCCTGAGATGACCGACCCAGAGACCGAGACGGTAGCTCCAGAGCTGGTAAGACCGCTCCGTTCCCCGGTGGAGGGCCGGAAGGAGAATCTTTTGTTAAATTCATTACATTCTCAATAATAGAGCCATTTCCTTTTTTGTCTCTGGGTCACCTGGCCCGCAAATGCCGTTCTCACGGCACTTTGCCGCCAGGCCTCAACAGTCCCGGCATGCTGGACGCGGCCACAGTCCGCCTTCAGCCCCACGACTGTTCCCCGGCTGGCCGCTTCAGACGAGTCCAGAGGACGCCAACATCAGACCTCCTCCTCAGTCACGAACCCGCCCCCTGCCGCTTCACTGCCTCCCGACGCCGTATTACCTGTTCCGCCCCGCTGCGAAGCCCCGCCGGGTACGTCCAAAATACTCGTCCCCTTGGTGCCCCTAGCACGGAGTTTAGAGGCATGGCTTTCACTGCCCAACCCGTCACGCTGGCTGCACCGGACCATTCGACTCGGTTACGCAATTCAGTTTGCCAGGCCTCCACCCCCCTTCGCGGGCGTCCATTTTTCCGCAGTATACGGCCAACATGCCAAGTCCCTGCGTGAGGAAATAGCCTCTCTTTTACTAAAAAAGCAGACGCGATAGAGCCTGTCCCTCCAACCGAAACGAAGAAGGGTTTCTACAGCCCTTACTTCGTTGTACCCAAGAAAGGCGGCGGCTTACGACCAATCTTGGACCTGCAAGTTTTCAACCGGGCTCTGTCCAAACTCCCGTTCAAAATACTCACCCAGAAACAAATTCTGTCTGGCGTCCGGCATCTAGATTGGTTCGCAGCGGTAGACCTGAACTTTCACGTCTCGATCCTGCCACGACATGGATCGCGTTCGACGGTCAGGCATATCAGTACAAAGTCCTCCCCTTCGGCCTGTCTCTGTCCCCTCGCATATTCACGAAAGTCGCAGAGGCAGCCCATATCCCGCTCCGAGAATCCGGCATATGCATACTCAATTACCTCAATGATTGGCTCATCCTGGCCCCCTTGCGAGAGTTACTATGCGCGCACAGAGACCAGGTGCTTCAAGTCAACTGGGAAAAGAGCAAGCTCGCCCGGTTCAGAGCATTTCTTTTCTCAGCATGGATTTAGACTCAGTCTCAATGTCACCACGTCTGTCCAACGAGCGTGCACAGTCGGTGCTGAAATGTCTCGCTTCCTTCAAGCGAGGCACCGTGGTCCCTTTAACGTTTCCAGAGGCTCCTGGGGCATATGGCATCCTCCGCCGTGGCCGCATATGAGACCACCTCAGCACTGGCCTCAGACTCGAGTCCCGAGATGAGCATGGCGCATGCACCGTGTGAGAATCACCACCGCCTGCCGCCAAACTTCAAACCCTGGACAGACCTCTGCTTTCTATGGGCAGGATTACCCTTGCAGCAGGTGTCACGATGCGTCCTGGTCACGACCGATGCCTCCAAATCGGGTTGGGGCGCCGTGCGCAATGGGAACGCAGCCGCGGGCTGTTGGAACGGGCCCTGCTGCGCTGGCACATCAACTGCCTAGAGTTGTTGGCTGTTTTCTTTGCCCTGAGGAAGTTTCTCCCGTTAATTCGAGACAAACATGCCCTACTCAGGTCAGACAGCACCTCAGTGGTGGCCTACATAAATCACCAAGGCAGAGTATGCCCCCACCACATGTCACAACTCGCCCGTCGTCTCCTCCTTTGGAGCCAGCAGCCACTCAAGTCGACAACGCTTGCCCAGTGGTGAGTGGCGGCTCCACCCCCAGTCGGTCCAGCTGATCTGGGAACGGTTCGGCAAGGCCCAGGTAGACCAGTTTGCCTCCCAAGAAACCTCCCATTGCCCGCTCTGGTATGCCCGAACAGAGGCTCCCCTCGGGGCAGACGCATTGGCACACAGCTGGCCCACGGGGCTGAACAAATACGCATTTCCTCCAGTGAGCCTTCTTGCACAGGTGTTGTGCAAGGTCAGGGAGGACGAGGAGCAAGTCACCATGGTGGCCCCCTTTTGGCCCACTCGGACTTGGTTCTCGGATCTCACGCTTCTCGCGACAGCAAATTCCCCTGAGGAAAGACCTTCTTTCTCAGGGACGGGGAACGCTCTGGCAACCGCACCCAGACCTCTGAAACCTCCACGTCTGGCCCATGGACAGGTTGCGGAACATCTAGCCGGTCTACCATCGACCATCGTAGACACAATCAACCAAGCCAGAGCCCCTTCTACCAGGCATCTTTACACCCTAAAGTGGCGCCTGTTCGCAAATTGGTGTTCTTTCCGGACCGAACACATGGGTGTTCGGTTAGCCGCGATGGCTTTGACATACACCTTGAGGATGGCCTCAAGGTGTATGTCAAAGCCATCGCGGCTCACCACGACACAATAGATGGCAAGTCTCTGGGTAAGCACGACTTAATTATCAGGTTCCTAAAAGGCGCCCAGAGGCTAACTCCCTCCCGGCCAAGCCTGTTCCCCTCTTGGGATCTCTCGGTGGTCCTCACGGGCCTCCGGAGACCCCCCCTTCGAGCCGCTAGATTCAGTTGGACTCAGGGCCCTCTCTCTCAAAACGGCCCTGCTGATCGCGCTCGTCTCCATCAAGAGGGTCGGGACCTGCAAACATTCTCTGTCAGCGACACTTGCCTGGAGTTCGGTCCGGCAGACACATACGTGATCCTAAGACCGTGACCGGGCTACATGCCAAAGGTTCCTACCACACCCTTCAGGATCAGGTGGTGAACCTGCAAGCGCTCCCCCGGGAGGAGGCAGACCCAGCCCTTTCATTGCAGTGTCCGGTACGTGCTTTGCGTATCTATCTGGACCTGCATGCAGAGCTCTAGACGTTCTGAGCAGCTCTTTGTCTGCTTCAGGGGACAGCAGAAAGGGAACGCTGTCTCCAAACAGAGGCTCGCCCACTGGGTTGAACTCCCGTATTCGCCCCACTTAAATGCCCGTATGTCCGGGGGCGGGATATGCAAATACCGTCTGCCAACTTCTCATTGGCCTTTTTTCATAGAACAGAGGTATATATCGGTGCTCAAGAGAGACCCCTAGTGTCACTTCTCCGACACAACGTCTCGTTCCCTCCATCGGGTAACCTAGACGTTTTTAATAGCTTTCAGAAGTTCTTCCATTGTAAAAGGCTTAATATACAGTTCGGTGTTATCCGATAAGATATTAAGTTTTTCCTGTTCCTGTTTTATTTGTACAGTATTTCCTTAAACCTGGGAAGACCGTTTTCTGTTGATGAATTTCTCTCGAATGTTTCTCTCCACCAGTTTATTAGCAATATCATGATTTTTTATATGTTGTATTTGTAGTCCTCCTTCCTTATTTTTCATCTTTCGTATCATGTCCCATACTTTCTTTGTTGGTGTCTCACATACATATTTTTGATTATTTGTGCTTGTGCTCTTTCAATCTGATGAGGTTTTATGTTGTTGGATGTTTATTAAAGGTTCTTTCTGCCTTCTTCCGATCAGCAATAGCCTTTTTACAGTCTTCATTGAACCATGGGTTTCTTCGATGGCAGGAATTTGTTGATGGTTTTGGCACAGTTTTTTCTACAATTTCAATCAGTATATTGGTGAATTTCTTTATCAGATCTTGATATACTTGCCAGTCTATGTTGAAATTCTCATAGCAAAGTTTTTGGAAATTATACCAATTAGCTTTTTCAATTGCCATCTAGAAGTGTCTTGTTGTATATCTTCTTCAGTATATGTTATAATCAGTGGGTAATGATAACTTCCACAAAGATCCTTCCATACTGCCATGAAAAGTAAATTATTATTTCAGGTTCAGACAAAGTAACATCAATGTATGAGTATGATCAGTATCAGTATGATCCATATCCTGGATGCAAATATGTGGCATAAGCACAAATCATTATTTTATATGAACTCCTCTATTCTTCTGCCTTTGGTATTTGTATGTTTACCTCCCCATAGCGTGCTGTGGCTATCAATGTCACCCATCAATATGTAAGGTGATGGTAACTGTTCTACCATTTTGTTTAGTTCTTGTGTTGTCACTGAGGCATCCGGGGTATATAAATAGAGCACATAGTTATGGCTTTATGAAGAGTTAAACGTACTTGCAGGTTTGTATTTACTGGTATATGGCTGTGGATTATGTCATGTCTTATTAATATAGCTGATCCACCAGATGGACATTGTATATATTTGCCAAAAGTGTTATAGATATTATACTTTTTCAATATCAGTTGTCTATCTATTTTTAGATGGGTTTCCTGGAGGCAGAAGGCAATGGGATTCAAAATAGTTGCTAAATGCTGCAGATCTGAAAATTTGCCTTAAATCCTTCGACAGTTCCACTGAATTATATGATTCCTCATTTTCAATTAGGTAAGGCAAGTATCTGCCCTTTACCTTTGCATTTTGGAGACAAGCTTCGACTTTGGGAATTTCTCATTTCAAAATTTTTATTCTTGAAACATTCCGTTTTTTGTGTTTTTCTTTCTTGATTCGCTTATGTTGACTGAGTTTTTGTATTTTGTTGTGTCTTTTTCCCTCTCAAGGACTGGCTCATTTGATGATCTTTCGTCTCCCTTGGCTTGGGTTTGATTTGTCATTATTTGACTTTGTGTTCCTTGATTCTTCATTTTGATTGGGTCGAAAGTTATTTTGTTGACATTTTGTGGTTTCTTTCTGTTCACCCAGGTCAAATCAGTCTGGCAATTAGTGGTGTTCATGGTTGGTTTCACCACAGAAGCATATGTTTTCCTTGGGGACTCCTCAACCTTTTTCCGTGCTTCAACGTATCTGATCCTTTCAACACATTTTATTCTCTGAATTTCTTTTTCTTTTATCCAAATCGGACATTCTTTTGTTGAGGCTGGGTGATTATCTGAACTATTGCTACATTTTGGTGGTCTTGAACACCCTGGTTTATGTCCTTCTTCTCCACAGTTGCAGCGGATTGCTTTTTTTTGCAGAAAGCAGAACCGTGGCCAAATATTTGACGTCTCACACTGTCCATTTCTGACCGGTACACTCACATATCCAATTTGGATCATCTCCGGAGGTTGGAATTTATTAAAGGTAATAATATAAGTGCCTGTCTTAATTATCTTTTTACAGTAATTATCCTTTACTGTTGTTCAATGATGGGTGATAAAATGCCTTTATCTGTACATTTGCCATCATATTTGCATGCATGATGTTTTCAGCATGGCTTTTCTTGGAGCATTCTGTTTGAATTCGTCCGGATCTTAGCTTTTTAACATCTTTAACTGTTCCTGCTATGCCTGAAATGACTTTCTGTATTGCAAATGAAGACCATTTTGTAAGTGGCATGTCTGTTATTTTTTACTCTAGCAGTATAAATCTCTGCCAATTTTCACTCTTTTGTGAGTAAATACACCCATTATCTGATTCGTCATCCAATATATGTTCTATCATCTGTTGTTTTGGTTTTTTTTGTTAGCGATGTTTGTATGTTTAAATTTTCATCACTCCTGCTCCCCACAGAGGGGTGCACAAACAGGGGGGTGCAAAGAGCCGCGGTTATCCTCCAGTTATGCACCAAGGATACAGGGGTGATATACTTAAGCAAAAGTAACAAGAAATAAATTTTACATCAAGTACATTTTGACTAGCCGATCCTCCCATCTATGTGAATTCAAAGCCAAAGTATTGTGTTGGATCTGAGTAAGCCGCAGCATACACATTCTTCAAATACCAGGTTCTCTTATACTCCCCAGACACGGGTTACAACTTACGGCAAAGAAGTCTTCACCTCTTACGATCAGCAAGTGGGTGCTAGGAACCTATTCTACCCCGGGTCCCCATGGGGGACAAACAAGGGAGTCTTAAATAATGCCTAAACTAAAGACTCTGCTAACTAAATTCAGCTGACTCAATACATGTGATAACGGACTATGATAATTGCCTAATCGGACAACACATTGTTTCCTAGAGCTTGCAGAAAATACTCAAAACAGATACAAGGAAACAGTGTATCTATCGACCTTAAATAATATACACTACCAGTCAAACGTTTTGAAACAATTATTCTTTATTATATTTTTCACATTTTAGAATAATAGTAAAGTCATCAAAACTATGGAATAACATAAATGGAACTATGGGAATTATGTTCAAAATCCAAAATAAATAAAAAATGTGTTAAATTTAACATCTTAAAAGTATTCACCCTTTGCCTAGAATTTGTACTCTTGTATTCATGTATACATGTGTAAACATTTATTCTTAACATTCTCTCAACCAATTTCTTGAGGTATCGCCCTAGGATGCTTTTTAAACAGTATTGAAAGAGTTCCCATCTATGTTAGGCACTTATTGGCTGCTTTTCTTTATTATTTGGTCCAAGTCATCAATTTCAAATAAGAGCTACTGAGAGCCACCCATTTTTTCATAACCATAGACAAGTTGCCGACTCAGGGTGCCAACCCACCAAAGGCTGTCAGATTAGAGACAAAACGAAGATGCACTTCTTTTCTGAATAACCCATTTATTGTCCACACTCAACGGACTGGTGTGTGTGGCTGTGTTTTTTCGATAAATTAAAAACACTAACATAAACGTAAATACAGGCGTATGCAAAAGACAATTTCCATGATTTTCATTTATAAATAATTGGGTGTTTGGATCAGCAATTTCATTTTCATCTATCAAATAACTGAAGGACACAGTAATATTTCGGTAGTGAAATGAGGTTCATTGGATTAACAGAAAATGTGCAATATGCATCAAAATGAAATTAGACAGGTGCATAAATTTGGGCACCCTTGTCATTTTGTTGATTTGAATACCTGTAACTACCTAGCACTGATTAATTGGAACACACAATTGGTTTGGTGAACTCATTAAGCCTTGAACTTCATAGACAGGTGCATCCAATCATGACAAAAGGTATTTAAAATGGCCAATTGCAAGTTGTTGTTCTTTTTTCACTCTCCTCTGAAGAGTGGCAACATGGGGGCCTCAAAACAACTCTCAAATGACCTGAAAACAAAGATTGTTCAACATTATGGTTTAGGGGAAGGCTACAAAAAGCTATCGCAGAGATTTAAGCTGTCAGTGTCCACTGTGAGGAACAGAGAGAGGAAATGGAAGACCACAGGCACAGTTCTTTTCAAGGCCAGAAGTGGCAGGCCAAGTAAATATCGGAGAGGCAAAGGCGAAGGATGGTGAGAACGGTCAAAAACAGCCCACAGACCACCTCCAAAGACCTACAACATCATCTTGCTGCAGATGGTGTCACTGTGCATCGTTCAACAATTCAGCGCACTTTGTACAAGGAGAAGCTGTACGGGAGAGTGATGCGGAAGAAGCCTTTTCTGCACACACGCCACAAACAGAATCGCTTGAGGTATGCAAATGCACATTTGGACAAGCCAGCTTCATTTTGGAAGAAGGTGCTGTGGACTGATGAAACAAAGATGGAGTTATTTGGTCATAACAAGGGGCGTTATGCATGTCGGCAAAAGAACACAGCGTTCCAAGACAAACACTTGCTACCCACAGTAATATTTGGTGGAGGCTCCATCATGCTGTGGGGCTGTGTGGCCAGTGCTGGTACTGGGAATCTTGTTAAAATTGAGGGTCACATGGATTCCACTCAATATCAGCAGATACTTGAGAATAATGTAGAGGAATCAGTCACAAAGTTGAGTTTCAACAAGACAATGACCCAAAACACTACTGAAACTCTACTCTGGCATTTATGCAGAGGAACAAGTACAATGTTTTGGAATGGCCATCCCATTCCCCAGACCTGAATATCATTGAAAATCTGTGGGGTGATTTGAAGCGGGCTGTCCATGCTCGGCAACCATCAAACCTAACTGAACTGAATGGTCCAAAATACCTTCATCCAGAATCCAGACACTCATTACTGGCTATAGGAAGCGTCTAGAGGCTGTTATTTCTGCTAAAGGAGGCTCAAATAAATATTGATGTGATATTTCTGTTGGGGTGCCCAAATTTATGCACCTGTCTAATTTTGTTTTGATGCATATTGCACATTTTCTGTTCATCCAATAAACCTCATTTCACTACTGAATTATTACTGTGTCCTTCAGTTATTTGATAGATCAAAATGAAATTGCTGATCCTAACTCCCAATTATTTATAAATGAAAATCATGGAAATTGTCAGGGGTGCCTAAACTTTTGCATATGCCAGTATACGTAATAATAATAATGAATTACAACAATTAAATATATTGGCAATAATATAGCACAATAAAATGAAATTATAATTAAACATGAACATTCTTAGCAAAAAACTGAAAGTAAATTTAATGCAGGCTGTAACTTCTATATTTATTATATGCAGCGCGAAGCTATAACATGACACCATGTAAGTGCAGCAAAGCTTGTATGGTGCCACTCGGTCTGGGCTATGAGGGCGCATGTGCGTAGCAAATCTTTTACAACAATTCTCCCATTAAATATAGAGAAACACAGCAAACTTTGCTTCAAAAAGGAACATAACATGTAATCAACAAGTGTAACTCTAACACTGATAATAGTAAAGATATGTATACAAACATACAAGGGTTACAGGCACGCTTGTTATGAATGTGGTCATACATATAGATATAGTTACATCACAGGCATAATAACTCATCTGCATGAGCAAATTAACTTTTCATTGCCTATATAACTAAGGATTGCAAACTTTGCATTCATGCACAACACTTCATTCAAAAGGCGATTTATAAACAGTTCTCTTACGAGAGGTTCTCTCGTATTGCGTAAGCTAGCTTACGCTATGGGAAAGATTCATCTTTTCTGAGATATTGAAGCCAAAAAAATTATCCTTAATTTTTGTATCCATTGTCAACGCAGTGCGGCAGCTGCAGACCTTGAGCGGGCTATCTAGCGAGCTCATAGGTTGCTCTGCGGCAACTGCTGCAGCCTATAGACGAGCTTGGGCGAACTCGCATCCAATGAGAGGCGTCCGCGCGCTCACTGCATCAAAGCCCGCCAAAATGGGCGTGACTAGAGTGCATATAAGCGTAGTTCGTAGGCTGGAACCCTGATTTTCATCTCTTCAGCGAAGCTCTTCGCATCTCTGAACTGGAAGCCGCGTCGCCGTTCGAGGGGCATCTAGCAAGCGTGGACAGCGCTCGAAGAAGAACGGCCATCTTCGCCACCTTCAGCCATCCTGCGAGCCACGCCATCCGGCGATGTATCCTTTTTTAGAGCAAGCTAAGTTCCACAGCGAACTT
The DNA here is from genome assembly GCF_025860055.1 of Xyrauchen texanus. Taxonomy (NCBI): domain Eukaryota; kingdom Metazoa; phylum Chordata; class Actinopteri; order Cypriniformes; family Catostomidae; genus Xyrauchen; species Xyrauchen texanus. Next base: position 36,968,641 of record NC_068297.1, on the reverse strand, counting down.
CACAAAAGAGTATCGAGCGTCTTTTTAAAGATGCCTCGTTCCACTTGCGCCTCATGTCGCGCCCTTCTCAGCACCGGAGACCGCCACATCATCTGCGCTCTCTGCCTGGGACTGGGGCACGCAGAGCTCGCCCTCGCTGAGGGCGGATGCGATTTCTGCGAGGCGCTACCGATGTCGACCCTGTGGGCTCGACTCGAAGCGCTCAAAGCAGAAGCCGCCGTGCCGCCTTACATTCCGCCGCGCAGAAAGAAGCGCCGCTCCCAAAGGCTGCCGGAAACTGTGGTTGAAGCGACTGCCTCGCCGGGAGCCTCTCCCTCGAGCATCGTTTTTCACCCTCCCCGCCCCCCCGGGACGCGCAGTTGCCGCCGAGCGGCCGCACTGCTGCCATCTCGGATGACGAGGCGGAGGATAAGGCCTGCTGTTCCATCATGGCTTCGGACAGCGAGGTGTGGTCAGGCTCCCAAGCCTCCTCCTCGGCCCAGGAATCCAGCAGGACCCGCGCCGGAGTCGAAGGGGAATTAACACGCCTCCTCACACAGGCCGTCGACCGCCTCGGGCTCGAGTGGTCACCGCCCCCTGAGCAGGCACCCAACAGATTCGACGGCTGCTTTCTTCAAAGCCATCGCCGCTCTACACCCGCGGCCCGGGCCGCTCCATTCCTGCCGGAACTACACACGGAGCTTGCAAAGTCGTGGAACGCTCCTTTTTCGGCCAGGACCCGTTCCCACGTCTCCACCACTGAGAGAGGTTACTCATCCATCCCCCAGGTCGAGGACTCGGTAGCAGCACACCTTTGCCCGCCCTCCGCGAGATGGCGGTCTAAGCCTGTGCGCCCGTCTAAGGCCTGCAGAGCGACTTCCGCCTATGTTGGCCGCGCCTATTCCGCCTATGTTGGCCGCGCCTATTCCGCCGCCGGCCAAGCCGCATCTGCTCTGCACTCCATGGCCGTTTTACATCAAGCCCTAGGGAAGTGCATGGCCTCGCTGACTGTGACCGAGAGACACCTGTGGCTAACGCTAGCTGACATGGGAGAAGCAGAGCGCTCCACGTTCCTCAACGCACCGCTCTCTCCGACCGGTCTCTTCGGCTCCGCGGTGAGCGGCATTGTTGACCGCTTCTCAGAAGTCCAGAAAGCCACTCAAGCCATGAACCTCTTCCTGCCGCGTCGCGCTAGCTCCTCTGCAGGCCGCTCACGTGATCAGCCTCCTGCACGAGCCTCTTCACAGGGCCCAGCTCAACAATCTCAGACTTCTCAGCGTCGACAGGGCGGCCGCCCTCGATCGCGCTCAGACAGCCGCCGCAGACCGCCGCCCCCCCGCGGGCCTCGATTTAAGGTAACGCTGAAACCAGAGCAACCGAAGTCTTCCTAACTTTGTTGAACAAACGACGGCTCAGTCCCGCCAAGGCCGGACCACCGTCAAAGCTTTGCCCCCTGTCAGTCCCCTTCTCTCAGGCTACTACAGTGGTGAATTTAGCAGCCAACAAGCCGGTGACACTGCCCGCTTGCCTGCACTCAAACGCCGTTTTCACGGCGACCCAAATAAATCTTGTAAAGAGCAAACATGTCTTATGTGTAGAAAAAGTGCCCACAACCCAGTGTTCGCCCCTACACACAAGCATAACACATCCCGTGCCCCTATCAGAGCACGCTCTCATAAAGTGGTTACGAACCGCTCCCACAAATGCGTGCGCTCGCCCATTCTCTGCCCGCTCTGTCACACGACCAGCCCTATGTGTAGAAAATGTGCCCACAATCCAGTGTTCACTTCTGCACACAAGCACTGCATGTCTCGTGTCCCCACCAGAGCACGCTCACATAAAGCGGTTACAAACCGCTCGAGCGCTAGAGTCAATAAATGCGCCCACGAATACGCGTGCGCGCCCATTCTCTGCCCGCTCTGTTACACGGCCAGCAAACATTCCTCTGTGTGTAAGTCCCGTGCCCATGACTATGCTTGCACATCACGTAACAGATGTGACTCTTTCCCCATTCATTCCAATCGGGAAGTCACTCACAAAACAGCCTGTTCATGCTGTCTGCGAGCAATCATGCATGAACACACTAAACGCGCTCACACATTTTGTTCAGCGCTCTGTGTGTGGCAATCAGAGCGAATTGGCCATTCATCGTTACGCTTCAAAGCGTGGGAAGCTATTCCAGGGATATCCAAGTGGGCGTTAAGCACAATACAACAGGGCTATTTGCTACAGTTCGATCGCCGCCCTCCTCGCTTCAGAGCGCGGCTCGAAACCACTGTGAACACGGAAGCAGCGTGCATGCTTCGTTCAGAAATAGCAAGCCTTCTGTGCAAAAGGGCCATAGAAAAAGTGCCACCCTCTCTGAGCGAGTCGGGGCTTTACAGCCGTTATTTTCTTTTTCCCAAGAAAGACGGCGGCCTCAGACCCATATTAGATCTCAGGGTTTTGAACAAGGTGCTTGCAAAAGACCGTTCAAAATGCTTACAATCAGGAAACTCCTCGCGCATGTGCGCCAGGGGGACTGGTTTATTTCTCTCGATCTGAAAGATGCATACTTTCAGATTCAGATAAATCCCCGTCACAGGCCATTCTTGAGATTCGCCTTCGACGGCCAGGTTTATCAATACACCGTCCTTCCGTTCGGCCTGTGCATGGACGCGGCGCTCGCACCCCTGCGGAGTCAGGGTTTGCGAATTCTGAACTATTTGGACGACTGGCTGATTATGGCTCAGTCACATATGGAGCTTCTGTCTCACAGAGCAGTTCTCCTCAGCCATCTTAACAGTTTGGGTCTTGCAGTCAATTGGACCAAGAGCTCACTACAGCCCAGTCAGACAATTTCCTTCCTTGGAATAGAACTAGACTCCGTGGCAATGACGGCTCGCCTATCTACACAGCGCACGCCGTGTTCAGCGACTAGCCGCATCTTTTCAGATGAACAGCCTCACGCCTCTGAAGAAATTCCAGAGAGTGCTAGGTTACATGGCCTCAGCCGCAGCAGTACTTCAGCTGGGTTTACTGCACATGCGCCCGCTTCAGCATTGGCTAAACACCCGCACGTCTCGCCGGGCTTGGTCCACAGGCCGCCAGCCCATCAAGGTGACTCAGACCTGTATATCAGCTCTGCAGCCCTGGACAGTGGCCGAATGGTATCAGCGGGGAGTGACAATGGGAGCTGTATCTCGCCGAAAAGTCATCTCGACAGACGCGTCCAACACGGGTTGGAGCGCGGTCTCGCGAGGGCTCTCCGGTTTTCGGCCTATGGTCAGTTCAGGAAAAGCTCCTTCACATAAATTGTCTGGAAATGATAGCGGTCGAGTACGCGCTCGTGCGCTTTCTCCCGGTCATTCAGGGTCACCACGTCCTGGTCCGTTCGGACAACAGATCTGTGGTATCCTACCTAAACCGTCAGGGCGGTGTCAGATCCAGGAACCTCTTCCATCTGACGAAATGCATACTGAGTTGGTCCCAGTGCCACCTGCGCTCGCTGAGGGCGACGCACATGCCAGGCCACCTGAATGACGGCCCGGACAGACTGTCCAGAGACAATATTCCCCCAGGGGAATGGTCCCTGCACGCTCAAACAGTCCAGACGTTATGGCACCTATTCGGCAGAGCAGAGATAGACCTCTTTGCATCCAAAGAGAACTCTCACTGCCCAATATTTTTCTCGAAAAGCAAGGACGCGCTGGCCCAGGACTGGCCCAGACGCCCGCTTTACGCCTTCCCTCCCGTCTCGCTATTGCCACAGGTAATGCCACAGCGCCGTGGCCCATCCCAGTGAGAGCAGATCTCCTCTCTCAAGCTCGCGGCACAATCTGGCATCCCCACCCAGAGCGCTGGGCGCTGCATGCGTGGGTGATCAACGACTACCCGTCGCTCTGCCAGAAGGAGTAATAAACACCATCATACACGCTAGAGCCCCTTCCACGAGAAGACTCTATGCGTCAAAATGGTCTGTGTTCTCAAAATGGTGCACCAACAGAGACCTGGACCCGCGGACATGTGGGGTGTCGTCGCTGCTCGTATTTCTACAAGAGCTGCTGGATAAGGGCAGATCCCCATCCACGCTCAAAGTGTATGTGGCGGCCGTTGCGGCGTTCGCTGAACCCCTGCACGACCAGTCATGGGGTAAAAACGAGCTGGTCATCCGCTTCCTCAGGGGAGCTAGAAGGATGAACCCCGCGCCTCCATCGGTTCCTATCTGGGATCTTTCTATAGTTCTCGAAACTATGAAAGCCCCCCCTTTCGAACCACTTCAATCCATGGATTTGAAATACCTTTCACTCAAAACCGTTTTTCTGACTGCCCTGTCATCAGTCAAACGTGTGGGAGACCTTCACGCGCTGTCTGTCAGCGCTGCGTGTCTTGAGTTTGGACCAAGTGACTCCAAGGTCATTTTAAAGCCTAGACACGGCTATGTTCCCAAGGTGATCGGTACTCCTTTCAGAGCACAGGTCATTTCCCTATAGGACCCGATAGCGAACGCGACGCCAATCTCCTTTGCCCGGTCAGAGCACTGAGATTGTATACTGTGCACTCCGCCACTTTCAGACGCTCTGAGCAGCTTTTTGTTTCGTTCGGAGGGCGCACCAAAGGTCTCGCCGCCTCGAAACAGACACTATCTAGATGGATAGTGGACGCTATTGCTGCTGCATACGCGTCAAAAGACCTGCCATGCCCGTTGGGCATTAGGGCTCACTCCACTAGAGGCATGGCATCCTCGTGGGCATGGTCCAGCGGGATTTCCATTCACGACATATGTGTGGCAGCGGGATGGACTTCCCCCTCCACCTTTGTCAGATTTTACAATATGGAAGTGCCCGCTCTGCAGGCAAAACTACTAGCGGTTTAATACGCTACAGATCCCCTGGTGAGCTGCACTGATGGGTCACATTCCACACAGACCGGCACCGCCGCTCTGTCGTTCCCTTCCCACTATGTGCTTATGTATTACACAATCAATGACCCGCATTCTTGCTGGCCAAATGTTATTTCCCCACTCATAAGGGCTCCCCCGGGTCCCCCCTTAATTCGATGGGGCTCATACAGTGGATGCTTGGCGCGCACGGCATTGACAATGGGTTCCCGTAGCGTAAGCTAGCTTACGCAATACGAGAGAACCTCTCGTATTATTATGCCACTGTAACTTCCATCTCAGTCTCCCGCTGCAATGAACAACTGTCCCTGTTAGGGTGGGGAAGATCACAGGGTCAAGGTTTCTGGATGCTGATTGGCTCAGGCAAGGTTCTGCATATGCATATACCTCAAAGTACAGAGGGAGAGATTTAATAAATAATAGCCTTTTTTACTAAATATATTTTTTTAAATTACATTTTAGTTTTACAATGATATATATGAATATGGTGGCACAAATTTTGGTCTACAAAACTAATTTCAAACATTTAATTATACACCTTCAGATCAAAAGATTTTTAAGATCATGAGAAACATCTCAGTCAAGTGTTTCAAAATTTTTGACCGGTAGTATAGTTATCGTCATAGTTACTGTTGTAACCTCCAGGGAACGAGAAGTTGTGTCGAATGTAGTGACACAAGCAGGGCTGGACTGGCAATCTGGCATACTGGCCATTTTCACGGTGGACCGACACACTTTGGGCCGATCAGGAGCGGACTGGCCAGCGGGTGAACCAAGCGGGCCGGTGGGTCGGCCGTGAAACATGCAAAAATGAGCTTCCTCGTTATGCAGAACGGACCACAAAATGGCGCCACAATATGCAGATGCTATGTAAAATCCCGGGCCGATTTCTCTTCCCAGTCCACCCCTGGACACAATGGGTCTTTCTTGTGAGCCTCGCATACCTCTGAAGTTGAGAAAAGGCCAATGAGAAATTGGCAGACAGAATTTGCATGTCCCGCCCCCGGACATACGGGTATAAAAGGAAGCGGACATGTGTCTGTCAGTCAGGTTTTTGCACCGAGGAGCCGAGAATAAGGTACGACCGTTTACAGTGGTAGGTCTAGTGTCGCGGCAAGGGGGACACAATGTCTCGTTCCCTCCATCAGGGAACGGAGGTTACAACAGTAACCATGACGTTCCCCTTCTGTCACTCACTCGACATTGTGTCAAATGTAGTGACACAAGGGGTCCCATTTAAAAACGGCATGCACTAGACCGTGTTACGTGAACTGCTGACACAGGTGCAAACAAGGTACTGCATGCTAGAAGCAACTGTATCGGCCGCACGTAACCCTCCCCAACGGCCTTTTCTCACTCTTTGTTTCTCGTCATAGAACATAAAGCGGCTGGGGCTATTTTAATGCTATGAAATGCGTCGGGGAAGGCAATCTTTTCCGTTCCTATTCTTTTAGGGGGAGAAAAACTTGCGGAGACCACATCCTGACCAAAAAGCCAGGAAAGTGTCGCTAACAGAGAACGCTTGCAGTTCCACAACCCTCTTGATGGAAGAGGGTTCAAGGAGAGGGCCTTGAGCTCAACTGAGTCAAGAGGCTCGTAGGGGGGGTGTGGCAGCGGGGACGTGGTCAAGCGCCCGTCTGGGAGAGAAAGCGGTAAGGGCGCTTGCACCTGAGCTAAATTATGTCTAACACCTGTCTCTAATTTCAGTGAGCATGGGGAGAGTGGCATAAAGTTGGTGACAGAACCTCCAGTTAGGGAGAAGAGAAACACATGCCAGTCTAGTATTGGCATGATATGAGAGAGTCAGAGATCTGTTGTTGAGCTGAAAACTGTTGTGTTGTTGTGAAGCAGTAAAGTGCTGGAGATTATTAATTAAAAGCTGTACCTGTGAGACGAAGAAACCAGTTTCCTGTGTTCTTCCCCTCCTGACCTGAAGTTTGTAACAGGGGGTCTCTGAAGGCCCGAGAGGACCACTGAAAGATCCCAGGAGGGGAACAGGCTTGGCTTGGGAGGATTCAGCCTCCGGGTGCCTCTAAGAAACCTGAAAATCAAGTTGTGCTTACCGTAGTGGTGGGCCATGATAGCGGCTACATACACCTTCAAGGTGGAGGGGGACAGCCTCCCCTCCAACCTCTCTTGCAGGAATGAAATCACTGACTGAACTGCACATTTCTGTGGGTTTTCAGACCGGGAAGAACACCAGTTTGCGAACAAGCGCACTTTAGGGCGTAAAGCTGCCTGGTAGAGGGAGCTTGGGCTTGGTTGATTGTGTCTACGACCGAAGGTGGAAGGTCACTCAGATCTTCCACGTCCTGTCCAGGGGCCAGACGTGGAGGTTCCAGAGGTCTGGTCACAGATGCCAGAGAGTACCCCGTCCCTGGGAAAGAAGGTCCTTCCTCAGGGGAATTTGCCAGGTAGGTGCTGTCACGAGGAGCATGAGATCCGAGAACCAAGTCTGAGTGGGCCAGTAATGAGCCACTAAGGTGACTTGTTCCTCATCCTCCCTGACCTTGCACAAGACCAGCGCAAGACGGCTCACTGGGGGAAATATGTACTTGTGCAGCCCCCGGGGCCAGCTGTGTGCCAGCACGTCTGTCCCAAGAGGGGCCTCTGTTAGGGAGTACCAGAACGGGCGGTGGGAATTGTCTTGGGAAGCACGCCCCCCACCTGTGCCATGCTGAACCGGCCCCAAATCAGCTGGACCACCTGGGAATGGAGCCTCCACTCACCGTTGAGTGAGACCTGTCACGACAGTGCATCTGCTGTCGTGTTGAGGTTGCCCGGGATATGAATGGCACGCAGCAAACGCCAAAGGAGGAGAAAGCAACTCTAGGCAGTTGATGTGCCAACGCAGCCGGGCCCTGTCTGGGAGCCAGCCCAGTTGAGAGGTGTCTGTGGTGACCACGACACGTCTGGACAGCTGCTGTAGGGGGACTCGAGTCCGCAGAAAACTGAGATCTGTCCAAGGGTCGAAAGTCTGATGGCAGGAAGGGGTGATTAACACACGATATGTGCCGCAGCGCCATGCCAATCACGGGACTCGGGAGTCTGAAGCCAGTGCTGAAACGGTCTCATATGCATCAACCTGAGCTGCAGCCGAGGATGCCATATGCCCCAGGAGCCTCTGGAACTGTTTTAGAGAAACTGCTGTGCCAGGCTCGAAGAGAGCGTGGCACCTTAGCACTAACTGCGTGCGCTCGTTCGTGAGGCGTGCTGTCATTGAGACTGAGTCTAACTCCATGCAGAAAAATTAGATGCTCTGAACCGGGGAGAGCTATCTCTTTTCCCAGTTGACCTGAAGCCCTAGTCGGCTGAGGTGCCTGAGCACCTGGTCCCTGTGAGTGCATAGTAACTCTCGAGAATGAGCTAGCCGTCAAGGTTATTGAGCGTGCGGATGCCCACTTCCCATAGCGGGGCCGAAGGGGAGGACCTTGTACTGAAATGCCTGGTCATCAAACGGAAACTGTAAGAAGGGACGATGTCGATGCAGAATGGAGACATGGAAGTATGCGTCCTTCAGGTCTACCGCTGTGAACCAATCTGATGCAGAATGCAGGTTAAAATCTGTTTCTGCGTGAGCATTTTGAACGGTAGTTTGTGTAAAGCTCGGTTGAAAACCCACAACCCACTGCCTTTTCTGGGTACGATGAAGTAAATGCTGTAGAGACCCATCATAATCTCAGCTGGAGAGACAGGCTCTATCACGTCCTTGAGTATCAGAGTTGTAATCTCTGCCCCTAAGGTGCTGGCGTTTTTGCTGTGCATTGAAGTGGAGCGAATACCGCTGAAACGAGGTGGGAGCCTGGCAATTGAATTGTGTTGCTGAGTCAGATGGTCCCGGTCAACTAAAGCTCTATCCACCTCTGTGTACCCATGGGCCACCCACCGTCAAGGGTAGTGAGAGTGGACGAGTGAGGAGGTTGAATCTGGGTAGTAAAATGTGCCCTCCACGACCTCATCAGCTCGTCATGCACTTCCGGGAAGAAAGGAACTGGGGACATGGCTATGAGCGGTGTCCTGACCTGAGGAACCAATCGACTAGCCGAGAGTGACAGAAGGGGAAATTCAATTAACTGTGATTGTCTTCATCTACCATCGTGTAATTGAGCAGCAGCCGTTGGAGTGGCATTGGAGTCACCTCCCCTCTTCCAATGATTGACTAGAGGAGGAGCTGTCGATCAAGAGCTAGTTGAACCAATTGAGGTGCAAAATGCCCCTTGATATACATGAAACTCTACACACAAGTTTTGGAAAACTTGGGGGGAAAAAAAAATAAGCCTAAGCAGCATAAGCCTACAAAAAAAATAACAATAAAAAGGAAAACATGATTTTGTTTGCAATTCTGATGACTATGCTTAAGTTTTTTCTTTTTTTTTGCAGCATATTTTAAATATGTTAATATATATTTTTGATTTATGCTAGTTATTTTTTGATCGGCGCTAAATATTTTGATCTACACTTATTTAAGTCTGTGCTTATTTCTTTAGTTTTTTGTCCAAGAACCAAAGGTGCAGGAACCCTATTGTATTTTCTGATTAGGGTTCAAGCCCGAAGGACTGAAACCCTATTATAAATTGTAATGGCGGCTTCTTCTTCTTCTTATTATTATTATTCTTATTCTTAAAACTGATCATGCAGACCAAACCATAAGTTGTAGAGAGCAGAAATGTTGAGGGAAGGTAGTCCCCCTGAGCACTACAGAGTCTCAAAGTTTAGGCCCGATCGGCCTCAAGGTTGCGCAATAGTGATCATTTTTACGTTTTGGCCCATAACCCCTAAACCATTTGTTCCATTTTGTTGGATTCCTTGGCTACGTAATAAAAACGTAATAAAAGATAATTTGCATAATAATTCGCAAAACCTACTTTTTCTTACTCCTCCAAGGCCATATGTCCAATTAACATGTAAATTGGTGTTTGTCTACTGTGGACCCTCCTGAAAAAAACTTCGTCAAAGCATTACAAATTTGTCAGGCGTCGTACATTTTGTACATATTGACCAATATCTACCAAACAAAAAGGCCAAATGTTACGAAACTCAATACACATAGACAACAGGACATGCTGAGTATTCACGCAAAGTCGCAGAAAATTTCGACAATAGGGGCGCTACAACAAAAAAATTATCATAACTGTAACGATTGAGGACTGAGGCTGACAAAGGTTGAGGATCCAAGTGCAGTTAACTTTATTTAAACGAATGGAAACAAACAGAGATGAACAAACAAAACTACCACGATGGGCAAAAATGAAAACAAAACACGAAAACACTGGAACTGGGAACACAGGCATGGGAACGAACATCACCAACATACAACCACGTTCACAAACAATCAACGAAAGACAGGGACTACACCAAAAACCAGGATATATATACATGAACATAGAACTAAGGGGCCAATGAACAAACAGAACACCAAACAAGATAACGAGGGAAGCAAATGGCAAACTTAACGAGGGCAGGTGTAAACAATGAACAGTGAACACGAGGGCTGACAGGAAGACTATGGAGGTACAAGGGTGACAAAAGTGAAAACTAAGGAATAACAAAAGTGACAAAATTACAAACAAAGGGCAACAGTGAGACAAGACAGGGTAACCGTTACATAGCCCCCCCCAAGGATCTTGATACCAGACGATCAACAAAAACAAAAACGGGAAGAACAAATGACCAATGACTGGGGGCACAAAGGGCAGACAGACAGTCCGGGGGGGGCAACGAGGGGCAGACAGGCAGTCCAGGGGGCAACGAGGGGCAGACAGGCAGTCCAGGGGGCAACGAGGGGCAGACAGGCAGTCCAGGGAGCAACGAGGGGCAGACAGGCAGTCCACGGGGGGCATGAAGGACACGGAGACAGACCAAGGAGGGCGAGAGGGCAGATAAGCAGTCTCTGGGGGTGTGTGCTGGGAACCAGGTCGGGTGGCCTGGGGAGCTTCCACCGGGTAGGGGCGGGTTTAGGTGGACTGAGAGATGGCCGCAGAGCAGGGGCCAGTTCAGGGCACCTGGGAGGTGGCCACAGGACAGAGGCCGGTTTAGATGGCCCGGGAGCTGGCCACTTGGCAAGGACAGGGACCGGGTCAGGGGGCCTGGGAAGAGGCCACAGTACTGGGACCGGGTCAGGGGCCCTGGGAGAAGGCCACACTAAGGGGACAGGTTTGAGTGGCCCGGGAGCTGGCCACAAGGCAAGGGCCGGTTCAGGGAACCTGGGAGGTGGCCACGGGACAGGGACAGGTCTAGGAGGCCTGGGAGGCAGAGCTGTAGGAGGCTCTGAAGGCAGAGCCATAGGAGGCTCTGGAGGAGGCTCTGAAGGCAGAGCTGTGGATGGTTTGAGAGACTTGAGGGGTAGAGCCCTGGGAGGATCGAGAGGCTTGAGGGGCGGAGCCCTAGAAGGCTCGAGAGGCTTGAGGGGTGGAGCCCTGGAAGGCTCGAGAGGCTTGAGGGGCGGAGCCCTGGAAGGCTCGAGGGGCGGAGCCCTGGAAGGCTCGAGGGGCTTGTGTGGCGGAGCCCTGGAAGGCTCGAGAGGCTTGAGGGGCGGAGCCCTGGAAGGCTCGAGGGGCTTGAGGGGCGGAGTCCCGTAAGGCTCGAGAGGCTTGAGGGGCGGAGCCCCGGAAGACTTGAGAGGCTTGAGAGGCGGAGCTCTGGGATGCTCGGAGGGCGGAGCTCTGGAAAGCTCGGGAGGCAGAGCTCTGGAAGGCTCAGGAAGCTCGGAAGGCGGGGCTCTGGAAAGCCCAGAAGGCGGAGCTCTGGAAAGCTCGGAAGGCGGAGCTCTGGAAAGCTCGGGAAACTCGGAAGGCGGAGCTCTGGAAAGCTCGGGAAACTCGGAAGGCGGAGCTCTGGAAAGCTCGGGAGGAGGAGCCGTAGGAGGCTCTGGAGGCGGAGCCGCAGGAGGCTCTGGACGCAGAGCCGCTGGAGGCTCTGGAGGAGGAGCCGTAGAAGGCTCGGGAGGTGGAGCCGTAGGAGGCTCTGGAGGAGGCTCGGAAGGCAGAGCCGTGGATGGTTCGAGAGACTTGAGGGGCGGAGCCCTGGGAGGCTCGAGAGGCTTTAGGGGCGGAGCCCTAGAAGGCTCGAGAGGCTTGAGGGGCGGAGCCCTAGAAGGCTCGAGAGGCTTGTGGGGCGGAGCCCTGGAAGGCCCGAGAGGCTTGAGGGGCGGAGCCCTGGAAGGCTCGAGGGGCTTGTGTGGCGGAGCCCCAGAAGGCTCGAGAGGCAAAGCCCTGGAAGGCTCGAGAGGCTTGAGAGGCGGAGCCCTGGAAGGCTCGAGAGGCAGAGCTCTGGGAAGTTCGGAGGGCGAAGCTCTGGAAAGCTCTGGAGGCAGAGCTCTGGAAGGCTCAGGAAGCTCAGAAGGCAGGGCTCTGGAAAGCCCAGAAGGCGGAGCTCTGGAAGGCTCAAGAAGCTTGGAAGGTGGGGCTCTGGAAAGCCCGGAAGGCAGAGCTCTGGAAAGCTCGGAAGGCGGAGCTCTGGAAAGCTCAGGACGCTCGGAAGGCGGGGCTCTGGAAAGCCCAGAAGGCGGAGCTCTGGAAAGCTCGGAAGGCGGAGCTCTGGAAAGCTCGGCAAACTCGGAAGGCGGAGCTCTGGAAAGCTCGGGAGCAGGAGCCCTGGAAGACTCGAGACTTGAGAGACTTGGGAGGCGCTGGCTCTAGGGCGGGCTTGACCACTGGCGCTGGCTCGGGGACGGTCCTGGCTACTGGCGCTGGCTCTTGGACGGTCACGGCCACTGGCGCTGGCTCTTGGACGGTCACGGCTACTGGCGCTGGCTCTTGGACGGTCACGGCTACTGGCGCTGGCTCTTGGATGGTCACGGCTACAGGTGCTGGCTCAGGGACGGTCGAGGCTACAGGCGCTGGCTCAGGGACGATCGAGGCTACAGGTGCTGGCTCAGGGATGGTCGAGGCTACAGGCGCTGGCTCAGGGACGATTGAGGCTACAGGCGCTGGCTCAGGGATGGTCGAGGCTACAGGCGCTGGCTCACTGACGTTTGAGGCTATCGGCTCTGGCTCACTGACGTCTGAGGCTACTGGTGCTGGCTCGGGGACGGTCGAGGGCTCAGGTTTGCTCACCGTGGATGACGAGGACTCAGGCTCGCTCACAGTGACATGTGTGGGCTCTAGCTCGCTTACCGTGACATGCGTGGGCTCTAGCTCGCAGACCGGGGCAGGCGCGGGCCGGGAGGCGGAAGCCCGTCTTCTCTCCCTCCTCCGGGCAGACGAAGTGGGCCGTGCTGGCTCATGGAAGGCGACTGGCGATGCTGGAACGCTGTTCCTGGTCGGCGTGACTTCAGGCTCGCTGGCCGGGGCAGGCATAGGCTCTGGCTCGCAGACCGGGGCAGGCGTGAACGGGGAGCCGCACAACAGCAAGGTTAACTCCAGGAAGTCGCGGAGAGTCCAGCCGCATGATGCCGGCGGCAGCCGCTCCTTCAGCCAGCCACTCAGGTTTTCCCTGAAGAAGACCACCAGGGAGGAGTCTGAGAAGTCCGCAACAGCCGCCAGTTTAAGGAAGTCGTGGACGTGGGCCTCAATAGGACGGCTGATGGTCCTCTTGCCTCAGGCAGAGCAGGTGGTATCTGGCGCGTAATACTGCTGGATCCATGGTGTGGTCTTTTGTTCTGTAACGATTGAGGACTGAGGCTGACAAAGGTTGAGGATCCAAGTGCAGTTAACTTTATTTAAACGAATGGAAACAAACAGAGATGAACAAACAAAACTACCACGATGGGCAAAAATGAAAACAAAACACGAGAACACTGGAACTGGGAACACAGGCATGGGACCGAACATCACCAACATACAACCACGTTCACAAACAATCAACGAAAGACAGGGACTACACCAAAAACCAGGATATATATGCATGAACATAGAACTAAGGGGCCAATGAACAAACAGAACACCAAACAAGATAACGAGGGAAGCAAATGGCAAACTTAACGAGGGCAGGTGAAAACAATGAACAGTGAACACGAGGGCTGACAGGAAGACTATGGAGGTACAAGGGTGACAAAAGTGAAAACTAAGGAATAACAAAAGTGACAAAATTACAAACAAAGGGCAACAGTGAGACAAGACAGGGTAACCGTTACAATAACTCTGCAACCGTATGATCAATGAAGTTACAAATTGGTATGCATCTTGTAGGGGCCAAATACTGACATATCCCAAAATATCAGTTGGACAAATTAAAACCATGACCGCCAGGAGCCAATCAAATTTCAGCAGCTAATAACATCAAATCTGAATGGCCGACCGTTATGAAACTTGTGGCTGTGTACCAAGATTTATGAAAATCGGCCTCAGGGTAGCACTATAACAGGAACATTTATTTTTTCACTAATAACTTTGCAACAGAGTTGACTGATCTCAGAATAATTTTTTCCTCTAATTCCTTGCACCACGACCAACAAAATGTAAATCTTCGTTCCCCTTCTGTCGCTCTCTCCACGTTGTGTCGGAGAAGCGACACTAGGGGTCTCTCTTGAGCGCCGATATCCACCTCTGATCTATGAAAAAAGGCCAATGAGAGTTGGCAGCCGGTATTTGCATGTCCCACCCCCGGACATACGGGTATTTAAGTGGCGCAAATACGGGAGTTCATTCAGAAAATTTCTTCGGAGCCGATGGTCTGTTTGCAGTCTGCTGCGAGAATACACACCACTTTAAACGTTCCTGTTTCCTCTGACGATCTGCATGCTGTTGGATCTTGATGGTGCACAACAGCGGCTTTCTCCTTCACATTGCACGGCGTGCATTGTTGCCCCTGAGCGCTTCGACAGCGCAGACAGACACACACATTGTGTTGTAGCGTGGCCACATAAGGGGATGTTTTATATATAAGGTTTATGGCATTAAACTAATTATTGTTGTCATTATTGCCTATTAGTTATATTGCTTTCCCCTGTTATCTGTCATTCCCTCAGCTTTTGTGTGTTCATCCCCATCTCTGTTCATGCGAGATCTTCGCGTGGTTTTGTGTTACGTGTTATCCTGCCACGTAAACAGGAAGTATCTTTCACTTTCTATTTAAGGAACCGCTATGCCGGTTTTCAGACGCTCATTTGCGAGTACGCTTACACAAAACTTCATTCATACATTGGATTACACTGGTGACTGACCTGGAAGCGCTGAGAGGCCATTCCTCTCGTGGAGTATATTCGTTTGGCTCGCAGCCTGGATTACTTTTATCAGAGGACTTTGGCCCGTCATCATTACTTCACTAGATCGTGCTCACGGACTATCAAAAAACCCGGTGAGGCTGATCTGAACACTGTAAATAACTCTGGGCACTCTGGATTTCACTTTTACATGTATATACACCTTGTTTGTTATTGTTGTAAATATTATTGGTTTGTAAATACACTTGAGTTTATTGGTTGTTTCATCAGTGTTGAGTAATATTATTTTACTCTACTCCATTACCTTACAATAGAAACGGTACTGTTGTTCCCAAAATAGTGTAAACTCCACTTAAAGATTTTGGGGAGTGTTACATAGTGGTGGCCCGTACGGGGACTACGTGCTGTTTCTTTTTGGTTATAGTGTTTTTTTTTGTGTGTCCATAAATATGGAGGAAGAGACACAGGTAAATGGAGCAGTAATTAAGGTACATACTGAGACTGATGTGCATGAGTTAAGGTGTAGCTCTGATGAAACTGAGGATGCTGATTTCACTGCGGGCCCGTTTGTTACCAGACGTAACCCGACAGATGAAATAGCATCTATACTAAGTTCTTTATATAATTCTGATGAAGATGCTGCTGATGATGATGAAAGAGAAGTAGTGAATATAAATGTTGTACAGACAATGCAAATGGAGATTGATAAACTTAAGGTGGATTTATTGGCTCTTAATGCAAAAATACAACATAATGAACAGGAATTAAAACAGTCTGTAGATAGTTCCCTTAATAGGGAAACTAGTTTCCGGGAGGCAGTGGACGCTGGCTTAGCAGACTTAGAAGATCATTTCCAGAGGTCTGTAGAGAAGTTGGAGAGAGCGGTGGTTGATTGTTTCCTGCAGAGAGATGCTAGATGGGAAAATCAAATGAAAAAAATAAGATTCACCAGTACCCCATCTCGATCTCAAATACAGACTTTTTACACTGCCTCTTCCCTATCTACAGTCACTAACTTGAAAACTCCTGTATCAGCAACACGACTTAAAGTCCCCCCTGTAAACAGAGACAATGCTACCTATGATGTCACTGCTGGAGCACGAATATCTAACCTGGTTCACCCTTCATGTATGCCCAATATGTCATCTTTCTGTGGGAAACCCCCTATCCGTCTGGAATTTCCTTCCTTCGGTGAGTCTAGCGAGACATCCGATGTACTCCATTTCGTCGAACAGGTCGAAAATTATCTGGCCATTAGACCCCTGCCTAGTGTGGAGCTCGTTGGCACCCTGAGTACCGTGCTCAAAGGACCCGCTTTAAGCTGGTGGAAGGCAGAAAAGAACAAGGTAACAGATTGGCAATCCTTCAAAGATGCTTTCATGTCTGCTTTTCTTCCAGAGGATTACCTCACTGAAGTGGAAGACAAGTTGAGGTCACTGGTGCAGCAACCCAATCAGCGTTTGAGAGATTTCGCCTATGATTACCGGGCCCTCTGCCTCAAATGGAAGCCGGCCATCACAGAAGAGGAGATGGTGAGCCGCATTCTTAATAACATCAACCCAAGGGTTGCGGGCTGTCTGAGAGGGATGGTGAAATCAGTGGAACAGCTGGTGAAGGTGGGATCTATGGTGGAGAAGGACTGGATGGGAGCAAAAGATTACTGGCAGAAAGTGGGAAAATTTAACTGCAAAGAGACAACAAATAAAAGACCACCTGAACGCCATACCTCTAAAAATCTAGCAGGAGTATCCATTGCTCAACTCCACCCAATGACATCCCTTCTAGTAGTGCCAATAACAATAAAAGGACAAGAGGTGAAGGCGGTGCTGGATACAGGGAGCACATACACCCTTATTCAGGAAAGCCTGTGGAGACAGTTAGGAGGGGAAACGAAACCTGACCCTCCAGGCCCTCTTCAACGGTTCATTATGGCTGATGGAAAAATGCACCAGGCGATCAACAGGAAGACAGTCTGTTATGAGTGGCATGACAAGATATGCAGGTTGGACACTTATGTTATGAAGGATGCTCACCTGGCCTTTCCCCTTATAGCTGGTCTGGACTTCCTGAGAGCCGCTGAAGCCATAGTGGACGTGGGACACTGGAGATATGGTCTGAAAATGGGCAAAGGATATATTTATTATCCATTTCTAACTGCCCATCTTAATCCTGTATTGTCTTCACATCTGATGGGAGAAAACCTAGGCATGACCGCTGCGGTGAGTCTATATTATTTAATGCCTTACCTCCAACTTCATCCATTCCTTACTTACACACGCAAGTTGTTCCCAGATGGGACTCCGACAATCAGGAAGAATTGAAAAAGCTGATGGATAATTGGCCTCGTACCACCTCTCAAGTCCTGGGAAAAACATCTGTGGAACAGCACAAAATTACACTGTCTGACGAAATGCCCATGAGATCCAGAGCTTATAGAGTCTCACCTTTTAAGAAGAAGATGATCGATGAGCAAGTGGAACAAATGCTACGAGACCATATCATCGAGCCTTCTTTCTCTCCCTGGTCATCACCTGTAGTCCTGGTCCCCAAACCCGATGGTTCCTACAGGTTCTGTGTGGACTATAGGAAGCTTAATAGTAAGACCATACCTGATGCTTATCCAATGCCTATAATCCACGACATCTTAGAATCCATGGAAGGCGCCTCCTGGTTCAGCACATTGGATTTGCAGTCAGGGTACTGGCAGGTTGAAATGGAGGAAGGTAGCAAAGCCAAAACAGCCTTCATCATCTCCCAAGGCTATTCCAGTTCCGCTCCATGCCATATGGATTACGGAATGCCGCTGCCACCTTCCAGAGGCTGATGGAGAAGGTCCTAGCAGAGTTGAGAGGGAAGTTTTGTTTTGTTTATATTGATGACATCATAGTCTATTCAAGGTCTTTACCACAACATGTACAACACCTGAACACCATTCTGCAAAGACTAAACCAAGCTTCGCTTTCTCTGAACATGAAGAAGTGTCACTTCTTTAAGAAGCAGCTGAAGTTTCTTGGACATATAGTCTCAGAGAAAGGAGTGGAGGTCGACCCTGAAAAGACCAGAGCGGTAGCTGAATATCCTCCTCCCAAAGACATTAAAGCCCTCCAACGCTTCTTGGGATTAGCCGGGTGGTACCACAAGTTCATTCCCCATTTTGCCGACATCACAGCTCCATTAAACAATCTAAAAAAGAAAGGAGTGAAGTGGGATTGGACTCCTGAGTGTCAAACCAGCCTGGAGAATATTAAACAAATATTACAGAACCCCCCAGTATTGATGCAACCTGACCTCAACCAACCTTTCCAGGTTCATACAGATGCCAGTGATGTGGGCTTAGGAGCCATTATTACCCAGCAAACTCCTGAAGGGGAACGGGTAATAGCTTACGCATCACGAACATTGCGTGGACCATAAGTGAATTATTCAACGGCTGAAAAAGAGTGTCTAGCTGTAGTCTGGGCAGTAGAAAAGTGGAAACATTACCTGGAAGGAAGACAGTTCGACATTTATAGTGACCATGCTGCCTTAACTTGGGCCTTCAATAGCCCTAAAACCTCCTCTCGGCTGACCCGGTGGACTCTTAGGTTACAGCAATTCATCTTCCAAGTACATCACAGAAGAGGATGTCTGAACCTGGGTCCAGATGCCTTGTCACGAGTCTGTGAATCCTCTGAAAGTGAAAGTGTGCCCTGTCTGGCCATAGTAAAATCAAAATGTGCCTCTGACATACCCCACACGTTAGAGGAAATCTCACAAGCACAAAGACATGACAATACGGTGTCTCTCCTCCAGCTGGCCAAAAAAACCAGAAAGGTTCAAGAAAACCAAATTACCTTTGAGGTCCACCTGGGGGTGTTATATCGCCGGGTTCCTGTCAAGAACAATGGAAATAAATTCCAACTGGTTGTTCCTCAGGCATTAATTCCTGGTTTCTTGCATTACGTACACGATAACCCGCTGGGAGGACATCTGGGACGGCTGAAAACCTTACTGAGGCTCTTGGAGGTGGCGTGGTGGCCAACTGTCCGTAAGGATGTCTGGCAGTACGTCAAAGGATCTGAAACATGTCAAAAATATAAACATGAAAATACAAAACCCAGCGGTTTCTTACAACAGACGCAAGTGGCAGAACAGGTCACACCTTGGGGATGGATTTTATGGGACCTTTCCCGACCAGTAAGAAACAAAACACTTACTTACTGGTGGTTGTTGATTATTACACCAAATGGGTAGAGTTGTTCCCCCTTCGAGATAGTAAGACCCCTAAGATTGTCAAAATTCTCAGGGAAGAGATCTTTACCTGATGGGGGGTCCCAAAATACATCATTTCTGACCGGGAAGCACAATTCACTTCTAACGTACTGTCCGAGCTATGCAGATCCTGGGGAAGCATACAGAAACTCACTACCAGCTATCACCCTCAAACAAACCTCACAGAAAGAATAAACAGGACAGTAAAAACTATGATTGCGTCATATGTGGGACAATACCATCAAACATGGGACCAGTGGTTACCTGAGCTAAGGTTTGCTATCAACACGGCACACCAAGAAACAACAGGGACAACTCCGGCTGAATTAATGCTGGGCAGACAGCTTCACGGTCCACTAGAGAGGTTGATCCTCAAAAACTCCACTCCTGACCAAACAGCCTATAATATAATTGAAAGACAGAACATCATGGCAGAGGAGGTAAAGCACCGAGTAGGGGTGCAACAATCTAGACAAGCTAGATACTATAATGCCCGACGGAAAGATGCAGTCTTTATATAATTCCAACCGACAGTTCCAGCCGGGTAATCTAGTCTGGGTTAAAACTCACCCTCTCTCGTCTTCCTCGAATAAATACTCTGCTAAGCTAGCGCCCAAGTGGGAGGGTCCAGCTGAAGTAATAAAAAAAATGGGGCCAATAAATTACACCGTTCGTTGGGGAGACCCATGTAGAACAGAAATTTTAAATGTGGTGAACCTAAAACGCTGGTACGGACAATCTCCTCCTATGCCGATGGCTGGGGGGGGGGTGGGGGATCTATGTAGCGTGGCCACATAAGGGATGTTTTATATATAAGTTTTATGGCATTAAACTAATTATTGCTGTCATTATTGTCTATTAGTTATATTGCGTTCCCCTGTTTTCTGTCATTCCCTCAGCTGTTGTGTGTTCATCCCCATCTCTGTTCACGCGAGATCTTCGCGTGGTTTTGTGTTACGTGTTTTCCTGCCACGTAAACAGGAAGTATCTTTCACTTTCTATTTAAGGAACCGCTATGCCGGTTTTCAGACGCTCATTTGCGAGTACGCTTACACAAAACTTCATTCATACATTGGATTACACTGGTGACTGACCTGGAAGCGCTGAGACGCCGTTCCTCTCGTGGAGTATATTCGTTTGGCTCGCAGCCTGGATTACTTTTATCAGAGGACATTGGCCCGTCATCATTACTTCATCACTTGATCGTGCTCACGGACTATCAAAAAACCCGGTGAGGCTGATCTGAACACTGTAAATAACTCTGCGCACTCTGGATTTCACTTTTACATGTATATACACCTTGTTTGTTATTGTTGTAAATATTATTGGTTTGTAAATACACTTGAGTTTATTGGTTGTTTCATCAGTGTTGAGTAATATTATTTTACTCTACTCCATTACCTTACAATAGAAACGGTACTGTTGTTCCCAAAATAGTGTAAACTCCACTTAAAGATTTTGGGGAGTGTTACAGTGTATTTAAAAGAGTAAATTCCTATTAAAAGAGTAATTTCTCTAAAAGAGCAAAACACAGCGGCGTTGAATGTCCTTTTCAGGATGCGTCTTTTTCTCACTACGAGAACATGACCATGACCACGTTGCGGTCACGGCTTGCTTTCAACAGAGAGCAAGCCACCCCAGCTGCACCTCACATTGCTCCTTCTTCCCATGGGACTGAGGACGATGCGGTTGGCGCTGGGGCCGATTTGGGGGCGGCAGCGGGTGCAATTTTGCCGGGTAGCCCCCCGCGAACCTCCCATTCCCCGACACGCTGGTCCCCGTCTAAGCTCGCGGCAATAGCGGCTTGCCTCACGGCCCGGCTGTCTATCCTCCCGAGCCCGAAGCAGATGAGCTCACCGCTGCATCGAGAGTGTGATGTCTGATGCCGAGGACTCCCCTGGACTGTCGCCTTCGGGCCAGCAGGCCCAGGCTGAGGCCGACGCTCAGATGTCTGACATGCTTTCCCGGGCCGTCGTGAGCGTGGGGTTGGATTGGAATCCTCCATCCTCCCCACAGCCTTCACGGTTGGATGACTGGTTCCTGGGGTCAGCGCGCCGTTCGCGGCCTCGCATCCCCCCGGTCCCGTTTTTCCCGGAGGTGCATGACGAGCTGATGTCTCGAGAGCCCCGCTCTCCGCTCGTCTAGGTGCCACCCGCTCCACTCTCACCACCCTCGACGGCGGAGAGCGCCACGGATACGGGGCGATTCCCCAGGTCGATAGGGCAGTTGCGTACCATCTATGCCCTGGTAGCCCTACCTCCTGGCGTGGCCGCCCCGTACTCCCATCCAAGCCCTGTAGGACAACATCCTCGCTCAACGCGAAGGCCTACAGTGCGGCTGGACGCGCTGCCTCCGCCCTGCATGCGATGGCCCTCCTGCAAGTCCACCAGGCCAAAGCACTCAGAAGCATTCATGGGGGTGGACCTGATCCTGAAGTGCTGCAGGACTTCGCCCAACAGTTCTCCGCGGTGAAGAAGACGGAGGCCATCTCTCACATCATGCCCCGCCGCACACCTGCCGCTATGGGCCCTGCCCCGTCTGCTCGCCGAGGGCGTCCCCCTGTGGCGAAGAAACCAGCTCCTGCTCCGCCCCAACCCGGGCCCAGCTCTCAGCCCCAGCATCGAGCACCCCGCAGGCGGCGTACGCCCCCTGTCTCATGAACCCCCTCTAGGACCCGGAAGGCTCCCAAGCGTTCCTGAGACAGTCGACCCAGAGCCGAAGACGTTAGCTCCGGAGGTGGTAAGACCGCTCCATCTGCCAGAGGAGGATCCTTTGTTTTTTCATTTGCCACAGCCCCTGACGGGGGTGCTGTGCAAGGTCAGGGAGGACGAGGAGCAAGTCACGTTATTGGCCCCCTACTGGCCCACTCGGACTTGGTTCTCGGAACTCAGGCTTCTCGTGACAGCTCCTCCCTGGTGAATTCCCCTGAGAAAGGACCTCCTCTCTCAGGGACGGGGCACGCTCTGGCACCCACGCCCAAACCTCTGGAACCTCCACGTCTGGTCCCTGGACAGGATGCAGAAGAGCTAGCCGGCTTACCGGCGACCGTTGTGAATACAGTCAACCAAGCCAGAGCCCCCTCTACCAGGCACCTTTACGCCCTAAAGTGGCACTTGTTCGCAGATTGGTGTTCTTCCCGAACTGAAGACCCGCATAGATGCATGATCCAGTCAGTGCTCCTGTTCCTACAGGAGAGGCTGGACAGGAGGCTGTCCCCTTCCACCCTCAAGGTATATTTTGCCGCCATTGCCACCCACCATGATCCTGTTGACGGCAAGTCTTTGGGTAAGCACGACCTGATCATCAGGTTCCTGAGAGGCGCCCGGAGGTTGAATCCCTCCCATTCAGGCCTAGTTCCCTCCTGGGATCTCTCGGTAGTCTTGGCAGGACTCCAGAGACCTCCCTTCGAGCCGCTTGAATCAATTGGACTCAGGGCCCTCTCTCTTAAGACGGCCCTGCTGATTGCGCTCGCTTCTATCAAGAGGGTCGGGGAACTGCAAGCGTTCTCTGTCAGTGACACTTGCCTGGAGTTCGGTCCGGCAGATACGTCTGTGATCCTAAGACCGCGACTGGGCTATGTGCCCAAGGTTCCTACCACTCCCTTCCGAGATCAGGTAGTGAACCTGCAAGCGCTGCCCCGGGAGGAGGCAGACCCAGCCCTTTCGTTGCTACGTATGTCCAGTGGACATTTACCTGGACCGCACACAGAGCACCAGACGCTCTGAGCAGCTCTTTGTCTGCTTTGGGGGACGGCAGAAAGGGAATGCCGTCTCCAAACAGAGGCTCGCCCACTGGGTTGTCGACGCCATCACACTGGCTTATCACACCCAGGCCGTGCCCCTACCCTTGCGGGTCCGAGCTCACTCAACAAGGGGTGTTGCGTCCTCGTGGGCACTGGCCAAGGGCAACTCCCTAGCAGACATCTGTAGAGTCGCGGGTTGGGCAACACCCAACACCTTCGCTAGGTTTTACAACCTCCGCATTGAGTCGGTTGTGTCTCGTGTTTTCTCAGGTCCGAGCCCGTAGAACTCGGTAACACGTAGATCGACCGGCCGGGTGGATCGCTTGCGCCCAGCGCCCTTTTCCTGACGTCAAGGTAAAGTAGTGCGCCTTCTTCCCAGGGCGCCCCACTCCGAGTCGGGCCCTTGGTCGATTCCTCCCCAGCCCTCCAGGTCCGCGGTTCAGCGGAGGAACTCGCCGACCCAAGCCACTGCGGGTACCCTGATGGCTACCCTGTACTGGTATAGGTGCTCTGTAGGTAAGGCCTCCTGCGCGGACTCCCCCTGTGTGTAATTCCATGGTTCTGTCCCCTTACGAGCGGACCCCCGTGTCTCCCTTAGGCAGTTACAGCTACCCCGGTCGCCGTGCTGTAGCAACTCCCCCCTTTCGAGGCTGGATCTACCACCGCACCATACTTTCCACACGAGCCCTAAGACGGCCGTGTGACGTGTCTACCACTTTTCCTCCCCAAGAAAAAGGGCAGGTGTGGTCTCCGCAGGGTCTGGGTAAGACCCCCTTCCCTATATGCGTGTAAGGGCCCCGGCTGTGATTGCTCTATGCGAGAAACATAGAGAGAAAAGAGGCCCAGCCAGGCTGGCCCTTTCCCATGTTGGCAAACATCGCCTTGTTCCCCTCCCAGGGTAACTAGAAGGATTCCGATGTTCTTATGGGACATTGGGGAAGGGTACGTGCAGCCAGGTACAGATGATGCACGGCACTGGATGAAATCCCTGCCCGCCTCTGTATCGGCGGTTCACATACACGGTTCAGCGCATGACAAGATTGGAATGGGTCCCCTAGTGTCGCTTCTCCGACACAACGTGGAGAGAGCGACAGAAGGGGAAGGTTTGATACGTATGTAACCTCCGTTCCCCGAGGGAGGGAACGACACGTTGTGTCTTTCCTCCGCCATGTCGCTGAACCTTTCCGGCTCCTCAGAAAAATCCTGAATGAACTCCCGTATTTGCGCCGCTTAAATACCCGTATTTCCGGGGGCGGGACATGCAAATACCGGCTGCCAACTCTCATTGGCCTTTTTTCATAGATCAGAGGTGGATATCGGCTCTCAAGAGAGACCCCTAGTGTCGCTTCTCCGACACAATGTGTCGTTCCCTCCCTCGGGGAACGGAGGTTACATACGTAACCAAACGTTTTATTGCATTTTATAAAATGTTTTCCAATATTCTAATTTTGAAAATAATCTAGAGTAGAGTATACTATGAACCCTCCTGACAAAAATGAATCGAAGGAATTTTGATTCGTCGAATCGAACGAATTGGTCAGGCGTTGTCCATTTTGTACGTTTTGACCAATATCTACCAAACGAAAAGGCCAAATGTTACAAAACTTGATACACATATAACAGCTCATTATGAGTCTGCATGCAATATCTCGAAAAAGTTTGTTTATAGGGGGGCGCAACCACTAAAAAATGCTCATAACTCTGCAACTGTATTATCAATTAAGTTGAAACTTTTAGAAAACTTTAATGTTAGTTATTTATTTAGGGGTTGCATTTATAATGTGGGTTTGACCAAGTGTATCCAAAAGCCTCTAGTTCCTAAAATAAATATTCAATCTTCTCAATACCTTTTTACGTTGTTCTCAATACGTTCTCAATACGTTGTTCCAACGTGCTTCAAGGCCACCACCATCATCCCCATGCCAAAGAAGTCTTCAGTGTCCTGCCTCAACGACTACCGTCCCGTCGCACTTACACCCATCATCATGAAGTGCTTCGAGAGGCTCGTCGTGAAGCAGATTAAGACCCAGCTGCCCCCCTCACTAGACCCACTGCAGTTTGCGTATCGTTCAAACCGTTCAACGGACGATGCCATCACCACAACCCTCCATCTGGCCCTCACCCACCTAGACAATAAGGACTCATACGTTCGAATGCTGTTCATAGATTTCAGCTCAGCATTCAACACAATCATTCCCCAGCACCTGATTGGAAAACTGAACCTGCTGGGCCTGGACACCTCCCTCTGCAACTGGATCCTGGACTTCCTGACTGGGAGACCTCAGTCAGTCCGGATCGGGAACAGCATCTCCACCACCACCACACTGAGCACTGGGGCGCCCCAGGGCTGTGTGCTCAGTCCACTGCTGTTCACTCTGCTGACTCACGACTGTGCAGCAATGCACAGCTCGAATCACATCATCACGTTCGCCGATGACACGACCATGGTGGGTCTCATCAGCAAGAACAACGAGTCAGCATACAGAGAGGAGGTGCAGCGGCTGACGAACTGGTGTAGAGCAAACAACCTGTCCCTGAATGTCGACAAAACAAAAGAGATGGTTGTTGACTTTAGGAGAGCACAAGGTGAACACACTCCGCTGAACATCGACGGCTCCTCTGTGGAGATCGTCAAGAGCACCAAATTCCTTGGTGTTCACCTGGCGGAGAACCTCACCTGGTCCCTCAACACCAGCTCTATTACCAAGAAAGCCCAGCAGCGTCTCTACTTTCTTCGAAGGCTGAGGAAAGCACATCTCCCAACCCCCATCCTCACTACATTCTATAGAGGGACTATTGAGAGCATCCTGAGCAGCTGCATCACTGCCTGGTTTGGGACTTGCACCGTTTCGGACCGCAGAAGCCCTGCAGAGGATAGTGAGGACAGCTGAGAAGATCATTGGGGTCTCTCTTCCCTCCATCAAAGACATTTACAAAAAACACTGTATCCACAAAGCAACCAGCATTGTGGACGACCCCACACACCCCTCACACAAACTCTTTACCCTCCTCCCGTCTGGCAAGAGGTACCGAAGCATTCGGGCCCTCACGGCCAGACTGTGTAACAGCCTCTTCCCCAAGCCATCAGACTTCTCAATACTCAGAGACTGGTTTGACACACACGTGTCCTGAGTTGCACTTTAATAACTGTCACTTTATAACTGTCTGCTACCCCAATAACTGCTATGTGCATAGAACATTATCTCATAGTATGTTATGTTTACATTTTAGAAACTGTCATCTTTTTGCACTACTGAGTACTGGTCGGCGCTGCACTGTCTATTGTCCTGTTCATTGTCAGTAATTTGTTGTACTGTCCTGTACTTTTTGCACATGTTTGCACGTGCACTTTATATAGGTATATATAGGTAGTTTATATAGGTATTTTATTTCGTTGTGTTGTCTCATGTGGTCCTATGTTGGTCCTTTGTTGTTTTTATGTAGCACCATGGTCCTGGAGGAACGTTGTCTCGTTTTGCTGTGTACTGTACTAACTGTATATGGTTGAAACGACAATAAAAACCACTTGACTTGACTTGGAGATTGGGTGCTTTGTGGCTTTATAACAGTTAAACATTTTATAAAAAGCACCACCATAACAAATTAATTGGAAAAATGTTAAAATACAGAGCATTTTGGGGGAAAACAAACTGCAGATTAAAAGAACACCGCAATGTAAGGGGTTCAACTCTAAAACATCACCACTGTGTGTTCCTGCTTGACTGTAATCATAATAAAAAAGTGATGCTTAAAAACAACAATTTAACAAACAAAGAAAAATTACTGAAAACACTTTAATCAGCAAGGTTTTCACAAATATGTTTATATTTATATAGCGCTTTACATGCATCTAGTGGCAACACCATAGTATTTACACATGACTTTCTTCATTTCTTTCCACCAGATGGCACTTATCTGCCTTCAATCATTGGATTTTAAAGGCCTTTGCTCTATTTTTAACTTAAAAAATATTAGGAAAACACATTTGATAATATTTTTCAAGTAATGCTGTATTTAAATAAACTTTATGCACAACAAAAATGGAAAACAGGACATTCTGAGGAATCATACTAAATTTCATTGATTTATGATGAACAGGGGTAATTTGGTAATTTTGCAGCCCAGTTGGAATCCTATCGTTTTAAACGCAGCCAGTTGCTGCTTCGCTCAGCAGCTTCTGACAGCGACCTGACAGCTTGTCGGAAGGCCTGTCCCCTGACTCCCTACCCCTTCAGCAACCTAGTTGTTGATGTAGCTACAAAACCTCTGCAACTAACCTCTACGGGAAACAACTGTGTTTGCCAGACCCATTGTACTGCCTCGGCTGCTAGGTCTAAAAAGAAAAATTACTGAAAACACTTTAATCAGCAAGGTTTTCACAAATATGTTTATATTTATATAGCGCTTTACATGCATCTAGTGGCAACACCATAGTATTACACATGACTTTCTTCATTTCTTTCCACCAGATGGCACTTATCTGCCTTCAATCATTGGATTTTAAAGGCCTTTGCTCTATTTTTAACTTAAAAAATATTAGGAAAACACATTTGATAATATTTTTCAAGTAATGCTGTATTTAAATAAACTTTATGCAAAACAAAAATGGAAAACAGGACATTCTGAGGAATCATACTAAATTTCATTGATTTATGATGAACAGGGGTAATTTGGTAATTTTGCAGCCCAGTTGGAATCCTATCGTTTTAAACACAGCCAGTTGCTGCTTCGCTCAGCAGCTTCTGACAGCGACCTGACAGCTTGTCGGAAGGCCTGTCCCCTGACTCCCTACCCCTTCAGCAGCCTAGTTGTTGATGTAGCTACAAAACCTCTGCAACTAACCTCTACGGGGAACAACTGTGTTTGCCAGACCCATTGTACTGCCTCGGCTGCTAGGTCTAAGTACTTCAGCCTTTTATGTTCATATGCATCACCAACCGCAGCTTCCCATGGCACAGTTAGTTCCACGATGAACAGGGACTTTTGCGAGGTTGACTATAAGATCAGGTCCGGCCTGAGATTAGTTGTAATTATCTGAGGTGGAAAGATGAGCTTCTGGTCTAGATCAACATGCATTTTCCAGTCCCTTCACTGGAAGTTGTCCTGCTCTTATGAAGGTGGTGGTTTTGGAGAATCCAGGTATTGGGGGAGAGAGCACATTGTTAGTAGTTCTCCTTCCCTCCAGGGTAATCGTCAGTTGTCTCAGGACCTGGTTATACCTCCAGGTGTAACAGCCTTGGGAAAGACTGGTTTTGCAGCCGACAAGGATGTGCCTTAGCGTTGCTGGGGTTTGACAGAGAGGACATGATGGATCTACTCCAACCTCTGGTTTAGATTCTTGGTTGTGGGAAAGATATCGTAGGTGGCTTTAATGATAAAGCTAAGTCTACCTCCTTCCATCTCCCAAAGATCCTTCAAGGTGAGCATACGATGCTCCAGGTTTTCCCAGTTTGTCCCTGTTTGGACTGTGAATTTGCCTTTATGCATATCTCTGCCTCCTCCTGCTGCCGGACCTCGGCTACTACCAGCTTTCTTCTTTGGGTGACTGTCGCCTTGTGCCGTGTGGATCTTCTTGCCCTGAATCCAAAACCCCCTCTTCCCTGCTACAATTTTTTCATGCCTGAGAGCATATTTTGCTTGCGGTACGGCCTCAGACAGGGTCCACTTCCTCCCAGTTGCCAGTCTGGGAGCCGCTGCTTGTATCATAGTGTCTTGAGACTCAGTCACGGTCATGTCTAGACTCACTTTGGTTCATTTTGTACTCTTCAGTGAGGCTGTTAGAGGCCACATCAGATGGGGCAGCAATCTGAACTGCAGACACCACAGTTTCAATTTACCAGGAAGCAAGGTCTTGTCTATGCTAACAAGGACTTTGATAGTTTCTTCCCTCAGTTGGTCAATCTGGTCTGAGTCCTTGAGGCTTGCATTGTACCATTGCCCTAAGCTGGCATCTCCAATACTGTCGGGATGAGTGTTTCATCAATGTGGAATCTCTGGTGTACGAGTTTCCCTCTGATGAAGGATATGCTTCTGGACTTGCTGGGTTTGAACTTCATCCATGCCCACATTATGTTAGCATGAAGCTTTTCCAATAGACGTTTGGTACATGCTATGGTTGAGGTCAGGGTGGTCATGTCATACATAGGCATGCATGGGAGGTAGTTGCTGCGGAGCAAGAAGCCTTTTAAGTATTACTTTGCTAACTGCCTAGCAACTAGATGGGGTTACCCTAGCAACCAAGTAACAAATCACATTTTTCCCAATTTTCAACAAATTTAGTTTAGCCAGGATCTATTCTGTCATTTTGTATTATTTGTCATCCACTCAATCATTTCTGCCAATTATTATGATTTTGGTTATTTCTTCACATCTGCTTGGACCCTGATGATTGCCGCTTATGGCTATATTTATTTTTGGATCCGTGACCTCAATACATTTGACGGGATTTTGATCCCATAGAACTGCTAAATCTGGGAAAAGTGGCGGCGGCGGCATTTGTTTGTTTGTAAATGACAGCTGGTGCAGCCAATTCACAGTGAAAACTTTGGTATGTAATATTGATTTTTAATTATTGTGCTTAAGTTTAAGACTTTTTATCTTCTACGGGATTTTGGGAACATTCTTATCTGTGCGGTTTATTTCCCTCCATCTGTCCATAATAGTGACTGTGTCCAACTCCAGCTGCGGCACATACCATGAGCCTGTGTCTTTACTCTAGGAGATTTCAATGAACTAGTATTTTCTGGTTATGAACAGTGTGCAAAACGCAATACCAGAGATAAAAAAGTACTTGATAAATGCTATGGTAACATAAGAGGAATAAATTGCTAGATCAAGGCCTCCCTTATCAAATTCTGTTCACAACACTATTTAATTCCAACATGTGAACTTCTGAAGAGATGTAAACCTGAGATTAAAAAGTGTGGTCCAAGGACAGTGTAGAATCTCTGAAGGGATGTTTTCTCTGCACCGACTGGAAAGTTTTCAATAGCAAAAACTATAAATGAAGCAACTGTCATAATGACACATTACATTAAATTTTGTACGGACAATGTGGCTAAAAAAGATGTGATTATTTACCCCAACGATAAACAATAACAAATGAGATAAAGGACTGTATTAACAGGACGAAATTTGCTTTTAGGAATCATAATTGCTTAGCATCAAAATCTGTTCAGAAAGAATTGAATCAGTTACTTAGAGCTGCTAGGAAAATATTTTATATGTCAAACTCTAAACGGGTTTGGGACTCAATGAAATCTATAACTAAAATGCATTCAGTTAAGAATATTATAACTATACATGATGATCTACAAAAGGCAAACAATTTAAATAATTTAGATCAAAGATTTGATCGTTGTGATTTTACTTTAGAGAGCAGCAATAAGGAAAAAGACTATTCTGGACATGGATATGGGTGATAATGAGTTGTTGATTATGTAAAGTATCTTTTTAAACATATCTGCTCTAATAAATCTTCAGGTCCTGTTGGAATTTCAGCTTTTATTTTAAAAAGATGTGCAGATGAATTGACCTCGGCATGGTGCCCCATTTTTCAACAATCGTAAGACACCCAAACTGTTTAAAACCTTTGGAAAAAGGCTGTTATTATACCAGTCCCAAATAAAGTAAAGCCATCAGAAAACAATGACTTTAGACCTGTTGCACTAACATCAATTGTAATGAAAAGATGATGTTTTGAAATGATGTTTCTAAAAGTGTGTGGTGTCTATGTTAAAGGCAGATGTCAGTAATAAATTAGATTCTTTACAGTTTGCTTATAGACAAGGAAGGGGCACTGAGGATGCTATTAATAGCATTATGCAATTGATTTTAAAACATCTGGAGGATCCAAAGCTTATGCCTGGTTACTTTTTATTGATTTTAGCTCTGCTTTTAATACATTTCATCCTCATTTGTTGACTAAAAAACTGAAGCAGCTGTGTGTCAACCTATACATTTTCAAATGGTATTCTTCTTTTTGAATAAATAGAACGCAATGTGTGAAAGTAATAACAGTCTGTCACAACAAAAAATTATCAGTACAGGTGTTGCACAAGGCTGTGTTAGTTCGCCAGATCTTTTTTACAAATGAGTACTCAAGCAGGCACTAACAGAATTTTTAAATACTCTGATGACACTGCTATTTTGAGTGTACTTCACAAGCAAGACGATATCAGCACTATCTACCAGTCAGAAATAAGGTTTTTTGTTGACTGGTGTGATAAGAATATGTAAAAAGAAAACAGAGGTGATTGTCCTTGATCTGAGTTACTGTAGACTTTTTCAACTCGAACCAGTCTGGCCATTCTCTGTTGACCTCTCTCATCAACAAGATGTTTCCATCTGCAGAACTGCCTCTCACTGGATGTTTTTTTTTTGGAACCATTCTAAATAAGTTCTATAGACTGTTGTGTGTGAAAATCCCAGGATATCAGCAGTTACAGAAATACTCAAACAAGCCCATCTGGCACCAACAATCACTTATGTGAGTATCAGCCAATCAGTCGAGAGTCGAGCTGGCGTGTCATCGCAGTTGGTTTAACTTGGAACGAGCTGCGATCTGTGCTCCTCGAGGTGGTTGGTGACAGCTGGATTGAAAATAACAAAAGCATTGAAAGAAATAACAAGGACGATTGAAAGTGTTAAGACCTTAAGGGATGGTAAAGTGATGCTGTTTTGTAAAGATGGTAGGCAACAAAAAATAGCTCTGGGATTTAAATCACTGATTGGGCATAAAGTAGTATGTTTAATCCCTGAAGAAAAGATTTGGGTTAAAGGTGTGATAACAGGGATTTCAACCGATGTTCCAATTGAAAAGATCAAAAGAAACATAACTGGAGCTTCAGTAAATGATGTCAGATGGCTGAAACAATGAAAAGTCAGACAGCCTCTCAGTGGTATTAAACTATGATGAGATTAAGTTACCTGAGAGAGTATACTTAGGATTTGTGAGCTATATGGTTAGACCAGATGTTCCACCGCCATTAAGATGATATAAATGACTTCCGGTTATGGAGTGGTGTTGAGAAGACGCGAGTTAACGACCCTCTTAAATTCGTTGAGTATTCATTCTTCAAGCTCACTTTAAACTTTAATACATCCTTTGTAATCGATGCACAAAGTCCAGCAACGGAAATGGCACTGAAAAAAAAAGAACAAAATTCAAGAAAAACTGACTAATGAAGTGCAAGAGTTGTCACAGGATTCCGATCACGTGGGCAAATTAAAAGAGATGGAGGAAGATGAAGACAGTGAATATACCAAAGTAAATGAGTCGAACCCCAGCAATGCAGATGTTTTAAAAGCCATTAGAGAAATGGACAAACGAGTTCTGATTAAAATTGATGGTGTCATGTCAGCGATTAAAGAGGTAAAGGAGAGAATGAACGAGGCCGAAGAACGCATTTCGGGCGCGGAAGACGAGATCGTTCAACTAAGGGCTCACACGAATATTCTCGAATCTCAAATTAATAAAATGACAGAGAAGGTTGACGACATGGAAAATAGAAACAGACGGAACAACTTGAGGTTGGTGGGTTTACTGGAAAAAGAAGAAGGAAATGATGCATGTGCGTTTTTAGAGGCCTGGCTTCCAAAAATACTGGAAATGGACACAAGTACCTCTTTAATCATAGAACGCGCACACAGAGTGGGTCCGCAGAGAAATGCCGGTGACCATAACACAAGGTGAGGTGCAGCACCAAGAACACTAATTATGAAGTTCCTGAACTTCAAACAAAAAGAACAGGTGCTTAGAGCAGCCAGGTCTAAGGGGATGATTTCATACAAGGAGCACCCTCTTCGTTTCCATCCAGATGTTCCTGCTGAAATTCATAGGAAACAGAGAGCTTACGATGGAGCGAGACAGAAGCTACGAGAAAGAGGAATCAGTAAGCACAGGATAATCTACCCTGCTCGTCTACTTGTTACACACCAGGAGAAATCAAGGGTGTTTGATACACCGGCTGCGGTAGAAAGCTTAATTGAAGAACTAGACAAGGAATAAAGGTGGGCTCAATCCAACCGGAATATTAAAGTCTTCAATGAATATTGCTTTAAAATGATTCGGATCGTCTTTTTGAAGTAAGGACTGAATTAAGAAAAATATGTTCGATCACGTGGAAATGTTGGAATAATTTGTAACATAATTAAGAAGTTTCAGTTGTTTTCGTTCTATGGGTAAGTGAAAATATGTGTTCATACTTTACTATAATAAGTGAGAGTAGTTATATCAATAGGGTTGTGATAATATAGACAGCAGTATCTGATAGTTCCTCACGGGTGTGTGGATCAATCAATGCCATAAAAGGAGTGTAAGGGGTGGGGGTGGGGGGGGGGACCTACTGGAGAAAACGGGGATGTTGTTGAGTATATCTTAAATATAGATGTTTTGTTCAAGATTGCATGTATTTTTATTTTTTGCTTCTCAGTACTGAAGATATGTGAGTCAATTAAAGGGAAAATACCTCTTAATAGGAAATGTAAAGGATGATGGGGGAGACAGGAAATGTGACATTTGTAACTTGGAACTGTAGAGGATTGGGTAATATAAAAAAATAAAGCAGGTAATGGATAGGATCAAACAATTACAAGCTAAAGTAGTCTATCTTCAGGAAACCCACATGGTAAAGAGCGAGATAATTAGGATTCGTCAGAGATGGCAGGGACAAGTATTTGCTGCCTGTCATACTTCTAACGCGAGAGGAGTAATGATTTTAATTCATAAATCAATCCCAATAATACAGGTTCAAAAAGTAACTAAAGACCCACTAGGAAGATTTATTATTGTACAATGTACCATCTATTCAGAAAAAATAAATCTGATTAATGTATATGGTCCAAACAATGATAATCCCCAATTTTTTAATGATCTTTTTCTGTTAACTGCTAGCTTGCCCGGCCACTACATTATTGCAGGAGATATGAACTGTGTAATAGATCCTACTAAAGATCGTTCTACAGGGGTTGATAGTACACATACTAAATCTAGGAGATCGATACAGGAATTTAAGAAAGACCTTAATTTGTTAGATATTTGGAGGGATCTTAACCCAAGAGCAGTATCATATTCATACTACTCTGGGATGCATCAAACATACTCACGTATAGATTACTTTTTAATTTCTGCACAAATGTTTAACAAAATAACAGATTGTATGTATCACAGTATAGTCATCTCTGATCATGCAGTGGTATCCTTAGCACACAACATTACACATTTTATGAAGGATCCTCCTAAATGGCGCTTTCAGATAGGATGGCTTAGAGACCCAGAGTTTATAGAATATTTGGGCAAACAAATTGATATTTACTTTGAAATTAATAAATCTGAAACTTCTGCTTGTAATAGATGGGAAGCATTTAAAGCTTTTATTCGAGGTCATATTATTAGTTTTTGCAGTTCAAAAGCAAAAAAATCCAGACAAGAAATTAAACAATTAGAAGATCAGATCAAGAGTTTAGAAAGTGATATTTTCCAGAAAGTTACAGACACAATAGAGGCTAAAGAAAAATTACTTTTACTCAGGTCCCAATATAATGAAATATCAGCAAGCAGAGCTGCAGCCAAAGTTTTGAAGTTGAAACAAAATTTTTATGAATATGGAGATAAAACAGGACGGTTACTTGCATGGCACAGTCGACAACAACAAACGGAATGTGCTATTACAACAATTGAGAGTTCAGCAGGAACTATAGTTGATCCAGTAGAGATCAACGAAGCATTTAGAACTTATTATGAAAAACTTTATAGTTCGGAGTGCTCATTAAATTTAGATATCCAGATGCAATGGTTAGAAAATCTAAATCCACCCCAGATTTCAAATGAAGAAAAGGATAAATTAGAGGAAGACATCACATTAAAAGAAATTGGAGATGCTATTGATTTTATGAAACCAGGAAAAGCTGCGGGCCCAGATGGCCTTCCCATAGAAATTTACAAAAAGTTTAAAGAAAAGTTGTTAACCCCCTTTTTGCAAACGATACTAGAGGCATATCATCAAGGCCTTCTTCCTATGTCATTGAGAGGTGCATTAATTACATTACTACCAAAACCAGGAAAAACAAATACAAGGTGTGAAAATATGCGGCCAATAAGCCTGTTAAATTCTGATACAAAAATATTATGTAAATTTCTGGCCAAGAGGTTAGAAAGTGTACTACCAAATTTTATAGGAGAAGATCAGAATGGTTTCATACAACGTAGGCAGGGATTTCACAATGTTCGAAGAGTACTTAACATTCTTCATGAACAGAGGGGGGAACGGGATACTGCTCTACTATCACTGGATGCCGAAAAGGCCTTTGATAGGGTTGAATGGTCTTATTTGTTTGATTTATTATCTAGATTTGGCTTTGGAGAAAATTATTGCAAATGGGTTAGATTACTTTATAATAGCCCTGTAGCAGAAGTGCTGACAAATAATATGGTCTCAAAACCATTCAGTATATCTAGAGGGTGCAGACAAGGTTCACCCCTCTCTCCTCTCCTTTTTGCCATCTCCATCGAACCATTTGCAATAGCAGTAAAAAGACACGTAGAGCTAAAATGTATTAAGATTGGACAGATAGAACATAAAATAGCACTATTCGCTGATGACATCATTCTCTTTATTAAACATCTTGATACATCAATACCTGCTTTATTAGGTCTTATCAATACATTTGGAAAAATTTCTGGATACAAAATTAATAATTCTAAAAGTTCTATTATATTTCTAACTGAGATCGACAGACAACAACCTAGTAATTGGGCTGCAACTTTCAATATAGTTGATTGTTTTACATATCTTGGTATAAAAATTGTACCAAAACTGGAAGAAGTTGTACAAGCAAATTATGATCCGTTGATCGAAAGTGTTAGTAGCTCTATAGAAAGGTGAATGTTGTTACCCATATCTTTAATTGGCCGGATAAATGTTTTGAAAATGAATGGTTTGCCAAAATTGTTATATTTATTCCAGAACATTCCTCTGTCACCCCCTAAACATTTTTTTCAAAGACTTAAAAAGATATTCACTAAATTAATTTGGAATAACCGATGTTCCAGACTCCGTCTGACACTTTTATACTTGCCATATGATAGAGGAGGTCTACAGTGTCCTAATATATATTGGTATTATTGGGCTGCTCAACTTAGAACAATTATGTTTTATTTTTTACCTCAGAATTGCCCACCATGGATGGATATAGAATCTTCTGCTGATCTGCCTTTAAATTTATACCTATACTCATCAGAACTTAAAGATCTAAAAAAAAATGTTTCCAATCCTATAGTTTTAAATATGATTGCAGTATGGTATGAGGTGAAAAAATATTTAGGTGTCCCTTATCCTTTATCTTGCTTTACTCCCATTTGGGGCAATACAAAGTTTAAACCAGGTAGATTAGACGCAGGTTTTAAGATTTGGGCTGATAAGGGCATCAGAAAGATAGCAGATTTGTACAATAACAATGCTCTTATGACATTTGAGGAAATAGTCAATGCATAAAATATTCCTACAAAACATTTCTTTAAATATCTACAAATAAGAAATTTCCTATTCAAATCACAAAGGAATTCTCTTGATATGTCACCATTGTCTATCTTAGAAAAAGAAATGTTAAGAAATTGTTTCAATAAAGGTTTAATTACATCATTATACAGTATGCTGGTGTCAGGATCAAAAGAAGCTTCAAACTCCAAATTAGAGGCTTGGAAATTGGATCTTAAAGAGGATATTCATATGGAGGACTGGATTGAAGCTTGTAAAAAAGCTCAGTCACAAACAATGAGCACACGTTTAAAATTGCTACAATATAAATGGCTGATGCGGACTTACATAACTCCAGTTTTATTGCATAAATATAATGAAAATATCCCTGACACTTGCATAAGATGCAGTAAGTTTAAAGGTACACTATATCATTGCATATGGGAGTGTGAGGAAGTCAAGATATTTGGAAAGATGTGAAAAAGTTGATTGAGAAGATCCTTGATGTTAATATTCCACTGTCACCTTTACTTTTTTTATTTCATATATATCCTAAGGAATTTAAGTTAAAAAAGAAGGAATATGTATTTATAAATATGGGTATACTGCAAGCAAAACGGCTTATTTCTTTGAACTGGAAAAGTATTTTTGCACCAAATATAGGGCGTTGGTTGAAAGAAATGGCAACAAATATGTTGATGGAAAAGATGACTTATATTTTACGGGATAAATATAAGATCTTTGATGGAGTCTGGGGGCCTTTCAAATTGTTTCTAAAATATGGTGAATTGGAAGAAGTGTTAATAGAAGGTTAAGAGGTAAAACTGAATATAAATGTAAGGTACTGAGATGTGTTTTTGTTTCCTGTGTTTTGTTTTTATTTTTGTTTGATTATTTGCTCTTGATTTTGTTCTTTTTGTTATTTGGAAATGCATATGTATATGTGTGAAATTAAAATTTTTCATTAAAATGAAAAAAAAAAATAATAAAAAAAGATGATATAAATGTCAAAAATTCGGACATGTACCAGCTGTGGTAAGCTCCACCCAATCCGGAATTACCGTAGCCAACGTCACAGGGACCGCCTCCCTACATAATTTCAGGAGGGTGAGTTTATATATTTGACGTGCGCCTATCGTTTCGCTTAACCTCATAATCAAGTTCCCCCACTCGTCATGTCACCTCAAAGGGTCCTTGCAACTTGGCGAGTAATTTGGAGCTCGAGGTGGGGAGTAATACGAGAACCTTATCTCCCGGTGAAAATACCCTTAGCTGAGTTCCCCTGTCATACAGTCGGCGCTGTCGTTCTTGAGCTTGGAGCAAATTCTCCTGTGTTAGTTGCCACAAGGTGTGGAGTTTTGCTCGAAGATCAAGAACATACTGAATTTCTTGCTATCCTGAATGTCCCTCCTCCCAAGCTTTGTGGATGACGTCAAGCACCCCACGCAGGCGCCGCCCATACAGCAGCTCGGTTGGGGAAAAGCCAGTATAGGAGCTCGAGGTGGGGAGTAATACGAGAACCTTATCTCCCTGTGTAAATTCCCTTAGCTGAGTTCCCCTGTCATACAGTCGGCGCTGTCATTCTTGAGCTTGGAGCAAATTCTCCTGTGTTAGTTGCCACAAGGTGTGGAGTTTTGCTCGAAGATCAAGAACATACTGAATTTCTTGCTATCCTGAAGGTCCCTCCTCCCAAGCTTTGTGGATGATGTCAAGCACCCCGCGCGGGCACCGCCCATACAGCAGCTCGGTTGGGGAAAAGCCAATATAGGCTTACGGGAACTCTCATACTATAAAAAGCAGGGGATCGAGCCATTTGTCCCAATTCCTATCATCATCGTGCACAAACTTACGAATCATGTTCTTAAGGGTTTTAATAAATCGCTCCACCAGGCCATCTGTCTGCGAATGGTAAATGCTGGTGCGAAACGATTTAATACGCAATAATTCATAGAGCTTGTGTAGTGTCCGTGACATGAAAGTTGTGCCCTGATCGGTGAGAATTTCTTTCGGAATCCCCACACGGGAGATTATTCTGAAGAGTGTCTCCGCAACACTACATGCTGAGATGTTGTACAGAGGCACTGCTTCCAGATATCGCGTTGCATAATCCATTAGGACCAATACAAAGCGATGTCCACATGCTGTCCGCTCTAATGGCCCAACAAGGTCCGTGCCAATTCTCTCGAAGGGGACCTTGACCAGTGGAAGGGGACGCAATGGCGCTTTTGGGGTGGCCGGTGGATTCACCAGTTGACATTCACGGCAAGCCGCACACCACCTGCGGACATCGCCGCCAATGCCCGGCCAATAAAAATGGGCTATTAAGCAGTTCAGTGTCTTTCTTTCCACTAGGTGACCTGCCATCGGATTATAGTGAGCCACCTGAAAAACTATTTCCTAGCAGTTATGAGGAATTAAAAGCTGGGTTGTATCTTCCTTTGTTCGAGTGTGCTGAATCACTGTATACAACAGCTTGTTTTAATTGCGAAATAGGGATATGAAAGTGCGACATTCGGCTGAAGTTGTTGACCATGGATTACTCTCACTTGGTCATAGGCATGCTTGAGGGTTTCGTCTCATGACTACTCCAAAGGGAAATCCCCTTCAGGAATTCCCCTGATGGTGGGAGGGGCCGCAGCCTATCCGTGCGCTGTCGAGGCGGGGGTGTGTGTCCACCACCTTGCGCGGGGATCTGAAGCCAGAACAGGCTCTGGGGAGAGAGCAAAGTGAAAGGGAGGAGGGGAACACACAGGGGAAGGGGGGAGAGAGAGAGAGAAGAGGGCTCTTCTGCCCTCGGGTACGCCACCATATGGTCCTCCAGCAATGCTCCGCCATTCCCTTTGGCAACCGAAGGATAAGTTGTTCCAGTACCACCTGATCTAAGATTCCCATGACGTCGCGGTTCCCCACCAGCAGCCATATCTGGCACGCATCTCGGAGCTGCTAGGAAAAGACGAACGGGCGGTCAGACTCCCCCATTTTCAGGGACCGGAAGAGCTGCCGGTATTGCTCTGGGCTTCGACCCACCCGCTGCAGGATTGCTTTCTTCCGGTCGTCATAGGCCAGGAGATTAGCTGCCGGCAGTTGTTGGGCAGCAAGCTGGGCTTCCCCAGACAAAAGTGGGAGCGTGGCCGCCCATTGGTCACACGGCCAGCTCCAGACCTCAGCTGTCTGCTCAAACAGATCTAGGAATGCCTCTAAGTCCTCTTCCACCGCATTTTCATGAGTGTGGGCAGGGGCAGGGGGCTGTGGTTGTCCGGGGTTGCAGCTGGGGCTCTCTCCTGGCCAAGCAGGTTCCGGATCGCATGCCAGTCCTCTGCTTGAGCTCGCAGGATTTCAAAGAACTGGCGATCCTGGTCTTGGCAAATCTCAAGCAGGGATTTTTGGTGGGACTGATGGAGGCTGCTGAGGGACTGGAGGATCTCAGGCAACTGCGGGGACTCCATTGGGCATAATTTGAATTGTTTCCTTGGTTTCAGCACCAGTGTGAGAACTTCAAGGAGGACACAGGAAAATAGGTTCCTTCAACCCAGGTTAGTGGGCTTTTATTGACTCATACAGGGCTCCACAACACGCCAGCTTCACAATAAACTTAGCTTCACAATAAAATTTAACTTTCTAATAGGCTTTCAGACTCTGACTCTCTCTCCCTTGCTGGCGGTGTGGCTCTTTTTATGCCGCTCTCCCCATGCTCACTGTAATTTGAGACAGGTGTTAGACATAATTAAGCTCAGGTGTAAGTGCCCTTACCGCCTCTCTCTCACCGGACAGGCACCACAACAGGCTATAGTGAGAAGAGTAATACGGACATCTAAGAAAAGATATTGGATGGAATTCTGTAATAATATTGGAGAAGATAAGAGTATGGTGTATGATAAGAAAGATGGGAGGGAAACAAAGAAACAGTAACATTCCTGTCTTAGTATATAACAATAGATCAGTAATATCAGAGCATTTCCTAAAGTGCATTGTAATTCAAATATAACAGAAGAAATGACGAGATATATGGATCTGAGCTTAAGTAAGAAACCTCAAATTTTGGAGGAAAAAGGACCATTAGGATGTACATTAGATTTAATGTTTACCCTGTTGGAACTGAAGAAAGTGCTTGCTGGGGTAAAATCCAGGTAGAGATGACATCTGTTATGAGATGGTAAAACACCTATCGGAAACATCATGCCCAAGAGAGACTCTGGTCCTCTAGTAGGGGGACCGTACCATTCCCTAAGGACTTACCGCCCAATGCGTCGTGGTAAGCCAATATGGCGGCAACATAAACCTTCTAGGTGGAGGGGACAGCCTCCCCTCCAGCCTCTCCTGCAGAAATGAGAGCACTGACCCGACTGCGCATCTCTGCGGGTCTTCAGATCGGAAAGAACACCAATTCGCGAACAAGCGCCACTTCAGACGTGTAGGTTCGAGAGGTCTGGGTGTGGATGCCAGAGGGTGCCCTGTCCCTGAGAAAGAAGGTTCTTCCTCAGGGGAATTCACCAGGGAGGGGCTGTCACGAGGAGTGTGAGATCCGAACAAAGTCTGTGTGGGCCAAAAGGGGGCTACCAGAGTCATCCCTGACTCATTCCCTGGGTCATCCGTCTCAGGAACGCTTTGGAGCCTTCTGGGTCCTCGAGGATGTTCGGGAGATGGGGGGCGTGCACTTCCTGCAGGCCGCTCAACGCTGGAGCTGAGAGCTGGGCCCAGGTTGAGGTGTAGCTACCTGGCATTTGGGAGTCGCAGGGGGACGCCCTTGACGAGCAGACGGAGCACGGCCCGCACTGGATCGGTGGCGGGGCATGATGTGGGAAATGGCCTCCGTCTGTTTCTTCATCTCCGAGAACTGCTGGGCGAAGTCATCAACGGTGTTGCGTCGGGTCCAACCCCATGCTCATGGTGGCCCGGGCAAGCATGTCAGCCATCTGGGAGTCAGCCTCAGACTGTTTATCATGGACCACTCTCCAATGCAGCTGCGAATTCATCATCCAGCTCGGGGGGCTTGAGGGAGTAAACTGACTGGCCTTGAAGCGAGCCGCTATCACCTCGAGCCTAGACGGAAGTCAACGAGCGTGCCAGTGGGCGGGTGGTTCATGGGGATCTACCCAGCGAATCCGAGCACGCTGCCATCCCCAAATCGCCTCCATCACCACCCGGGTCATCCTCAATCCCGTGGGAAGAAGGAGCGACGTGGGGGGTGGCTGGAGTGGCGTTCCTCTTTAAGAAGGAAAGCCGTGACTGCAATGTTGCCATGGTCAAGTTTTCACAGTGAGAACTTGAACCATCCACATACGTCGCCTCAGTGTGATCGCGGT
The DNA here is from genome assembly GCF_025860055.1 of Xyrauchen texanus. Taxonomy (NCBI): domain Eukaryota; kingdom Metazoa; phylum Chordata; class Actinopteri; order Cypriniformes; family Catostomidae; genus Xyrauchen; species Xyrauchen texanus. Next base: position 36,926,910 of record NC_068297.1, on the reverse strand, counting down.
CCAGACACATGAGGTAGCATCTGTGACCGTCAGGAGCGGAGAGAAATCGACCGCATCCAGGAACTACACAGGAGCGGAAAGGCATCTTTACAAAGACGCATCATGAAAAGGACGTTCAACACCAGCTGTGTATTGCTCTTTTAGAGAAAATAAATTCTTTTAGAAAATATTCTCTTTTAGACACGCTGTCGAAGCACCCAGGGGCAAACCTGCACTGCCGTGCAAAGAAGGAGAAAGCCGCTGATATGCAACATAGATCCAACAGCAGACGCTCTACAGAGGTGAGTGGAACAGTAGTGATCTCAGCTCGCTGATCGCACAAACGCTCGGCCCCAAAGAAGAAATCTGAATGAACAGATGCACGATTCATCCCTTTATACCCGTATGTCCAGGGGAGGGACATGCAAATTCTGTCTGCCAAATTCTCATTGGCCTTTTCTCAAGTTCTGAGGTAATTGAGGCCTTCAAGAAAGTCCCCTAGTGTCGCTTCACTCGACACGACGTCGAAGTGAGCGACAGACGGGGAACTACAGGCATAAAATTTATACAAAATAATGGAGCGGATGGTCATGAACAGATTGATATATTTTATTGAAAAGAAAAACCTTTTCTCCACATTCCAAAGTGGTTTTAGAAAAGGGAGAAACACAATGGATTCTGTTTTATGCCTGGAAGCTGAAATAAGAAAGGCCCAAGAAAACAAAGAAGTGTTAGTAGGAGTATGTTTTGACGTTGAAAAAGCATCCGATATGATGTGGAAAGAGGGACTTCTAATAAAACTGGATAGAATGGAAGTAATAGGAAGAATGTATAACTGGATTATGAATTTCTTGTTTAAAAGAACAATACAAGTAAGAGTGGGTTCTGCTTTTTTTTTAGGTATATCAAGTAGAGAATGGAACAGCACAAGAAAGTGTTAGCAGTCCTATTCTGTTTAACAGAATGACCAATGACGTTCTTTTCAACCATTCATGGGCCCTCCCGTTAGAATCACAGCAGGGGATCTCCCATTCAAAAGCGTGCAAGCTAACTCATGTTTATTTGTATTGTGGGCTCCCCATTCGAAGTGCAGTGAGGACTCCCCAATTGGAATGCTGTGAGAGCCCACCTATTTGAAGGGGGGCCAAGGTTGGTTTCGAATGGCTAGGTTTCATGCCTCCACTCACGCTGATCCTGCCAGATCATGGGGAAGGCCCCCGTGATGGGGTGTTGTTGAGCCCTCCAACACAATCCATTCATGGGCTCTCCCATTCAATCAGCAGTGGGATCTCCAATCCAAACAGTGGGAGCTATTAAAATGGGCTCTCCCATTCATGGCCGTTACGACTCCCCCGTTGAATGCAGTGAGGGCCCTTCCCGTTCGAACTCAGGTTGGGCTTGTTTGCTTGAGCGGCCGCCCAGGGTCAGACATGAAGTCTCCACAGCTCTTGCAGGGTATGCCAGATTTTTGTCAAACTGCTTACTGGCACCAAGACGCTATTTGCCCAATTGACTCCAGATGCGAATGCAACAGATCCCAGTGATTGCACAACAACTCCTCAGATTGTGCTAATAGCAGCCAATCATTAAGGTAGTTCAATACACGAACCCTGCTCTGCCTCAGCGGAGTGAGTCTCAAGAATGGCCCGTGATTAAGGGATATTTGTATGTAAGTACGCATATTTCAAGTCCACTGCCACAAAACCAATCAAACAGGTGAACATGAAATAAAGGTAAATAAATCTCTGATTAGAAAAAAATGTCTGTAGAAGCATTTCAGTGCATCACATGGCAGGCACACTCTCTATCTCATTCTTGTGAAGGAGAGACTGTACCTCTAGGTCAGGGGTCCCCAAATTTTTTCTATGAGGGCCACGTCATTTTTCCTTTTTATAATGGAGGGCCATAGTCTAACAGAAAATGGCATGGGCTGGAGTGATTTATTGTGGAGATTTTATTATGATTTTAAAAGGATTTACAGTATTATGCCTCCTAATGCTAGATTAATTTATTATTTATGCACTATACATATCAAGTGATATATAGCCTATTAAAAGAGCATTATTACTATCGTAATGACATTTTTTCATATTCATTGCTATTGAAATCAAATTATTTACTTACTCATGCGTATTAGGCTAATCAGTGTGAACTATGGGCTTGTTTCTGGCTGGTGAGAAGTCCAATGTCAGGTTCCATTCCTGTCACAGCCAGTCTCAAAGACTGATGCAAATGTTCATCAGTGAGTCTTGATCTCATCTGATTTTTCATCAGTTTCATGCGTGAAAAGGTTTGCTCACAGATATATGTGCCAAAAAGTGAGGACATCTTCATTGCATTCCTTCTGATGTTTGGGTAGGTCTCGTTAGGGAGGGCAGTATAGAATTCAATGAGACTGTTGGGCTTAAACGCGTCTTTCAGAACATCACAGTTCTGTAACTCAAACTGATAAGAAGGCAGGGCTTCGTCAATGTCAGCAGCAAAAGGGTTCTGAAAAAGGCAGATTTCTTTAGCGTGGACATGTAGCTCAAGGAATCGCACATCAAACTCCGCCTTCAGCATTTCCAGCGCTTCCACTGACTTTTCAGCTGGGAATGGGAGAACTGGTTTCTCAGCTGAGAGGCTTTGGGTAACAGGGAGATGGGTGAAGTCACCTCAAATGCTTTTATGTGGGAATACATGTCACATATTAGTTTCCCCTTGCCTTGGAGCTGCACGTTGAGGCCATTCAACATTTCTGTCACATCTGTTAAAAAGGCGATGTCCCATTTCCATTTTGTGTCGATCAATTCTGGGACAGTTTTGCCCTTTGTCAGAAGAAAAACATTGATTTCGGGTAGCAGCTCGTAAAAACGCCTCAAAACTCTGCCCCGGCTTAACCATCGGACATCTCCGTGAGAAGACTCTAGCTCGGAAAGAAAGACTTGGAACTGCCTGTGTTTAAGTCTGTTTGCTCTGATTAAGTTTATACTAGGGTTGTGCCGATGGACGATGATGGCTGACCAACCTCAAGATGTCGAGCCACCATCGTGATGCCATGCCACGCCCCCTTTTGCGAGTCTTGCTAGTGTGACTCACTAATCCTAGTCTCTTCTATAGTTAACCTAAAAACTTTGCAGGGATTGCTCTGTAAATTAAATTGAGAATATAACTAATGCATATATGCTATTTTAAATACTGTAGTATATGCCAGAGACGTGACGTGTTAAAATACCGTGTCAGGCAGGCTACACAAATATTGATCTTGACATTGTTAGCTTCTTGTCTTTTTTTTACATGTCTTACACTGTACATTTAGATTAAAATATTTTATGTTGTAGGCTACAAGAAAATAGCCTTTATTAATGAATTATTAGTAGTTGTAGTGTCTCAGAAAATCTTGCTCATTGTCACATAGCTCTTGTATACACTGAAGCGGCAGTTTAAGATAAACCCAGACCAGCGAACGTCAAATAACTTTTGTCTGGTTAATACTTTTAAAGAAAAATTTCCTTGGCCATAACTCCATAATGTCAAATCAAATGAAAGAAACAAGGTGAATATGAATAACACACATTTATTAAAACATAGAAGAACAACAAATAAAGAACTAGAAAATGGAACAACACTCAGACCGAAACTCGGCATTAACATTTCACTTATAATTAGCAGCACAATTAACTTCAGCACAGGCTACAAAATAAATTATGTTATTGAAATATTGTAAAGTGGTCATATGAACTACACAAATGAACGTTTAAAAAATAATATGCAAAATCGAATAGCTCCGCAACAGAGGGGCGAAAAATGCGTAAAGAAGTCTAATATCTTTCACCAGACCCTGTTTAAATTTCGTTGTTTCTGGCCAGAAATACCAACATATTCACTTTATCTGGTTTTAATAAGCTGCGGATTGGAGTAACTACACTACCCGCTGTGCTGAAGACCCGCTCTGATGGAGTACTGGTAGCACATATGCACAGATATTTCCGTGCTAATCTTGCAATGAACGGAAACATTTTGTCGTCCTCTTTCCCATCAATGGCCATTTCCTGCAGGTACATGGTCATTTCTGCCTCGACCTTTTGCTCATCAGTGAGCGTGGCTGTGGCTGCTCTCTTCGCAAGAAGGCTGCCCAAAGACGACTTTTTTTTTCTTAGGCGCAATATATTAAAAAGCCTGGATGAGTACTAATTAGTTGGGCTAGTAAAATAACGAAATTATAGTTTTTCAAAAAATATCTATGTAAAGAGATATATTAAAATAAAAAGTGCTTAAAAGTGCACAACTCATCTTAAGTGGAAGAAATATTTTTCCCCCTTACGTGCAACCTATTGGAAAGCGCGGATGAGTCAGTTGGGATAGTAAAATAACGAAATTATAGTTTTTAAGTGGAAAATAGTATTTATGTAAAGAGATATATTAAAATAAAAAGTGCACACTCTTCTTAAGTGAAAGCAAAAAAAAAAAAAAAATGCTTCACGTGTTATGCAACCTACTGATAAAGCGCCGACGAGTCATTAGTTGGGTTAGTAAAATAACGAAATTATAATTTCATTATAATGAAATTATATAAAAGCCCCCCCCCCCCCCACTTTTTAGCTTCGACACTTTGTCTGCTCTCATTTGGCCTTGTAAACTCGCATACTTGTCTCTGTAGCGGGTTTCATAGTGTCGGCGCAGATTGTATTCTTTGAACACGGAGACTGTTTCTTGACAGATGAGGCAAACAGCCATTTCTTTGCATTGAACAAAAAAATAATCACTTGTCCACTTTTGGTTAAATACTCTGCATTCTGAATCAACTTTTCTCTTTCCCAACCGTTTGGCCATTTTGTTGTCACTTTAAATTTTCTTGCTGGATCGCTTGCACCCGCTCGATCACGATGGAACGTTAATCCGGGTGAATCTAACAAATAATTTGGCTACTTTAATAATTATAACTAAGGGAAATTTTATTTTGAAAGCCAATATGTATTATCAAATACAAATATGATATGATTAAAACATATTTAAAATTAAATTGTAAAAATATTTCTCTGCATGGCATTGTTCAGAGGGCCGGTCCAAATGTGGGGGCGGGCCGTATTCGGTAGTTTGGGGACCCCTGCTCTAGGTGTTCAGTTTTAGTCAGTGCATCCTGCACCGTGACCATGAAGGACAGCCACAACCAGGTCTGTTACTTGGGTTGGGATGTGGCTGCCAATGACAGTACAAGCAGTCACAGGACTGAAACCTTGATCTTGTTCCCAGCATACAACATTGGGGAGAATGAGAGAATCCTTTCGAAGATACAGTACTGTTTTCCAGGCCTTCTTGAGGGTTGGATGAAAATATTCCATATGCTTTAGTCCCCGTTTCAGGGTCCGCAATTCATTAGTGATGCTTTGCTCACCCAGAGAGAGGTTTTCCACTGAGACAAGGCCCAGACCACACCATTTTCTTCCTTGGCCATTGTCATTGTGGTTCCACTGTCTCCACCTTGTGTATAAGAGCTAGAGGCTAAAGAGCATCCTGCTTTATGGGACACTGCCCTGATGAAAACCCAGAGTGAATCAGCTGCTCTAGAAGAATCATTTATTTTGGTCACAAAGCACAGTTTTTTGCATATATACAGTGAAATGTATTAGTTTTCACATATCCCAGCTAAGCTGGGGTCAGAGTGCAGGGTCAGCCATGATACAGCGCCCCTGGAGCAGATAGGGTTAAGGGCCTTGCTCAACAGTGGCATCTTGGTGGTGCTGGGGCTTGAACCCTCGACCTTCTGGTCAGTAACCCTGAGCCGCAACCACTGAGCCACCACTAATAAATAAATAATAATAAAATAGATATCCACGTCTGATTTTTCAGGCTCCTGCACACAACTCATGGACATACCATCCGCTTCCTCCTTCAAATCGGAGATTTAATCCACGGTACAATAAATCTAATCGGGTCTGCGGGAATGCAGACCACTACTCTCGCAGAGGTCAGATATCTGAAGGAAAGGGAACTGGCATCGAATTTCTGAAAGAAAGCGAGTTGAGAACATGGTGAATTGAGTTTTATGTGCTCGCAATGAGCGCCGCTTCAGTGTGGGCATGGCCTAGGCAGATAAAACAGTGCCCTTTCCCATCAGACAGAGGGATAAGTTGCTCACATGGAGGGAAACACCTGAGAAGCACCATCTTGAAAAAGAAACATTAAGCAAACAACTCATTTAGTTGCTTTAGTTAAAAATAAATAAACATAATGCAAAACACCGAAGTACAAAGTATACTTTTATTGTCGGAAGCACAACAGAGAGATAAGCACCATCATAAGACTGACTTGAAATTAATCTACCTTAATAATGAAATTTAGTTGATCCTAGAATTTGTGCATGCCTGTGTGGTTTAATTGCATGTGTTTGTTTACCCTAGACCTATTACACACATTTTGTTTGTCATACTGGAAGTTTAAGTTAGAAGATAGAATTTAGAAACTGTTTTCTAATTTATGAGAGTTTTGAAGTAGTTGTTTGAACGCGAACATACAAATTCACTGCTTAAGAAAGCAAGCATTTGTCCTTAATGATATGGCCTTGTGACAATAACCCTGTGCATCAATTAGCCCCAGTCTACCTTATAAGCAGGTCCAGATTGAACCTGCTGATATTTTTTCTCATTTTCTGCACTTATTTTAAGAGCAATTCTAGGAAATTTTGCATAAGGGATTTAAACATAGTCAAATGTATTAAATGGAACTGTGAGTGCTTTGTTCTAATTGGTAACTTTTAGCCAAAATTGATATTAAACAAGCATGCAAGGACTTTTATGAATGACAGAGTTTTCTGTGGAGTTCTGCCCATGCAGATTCCATCTGGGCCTGCCCTGCCTAAAAGTAAAAAATCACCAGTCAAACCATCATCCTTCATCACATTTGACATTAACAAACCACTTGTTGAAGTAAAGTGATCTTGTGAGAATAAAATATCTATAAAAGTTACTATGGCAAACAAGCATATTTTAGAGAAAAAAAAAAAAGATTTGCAAAAATTTTATTTTGGTTATCTTGAGATGTTAATGTTGATTTTACTGTAACAGTTGCAATTAAAAATAAACAGTACAGAAAAATTACATATTTGAAATATAATTAAAATACAAAATATACATATTTGTGGGCAAAACAGTGTTTTGATATTTTGGTAAAATCTTTTAATTTTTTCTTTTTTTCATTAATAATAAGAGAGGTGTTAATTTTGTTTTGTGGTTGTGATGGTTGGGTGATGAGAGAACGTATCCCTCCCAATGTTAACATAATACCTATGCTACAGGTTTCATTGTGACCGCTTACTAAATATTGTATGACAATATGCCCCATGATTGGGCAAAGGTGTCACAGTTGGTGTAGTTGCATTGTTGGATCATGGACATGTAAGGACATTGGTATAAGGAAGCTCATTTATAAAGCATCTAAACACCTTTTACATGATATTGATGATTCCATTACACAAGTAAAATCATCCCTGCTCTGCCATGTGTTATCTGTTTTCCTCTCAGAACAAGCAAGCTACTGCATATGTAATAAGAACTTATTAATGCAAATGGCTTGGGTTTTGATTGCATTCAGTGGTCTCTCTAAGCCATTTGCACACTGCAGAATGAGCAGTGAGAAATAAACAGTCATTTCTGATCTTTGTCACTGATCTTCAGTCACTTTGACAGATACTGAATAGGAATTAAAAAACCTTCATTGCTTGTACTGGAGAGAAGGTGTTCTGAAGCTTTAAAGGGATTAGTACTTCTGCTTAAAAGAGAGAAATTCTAGTTCAGGTCATACAGCATATTTGCCGTACCATGAAAGGCACCTGCTCAATAAAAAAGGCAAACATAAGCTTCTGTATAATATCAAGTATGTTTTATAAGCAAATCTAACCTTAGGGAAATACATCTTAGATTTTTGAAGCAAGTAGGTTAGTAGTAAGTAGTATGTTACAAAGTATGTTTGCTTCACAGTACTCTTGTCTTGGTGATGGGGGTAGTTATGGGGATTGGATTTTTTTGATAGAGCCTTGCTTCCTTAAACACACAACCTTAATATGTTGTACCGCCAAATTAAGTGTTAAATTACTCGTTTTCATTTTATGACATTATGTGTTTTTTAGATACAACACAATATACTAATGCAGTGTATAAACACAATTAAATGCTTAGAATTCAAATCACACAAAATGTGTTTTGTCATTTTTAAATTGTATTTCAACTGAAAAATATAAAGAATTATAATAAATAAATAGGTCTATTTTAACTTTTCAAATTTGCCATGAATACCAAATGGGAGTTACAAGTGATCAATGATTTCTGTTTGCAGTTTACAAAAATGTTATTTTTACAGCATTCCATTCAGCATTTTTGTATAGTTAAAACCCATAGTAAACAATAATTATAATGTCAGGAAAAAAATTATTAACTGAAACTAATCTATAGAAGAGGCTTTTGTAAAATGGCTGAAAGATCAAGTTGTTTTGTGAGTGCAGCAACTGATTTCAAGATATAAAGGGTCAATGCACAAAGCCTCTTACACATGTCTTCATTTTAGATTTTAAGATTAATCTATGTTAAAGGATAAAGTTTAACTACTTGGGGCTTCTGAGGCTTAACTTATACAACAAACAAAACATTATAACACTATTCATGGATAGTGAATTCATATCTGTACATATTATATTGTAATTAAAGATGTTTCAAAACTTTTATACAATAAATCTTAGACTATTACTTAAAAAATATGCACAGATTAAGAACACATTTTCAAACTTTTCAACATAGTGCATCAGTGTATAACATAGTATTGTTGATAAATTGTATTTATTATATTTAATGTATTTGCTTATAAAAATAAAAATTGCATGTTAAACGGTCCACGTATACAGTGATTATTTTCTTAAGTTCTTCAATGCCATTATGCAGTAAGTCTTATAAACACAACAGATGTGTGTTAATTAGGTCTCTAAAAAAATCGAAATCATCATTGTTTTTATTTAATCAACGTCTACAGGGGAAACCAGTAAGTACATTTTAATTATCAGAATTACTTCAAAAGTACCCTCCTATTTAGGCGGTCTTATTTTATATGCATATGACATATAGGTTGTCAAAATGTTTCATTAAAAAATAAAATTTTAATATATTATTTGACCGCTCCTTTGTAGACTATATCCTTTAAATGGGCACCTCAAATATTTTCAGAAATCTAAATCCTTTAAAACAACATACGTATGCAAATCACTTACTGATTAGCAACTAAATTAGAAGGCTAACATTTCGCAGATAAACAGAAATGTCTTAATTGTGTAAAATAAAGCGAAAACAGTCAGTTCCTTTCAAAACCATAAAATCACCTTGATTGTCGAACTTAAATAGACAATCATTACCTATTTTCGCTGCAATATTGAAAGAATCCAAAAAGGCTGATTTAGTCACGAAGGGAGAAGACTCTTTTCATTGGTTTCCTTCTCTCATACCATGAATAAGAAATAAACATGGTCTTAGTGAAGAAAAGCACACCATCGAGCCCTGATTTCCATCTAAAAATTTAAAAACATAGGCTATTCGATTATCAAACTCTGTGTTATAGTACTGTTTTAAAATATTGAAGTGTATACAAAATGTAAACTAATCCATCTGCACTATAATTTTGGAGATGTTATTGTCTCCACATCACCCAGTGTTCTGCAACCTATTAGCATAATTTCGTCCATCTTCCATTAATTGCATTTGAATGAAAACTTGTGCAGAAGAATAAGATTTTGGAGAGGCCTGCCAGATACTTGCTCCTCTTGGGAGGACCTTTAACCTTCTTAACGGTGGGAATGCAGTACTTAAAAGCTGCTTTTTACTGCAACTGATAAGCTGGGAAGAGCACATGCCTGCTTATATGACAAAATGGTCTATCTATCTATCTATCTATCTATCTATCTATCTATCTATCTATCTATCTATCTATCTGTCTGTCTGTCTGTCTGTCTGTCTGTCTGTCTGTCTGTCTGTCTGTCTGTCTGTCTGTCTGTCTCTCGTCTTATTCATCATCCATTTAACGGTTGATTGTTATTTTGAGATCATTTTGATATGAAAGATAAAATCAGAATAACTGAAAATGCATGTTTTTAATGTTGCTTCTGCATTTATATCACATGGTGTATAAAAAACAAAGATAAAACTCTGATATAAGGATTATAAAGATATGTGCTGTGTTTGAGGACTGGGTTGGGAGATCAGATCCCATATAGACTCTTAGAAAGTGTCTTTCAACGAATTAAGTAAATTTTGAAACATATAATATCATATATTAAAAAAAAATGCCATATAGTAGATATTTTATTTTAATATAACTACTCTGCACAAAAAGCATCTTCCTTGGATGGACCCAGATGCTTATAAAATTATTAACGTTTAGGAAATTATAATAGCATATCTGAAACAAAACAAAAAATATTTTCAGATTAATGTCATTTGCATTAATGCATTAACTTGTGACGTAAAGAACATAGGACAATTATGCATTCATATCACATCATGACATTAAATTAATTACCATAATGTTTATGTATAATTGTTCAATATAGGTTAGTGTTAAATAGATGTAAAAGGGAACCAAGCCATGCAGCTTACTAATAGTTATAAATAAGTCTATGCTCTACCTGAAACTGATAAGCCTAATACACCGTAATGAATAAATGGTGCTGTAGAGTTAACATCATGAAACAAATATAAATGTTTAAATATGTATGTATACAAATATGTATGTATGTATAAAACAACTCTTCACTTGATTATAATGTTTTAATCTTCTGTAATAAGCGATAGTGACAGTAGGCTATTTGTAAGCAAACACATGAGTCTAAACAATTTTCTTAGATTAAACAGAAATTAGGAGAGCTTGTATACAAATTCGATGAGCTCGAGTCTTGGTGGTTAAGCTGTAACAAAGGTAATAAAAAATAAACGATTGATGCGTTGAACTTAATTTACATAATTGTCCCTTCAAATAAAAGGGGCACGCGGGATGCATGATCCATATTTTGATACTGTGCATCTACCTTCGGCAAAAAATCTCAATGACTTGTGCAATGATAGTAGGCCTATTGTAATGAAACACAAACAGTATGGAAATCCCGTTTCCATGTCTGTAGATGCCTTGCTAACCCCCCTGGTTAGCTCACGTAAAAATGTGTTCATACATTCGTCACAGATGTTGATGTGTTTTACGTAGGCCTATATATAGTATATATATATATATATATATATATATATATATATATATATATATATATATATATATATATATAATATTTTAAATATAGCCTATAATAATATTAAATATATTTAATAATAATAATATTAACTATATATAGGCCTATATACTTATTATTATATAGGGTCCTCATACGTCCTCATTTTCCCGGACATGTCCTCTTTTTCGGACCTAAAAAATGCGTCCGGCCGGGATGTCTAAATTTGAGAAAATGTCCGGGATTCGGCTGTAGTTGCATTATGATGCGTATCTGGTCTAATACTTTATTGTGAGAGTGAGCCTCTTTGTAAGTCCCGCCTTCTCGCACACCAATTGGTCGATTATAAGAGGCTTGCAGCAACTATTGGCCAAAATCCTGCCTGTCAATCTCTTAGCGAACGCACGAAGCTCTGTTGTGTTCGGCATTAAACAGTTGCTTGACAGTTGCAGCAAATGACAGCTGAGTGGAAACAATCCCCAAACGAAAGTGCAAATTTACAGAAGATGTGCGCAAACAATTCCCATGCTTTCGTCCAGATCGAGATCCGTAGGAAGCAGAATGTATGACATGTAAAGATGGCACTTAAGTGTCAGTTGCTAATAAAGGTGCAAGTGATTTAGAAGCACACATTAGCTCTGCGAAGCATAAAGGGTCTGACCAGGTAAAACTGTTATCACATTGCTTCATTTTCCATCGCCATTAAAAATAATATTGATAGTAAATGAACGTACACTCATGGCATCAAATATTTAATTTTAGTACAAGGAAATTCAAAAGAATGTTGGAAATTGTTATATATATATAGGCCTATATATATATATATAAAGGTCCTCTTTTTGGAAAATCAGAATATGGTCACCCTAATAAATAAATATATATATTCTGGATAAATGATCGTGAAGCTGATACAATGTCAGGCAGATAATACCTGTCATGATGTGCTAGCATAGTGTGATATGGTGTGAGGCTATATTAAGCCCTAATATTAGCCCAAACTCTAACCCTAACCTTGCAGCTTCATCCTGATAGGTAGCATATATTTTCAGGACACGGGCACACATATTTGTTTAGAGACGCGTAATCAATATAACCGAATTAAAGCATGTTCAGCACTGACAGGCTATTGTATTTCATTTCTAACGTTTGACTCATATGTTTGAATTTAACTTCAATTCCATGTCAAAAGCATCGCATTTGCAATCCTATTCAGATTTAATTTCGAGCATTATTAATGAGTGTTTTTTTTTAACAATTTGTACCCACCCATTAGCATGTGGACACTCTTACACACACACACGCATGTTTAATTAAGCATATTTAAAGAGAAAATCCGCATATTCCCAAACCTACATGAAAATCTAAACAGAAAAAAAAAAAAATCTAACAGATACACGATAAACACGCTAAATTCACTGTGAAGCGATGCAGCTCATTTCACACGGCAACCTGTTTCAATACCTGCGATATTGTATCCAGTGCCGTCTTTGAGGAGATTTTGAATTTGTTCGGTTCATTGAAGTATGATTTGCAAACGAATTATTTTTTTTTATTATTATTTTATAAGTCAATTGTAGGCTATACTTGAAATGCTAAGAGGTCACCCTCTGAGGCGATTGCTTTGCCCTTGGTCATTCTCTCAGCCTTAATATTTCACATGGTTAAGTGGCCTTAATTTGACTAATGATCAGGAGGTCAAAACCTTAGACGAGTTTCTCTTCTCGTGTCACAAATAAAATTTTACGTGATCCGTCGAACTGGCGTGGCGGGACTCAAATTAACCCAAGTTAAACATATCGACAAGAAAATGTTTTTTTTATTTTTTTTTTTTTTTATGTTTTTGCTTAACATTTATTATACAGATGAAAATGCTGGACGTTTCTGCTTTCTTTGAGATATAAGTTCCCAAAGTGTAGAACAATGCAGTGTTAGTAAAGCATAGGCTGAAATGCAAGCCACCTTACATGAGGCAGACTTCTGTAGATGGAACTTGTATTTTACATCGAAATGTCTGAGAACAACATCCACGTGGTCATATTAAAGAGATGTGTGTTCAACGTGATGGATAAAAGCATGGGAATATTTGTAACCTAAAAGTTAGGCTACATAAAAGCGCCATAGGCATACAAATTTGCAATGCCTTTGTTACATAGAATTACTTAAAATCTAGAGCACTATTTTAATTTTATATAAAGATATGTTCCAAAATGTCTTTTTATGAATGCAGAACAAATATTTTTCATTAAGAATTAATATTTTAAAACATTTGTTCAATTTGTACAGTCTGTGATTATAAATGTAATCTAAAAAAATACGTTAACTCTAATTTGTCTGTCTGTCTGTATGTCTGTCTCTATGTATTTATTTATTCATTTTTACTGGACACACTATTATATAAATCGATTTTTAAGCTCATTTAAAAAAAAAAAAAGTAATGCATAAGAAATGTATATTTTCAATTAGAATGTAGAACACAAATACATTTTTACTCGCTCACCTTCTCTAAGGTCCCAGTAAAAGGTAATGCAAACTCAAGAACTATGCTTTAAAAAAAACACAAACGCAAAAATGCTTGTGTCATTTGTATGTTTATAATTTTTTATTAGTATGATTTATTTGTTTATTTTACTATGAGCTAATATGGAAGAACATTTCACCTGTTGCGCAAAATGATGCTTAAGACACATAAGGTCATATAGACTGGAGGAGGTTTTCATTTAGTCTCTCTATAGTGCGTACTGGCGCTTATGACTCCCAGAGGGCTCTCAAAGTTGGAAAAAGAACGGAATTCCCTTACTGACGCAGAGTCACATACAAAAAAAGAAAATTAGTCTTTGGAAGGACAAACAACTTTCGCTCGAGCAGTAGGCCTATAAATAAGCTTTTTTGGGACGCTGTTAGACGTGTGACAAAAAATAAGAAATATGACAATCAAAAATGTTCCGTCGGGTTGGATCAAAATGTAATATGAAACAAAACAAAAAGATTGAAAAAAAGTTGCTCAGTTATCTCACATAGTCAATGGCTATGGTTTGATGGTCCAGAGAGTCGCTCCGCCCCTCATGTTTGTCGTAAATCTGGCGACTGGCTACAATAAACATGAGATAAGAGTGGCCAGGGCTCGCCTCCTTCTCCAAGGCGATCAATCGGATATCAGGCATACTACAAGCACTCTCTTACGTCGATGTCCACGAGAACAGAGCTGATCCAACAACACTGAGCTCCACCACCAAATAGCTCGCTGCTTTCTGAACCATGTCGCTGAGCCCAAAGCACACAACACCCTTTTCAGTGACAGATATTTTGAGCCCAATTGAGGAGACTTTCAAGAAGTTTAGTGGCATGGAGAGCACTGGAAACCTCACATCTCCATTGGGAGCGTACCGGCAACCCCAGGTGTCCCAGACTGGCATGCAGCAACACTCTATGGGCCACAACGCCACTGTGGCGACTAACTACCATATGCCACACTCCGTTTCCCAGTTCTCGCATAGTGCAATGGGGGGCTACTGTAATGGCAGCATTGCCAACATGGGGGACCTACCATCTTACCAAGAGACTATGAGAAACAGCGCAGGAGCAACGGGATGGTACGGCGCCAATTCTGACCCTAGATACTCCACAAGTAAGTTACGATGCATTATTTCGATTTATCCCTCAGTGTGGTTATGCTACACTCAAAAGGCGTAATTTGTTTCTTGAGTTTCCGGCGAGTTGATGATAGTTTAACGCATTAAACATTAAAAGTAGGCCTACATATTTGCTGCTATTGTTACTGCCGATTCTGTCGTCGTTTAGATTTCTACTCATATTTATTACTTATAATGTTCTAATGTTTATATCTGTTCTATGGTGCACGCGTAAATGCTGAATTTAAAAGACTTGGAATTATTTAAAACACCTAACTTATTATGAACATAGCCTAACACTGCTATTAATTGAATGGTCGTACATCTGTATGCATATTTTGAAGTTTCTAGATTCATGGGACCTTCCACAGGTATAAACATGACAGGAATGGGCACGCTGACAGGCATGGCCGACACCACCAAATCCATCCCATCTCTGCACGCCGCTCCAAGGAGGAAACGACGGGTGCTCTTCTCTCAAGCACAAGTCTACGAGCTGGAAAGGAAATTTAAGCAACAGAAATACCTTTCAGCGCCAGAGAGGGAACACCTGGCTAGCATGATACATCTAACCCCGACGCAGGTCAAGATCTGGTTTCAGAATCACCGCTACAAGATGAAACGACAGGCCAAGGACAAAGTAGCGCAACAGCTTCAACAGGAGGGCACCCTGTGTCAACAGCAGCAGTCGCCGAGGAGAGTGGCTGTTCCTGTTTTAGTGAAGGACGGCAAGTCTTGTCAAAACGGCTCCAACACGCCCACGCCGAACCAGCAGCAGCAAAATGGTTCCGGTGTCGTGCTTCCTACCTCGAGTAATTCTATGAACCAGCACCAAAACCAGCAAGTCAACGCACTTGTGCAGGCCCAAGAACTGGAGGAAATGTCCCCCAGTCCCCTGTCACTTCCCTCGCAAATGAAAAACATGGGCCAGATGGACACTATTGTAGATTACACAAATAACATGGTCACATCAAATTTGCTTTATGGCAGAACGTGGTAAGACAAACCACTTTTCTTTCTTTTCTTTCTTTTTTTAATTGTCTTTTTTTACACAAACTTTAGTGTCTTCTGAGTTGAGAAATACGCGTGAGGCCAAAAGCAGACAGTGCTACTTCACATGCATCCTTGTGACGATTTAAAGCGGGTGATCAGAACGTTTTTGTTGAAATGTGTCACTTTTATTTCTAAAAAAACGTTTTCGTGCTCACAGTTTTCTACAATGACCCCTTTGCTCATTATGGGCATTACACTATTCAGTTCTGGCCTCATGCTGTATGTTTTGGATTTCCCTTTGTTATTCTAGTAGAAAGTATGAACTTCTAGCAAGAACTGAAAAAGTTCTCCGAACAAAAACCTATGCCTGAACATACGTCAATTGTAAACGAATTAATTCATTTAGAGAAATTAATGTAGGGACTGTATATTTGGCTAACGCTTAAATTTCTGTTCACCTGTAATATAACTGCTTAAGTCATGTTGTTGGTCATTTATTCTATTCATTTTATTATTTTGGTAAATTAAAACAAAGACGATGGCTGCTGTTTATGTTTCAAACCAACTGATCGTAAACAATAAATCAATTAAAATGCACGCCATTGCTGGGCAATGCATTAGTGTACAGTAATCTCTTTGAAGAGCGTTTTTGATATTACTATTTCAGAGCTACTTTAATGTGAACCAAGGTCGTTAGGAGGAAACTTCGCACTGTGCATTGACTGAGAGGATTACAAATATTTAAAATATGTACCTTTTTACAGATTCCGTCAAACGTAAAATTAATTTAATGTCTGCGGTCCAAATTTTGTTCTTTACGGCTTCTTTAGTTTTGTTGATTTCATTCATAATTTACTTTTAAATTAATTTAATTTAATACAGATTTAATCACCTCTCCTAATTCTAGTTTGATCTGAAAGTAAAGGCACTGATGTGATAGCTATATTATTATTATTATTATTATTATTATTATTATTATTAATAATAATGATGATGATGATGATGATGATGATTATTATTATTATTATATAACAATATTAATAACAATGTTATACGAACACGAACAGACAATTTTAAGAAAGCTTTTTTCTTTAAAGATAACCTTTATTTTACGCAGAAGAAGAGAGAACTTTTTTTTATAAATTGATTAAAATTATTTAATTTTGTCTGAAATTTGAGTGCACATTTCCTAAACTCCAAAGATACATGTATACGTCTCATGCACGCTACTCAAAACAAAAAAAAAATCTGCATTTATATTTAGAATTCAATATTAGGCTATCCGTGTTTTTGTCGTATTTGAGTCTGTACTTAGTAATAACAGAGCAAGAGTTAAGCAAAGCAAGTTTAAAGCCACGTTTTTATGTTGCGAAAAGCTAAACTAAGCTTTCAGCACTGTTGTTCTTTGATTTTCGTAATTGCATTTAAAATGATTGAATAGTATGTGGTCCATAAATACTTCAGAGGGACAGTGTTAATACATAGGCTGAATTGTGTTATTCGTTGGTTATAATTATGTATTCGCTCCTGTATAGCAAATAAAATATTTTGAGCGATAGGCTCTATTCAAAATAAATGAAATCAAAAACTGACTAAAATGCAGAAATGCATTACCTGGTTACTACATTAAATGATCCTACAAGTCTCAGAATTATCAGACATATCACACAAAAGAACAAATGTCACTGTTTTGTTTTTGTTATAATGTTTTTAAGCTATATAAGTTATGAAAGCTATAGAATTATTTAGTGATAAGCCTTGAAACTCGACTCAAAAACAACTTCTTTCGTTTAAAATTATTATTCATTATAATTTAAATGTAGTTACAGTGTTATGTATAATTCAAATTCAAAAGTAATAGAAAGGAAACAAGAGAACTGACAGGAGATCTGACCTATGTTCACATTAACTCAAACTAGACAGTTTAAAATTGACTGAAATGTGAATGTTGTTTTACATATTGTCCAAATGGTTCAAGAGGGAGTTGAAAAGCTGTATATTTTTCAACAGTTAAGAAAAGTTTTGGAACTTTCAACAAATCAGTAGGGCCTATACACAAGAGTGATCTTTCAAAACCTCACCACTTTTGCAACTAAAAATATTGTGAAAGATTCATTTTTATCTGGCCTGGCTGTTTTTCAGCCACTGGTAAGTAACTAAATAGCACCATTTAAATTTTTCCTGATAGTGAGAAAAAAATAGCTAAATAACTGGTGCAAAATGTTGGCACATAAAAGCATTTAAAGTCTGTATTACCTGTGTCTATCTGATTATGATACTGTCTTTGGGAAGATTCAATGTGTCTGCAAATTGCCTCCAAATAATATGGTGTTAGAGGCAAAGGCAGGATTTCAAAATGAAAGACATATAATGGTCCAGCCTCATCTCTGGCAGTTTCTAGTGTTATGCAGTAAGGACTCTTCAAGCTCTGAACGCTATAGCAATCCCAATAATATCAGACAAAGCACTTGTACATTGTTTGCATAAAACTAAAATTAGTGTTCACTTGAAGTTGTGTAAATGTTCAGATTATTTAAAAATTCTTCCTGCCACTTCAGTTAGTTTGACTTTGAACAAATAATAACTACAACTAATTGTAATAAAAACAATAAGAACAATACAGATTACACTTTCTAACTACAGTATATACTTTACAATGTTTCCTAAAGGCTTAGATTTTAACAAACTTCCTAGTCAAATCTGATAGGAAAAAAAAAGAAAAAGAGAAAAAAAATTACAGTGCAAACTCAAATGTTAAAAAAAAAAATTTTGTCATTACAATCAATAATTATTAAAGTTTTGCTTTTGTTTTTGTGAAGAGGTGCAACTTCTGCATACCCTGTTTTTTTATAACATAGTAATCAAAAGCTTATTGAAAGCCAAAGAATTATGCTTTTCACTATCTATTTAATGTCAGGAAAACACAACATAGTTTACTCAATAAGATTTTAGTATTGCTTCTCTCAGTCCTGCCATAGATTTCTTGGAGCGCCATTCTTGCCTACTAATTGAATTTCAATCCAGCCTGGGGGCCTTGTCTGTATTTTCCCCAGCCATTATTCTACTTAATATGTCAGGATGTCTGATCGCAGAGAAACCTTTTCAAGATCTATTGATGTGTCTCTCAATTGACCATGGTGACCTAGCAACCTGGACAGCACTAATTGGCATAGGAAGCCTGACGTCAATATTACAGTTTGTGGAAATAAATGTGACACTCCTGCAACAGTTTTCAAAATTATATGAACAATGGCTTTAGATTATGTATAGGCACAATAAAGATAGAAAGGAAAGAAAATCTATGTAAACCAAGTTTTTGAATAGTAATGAATAGGTATATAAAAATGTGACAAAAGTTTATATACATGCATGAACACAGTTACATATATTAGGCTATTTATATACAGTGTCTACATCATAAAGTCACTTTTATTGCAATTCAGTTTTTTATGAAACCAGTGGAACACTTTTACATACTTCAGAAATCGTATTTCTATGTATATAATGCCCTTCTGTCTCCGTTGTGCGTTTCTTAACATAAGTAGACTCTTCTGTTTCTACAAACTGAGGTGATCCATAAATAGTTTACTTCATTGTATGAGAAAGACAATGGATTCAAATTGTATTATGAATTTTAAAAGTGGTTCAATGCATTCTTTGGATAAAGTCAGTAAGTGTCATATTTGTAACTTTTGATTCATTTCTTGTGAATTAATGTCAAGGATTTTGCACTAAATTGCAGAACAAAAGATAGGCCAACCTTACTGCTCAAAACCCTGATGAAGAGACTTCACTAAATGTACTTTACATTTCCATGTGTTTCAGGATATTTCATTGCTAGTGATGTTAACCAGGAGAGGAAGTAGTTTGTTGTCAACATGAAATATCACAATAGTGCAGTTTGTTTGAGCTCAGCAGGGCAGGGTGAGTTGAGGCACTGTGTTTTTCATTTAAGTATAAGAAACCATCAGCTTTGTAGTATCAAAGCAGATTGCATCCTAGAAAATGCAAACTGTTCTAATTTGAGCTATTTCAAACTGGGGGAAAATAGGGGGCAAATAGACATGCTCCAACACAATGAAAAATATTTCTAGGAGGGCATGGGACTCTGAAAGCAATTATCTCTCTAATGGGTTTCCATAAAATGTAACAAATGACTTTTACCATTGCCATAGTAGAGAATTATAGAATGGATTCATATACACATACAGCAACAAATAACACTTTTCTTAATCTGGAATGGTTTAATTACGTTGCTCACTATGAATAACATTCCACCAACATTATGCAGGCAATTCACCACTCTTAAGTATTCCTCATTTCACTTTGTTATATTTGGAAAGCAAAATAGAGTGAGAGAGGGAGGGTGAGAGAAAGAGAGAGAGAGAGTTTTGTATCCCTTATTATCAAACCATGTCACATTCCTCCCAGCCTGTCGGTGCAGCTCTGGCTGGTCAGTAATCCCTCTTCCAAGTTCCCAATGCATCTTATTCAGGCTGCTTATGAGTTGTTAAAGAAACTGTTTTCAATCAGCACTAATAACTACTAACCTTGAGTGACAAAGGCTCACAATAGCCTTGTGAAGCCTGTGCAGCCGAACTAAAGAACTTGATTAGTACTTCAAGAGGTCTAAAGCAAGAATCAATGGCTGGTATGATAGCTGCCAGTCAGAGCATAGCTGTTATTACAGCTGTATGCCATTAGTTATGCCTCATTAATTTCAGCAAACAGCACTCAAGAGAAATTTGTTTACCTATAGACATGTAATAAATGTAATATTATAGACCTTATTGAAATAGGATGGTTTAAAAATTTTGGGAGCGGGCCCAGACCAAAGTTCTAAAGCAGAGTGTACAGGGAGGTAAAGTAGATCATGGTCCACAAAGATATTTGTGAGGGAAAAAAGTTGGAAGATTACAAATAGGTTATTGTCATGGATATTTTCTTAAATTATAGCATTATTGCAACTACGGTTACAAGTTTGGTGTTGATAATATATTTGTTTATGTGTATGTGTGTGTGTGTGTGTGTGTGGTGGGGTGTAGACTCAGATTGCTGTCATTGTAATAATACTTTAAATCAATTTGGGTAAAAGCTTCTGCTATATGGCAGTTTGCTATTTATTTGATATTATACATTTGGAAATGGCAATGATATACACCACCTTTGTCTTAGATAACATATGGAAAATAATTGTTATAATACAAAATCATCTTTGACCCACATACTATTTAAACTAGGGGTGTTAATAAAAACTCCCCTTTAATATAAATAATAGTAAATTATATGTGAAAACAATTAGTTAACATAATCAAAGACAGCTTAAATTGAGGAATTCCTAGAATATCGGATGGCTTCATGTGAAAAATATTGGCAAAAATCAGATGCATTATTTTTTTAGGTTAATCAGACAGTACCATTAATATTTAGCATTATTGATACTGGAATATTTTTTCTTTACTTCACTTACTTTATTTCAATCAGCGCATTATCTGTTGATCACTAATTATCATTTTCAATACAAAAATATCAACTGTTGATGTACTGTTGATGTTGATTACTATTTTTTATAACCTATTTTCTACATCTGATCTTCCTTTAGATGTAGACATAAATTATAATGATTTAGCTTTGAATGAGACAATTGGGAAAATTTGTATGCCTTGATGAAAATGCTTCAGATGACAATGGGTTTCTCAAGAGCCAAGAGTATCTGATTTGTATTCGGCTCCTAAAATTCAAATCAGGGTTGAATGGGCCACATTGTGAAGTGCTGAAGTATTCTAGGTTCTTGCAAGACTCTTACAATGCTACACTTTCTAACTAGCACACAGTCTTTTCCCAATCCACAGTTGTCAAGGCGATGGCCAGCTGCAAGACTGGGCCTTGTTTGTTTATAGGGGCAGGGGGTGGATGGTGGTTCAAATGGAGGCAGGCAATAGCATGAATTGTTTTTGTGCAACCACTTCAGAAGTATGAGAGGGAGGATTGATGTTGCGTATGTTTATGTCCTGCTCAATTAAGTGTGTAATTCTGCTTGGTGGACAGCCTGGAACATATTACATTCTAAAAACATATATACATATATACATGGGATTATTTGATGAATTAAGTGATGTTATTGTTGTTGTTATTATTAATTTATTTATTGTCAGTGCTTGTAGCCTGCTAGCTTTTTTAGCATCGCTTATCTATCCGTTTTCAGCTTTTAATCTTTAATATCTGCCATTTTTCAGCGCGCATCAGGTTTCCCCCTGAATTATTCCTTTATCGCGATTCAACTGCATGCATTTTTCCGTGTGCATCTGCTTTCTATTTTTATTACGATTAACCTGCGTACATTTTATAGCATGTGAGCATTTTACCGTTTTCTCCTCTGTTACACAGATTATTGTATAGATCTCAAAGCACCACTTAACAAGAACAACCATAACAACAAACAATTGTGTGAGGGATTCATATCGATCTCAAACCCTCTTCACTCAGGAACAACCTACAACAACAAACAATTGCGGTAAGTCATGACATCCGCAAATATTACTGCTTCCTGCATTGCATGCCACATGTTTACTATAGCTTATTCCATCAGCAGTGAGGGATTCACTTGTGATAAATGTAAGGAATTGGTCAGGCTGATGGAGAAGGTTAATGAGTTAGACACGCATTCAAACGCTAGTGGAGGTCAGTGAGAAAGCGAAGCCGGTAGATACTGTTTCGGATGCGAGTAGTACAGCAAGCAAAACACACATTTTGGTTCTGGCTGAAGAGGGCGTTTGGGTGACGTCTCGGCAGCATACTTGCTCAGCAAAGCGACAACACTCTCCCGTTCTGGTTAGGATTTCCAATTGATTCTAACCACTCAGTGATGCACCCACTGAGAATCATGTTGAAAGAGCCTTGGTCATAGGCGATTCTATTGTAAGGAACATGATAGAGACTCCAGCAACCATCGTTAAATGCATTTTGGGTACCAGAGAATCTGACATTAGATCAAATTTACAAGTGTTGGCTAATGCTAAATGTATATTTTCTAAAATTGTTATTCATGTCGGCACTAACGATGTCTGGCTTTGCCAGTAAGAGATCAATGGAGATGATGTTAAAGAGGTGTGAACTTTCAAAAACTATGTCAGACACTATAATATGCTCAGGCCCCCTCCCTGCTCATCGTGGTTTATAGTAGATTAGTGTCACTAAATGGCTGGATGTCTGAGTGGAGAGAATAGCATAGGATTTATAGAAAATTTGAAGATTTTTTGGGGTAGACCTGACCTGCTAAAGAGAGATGGACTCCATCCCTCCAGGGAAGGTGCCACTCTCCTCTCTAGTAATTTGGCTTATATAATGATAGTATATGACTAACTGGGGCCCAGGTCAGGAAGCAGACAAACGAGCTAATCTGAACATATGCTAGCTGCCTTGAGACGTCACACAGGTCACATAAACTACAACACATAGAGACTGTATCACCTAGATATCATATGGAGACTATTACCAAACACAAACCCCTAACTAAATCATTTAGAAAAAATCTGACTTGGTCAAAGATAAACATCATATAAAGATAGGGCTACTAAACATTAGATCTCTTTCAACCAAAGTACTAACTGAAAATGAAATCATTACAGATCATAATTTGGATGTGCTCTGTTTGACTGAAACCTGGCTTAAACCGGATGAATATATTAGTTTCAATTAATCTACTCCGCCAGGTTATTGTTATAAATTTGAGCCTCATCTGAAGGGTCGAGAAGGGGATGTTGCTACAATATACAGTGACATTTTTGGTGTTACTTAGAGGACAGGATATAAGTTTAAGTCTTTTGAACTAATAATGCTTAATGTAACACCGTCAGATATAAATAAAAAATATCTGCAGTCTTTTGCCCTTGCTACAGTATAGATCACCCAGGCCTTATTCTGATTTCCTTGGTGAATTAGCAAATTTTCTATCAGATCTAGTAGTTACTGTGGATAGAGCTTTAATTGTTGGTGACTTCAACATTCACATAGATAATGAAAATGACACATTTGGATTAGCATTTATGAATATTCTCAACTCGCTTGGAATCAGACAAAATGTGACAGGACCAACTCATCACCATAACCATATGCTAGATTTAATTCTGTCATATGGAGTTGATGTTGATACTATATCTCAGATCATTATCTCTTGTCTTGTATGCTGCGATCAGCTAATGTTAATCCACCTACACCACGCCATCATTCAGGTAGAACAATTCTTTCAACCACTAAATATATCTTCACTAACAGCCAGGTCAGCATATTTTAGCAAACTCATAGAAAATAACCACAACAGTCCTAGATATTTATTCAGTACTGTGGCTAAATTGGTTAGGAATTAAGCCTCAACTGAACCAGATATTCCATTGCTGCACAATAATGACTTCATGAATTTCTTTACTGATAAAATTTAAATAATAAGAAATAAAATTTTAATTATGCAATCATCTGTCACAGTACACAGTGTCTCATAATTTTCCACATGTGAAACTTCAATCCTTCACTGTCATAGGAAGAGCTAAATCTCAGAACCTCTTCTTAATATTTAACTCCTCGCTCGCCTTAGGACATTTCCCAAGAAACTTAAAAATGGCAGTTATCAAACCACTTATTAAGAAGCTACAACTTGATCCTGGAGAATTGTCTAATTATAGACTGATTGTAAATCCCCAGTTTATGTAAAAAATACTAGAAAAGGTTGTGTCCTCCCAATTATGTTCATTTCTACAGAGAAATAGTATTAACAATTTCAGTCAGGATATAGGACACACCACAATACAGAGACTTCACTTATCAGAGTTACTAATGACTTGCTCTTATCATCTGATTGTGGCTGCATTTCTTTTCTAGTACTTTTAGATCTTATTGCTTCCTTCGACATCATGACATAATAGATCATGATATTCTCTTGAATAGGCTAGAGAATTATGATGGCATTTGTGGACTTACATTAGCATGGTTTAGGTCAAATTTAGCAGACCGCTACCACATTGTCTGTGTAAACAAGAAATTATCAAATCAAACAAAAGTTAAGTATGGAGTGCCACAGGGATCAGTTTTAGAGCCTCTGCTTTTCTTCATATATATGCTTTCCCTGGGAGATATTATCATGAATCATGGAATACGTTTCCACTATAATGCCGACGATACCCAACTTTATATTTCTTCGCAACCTGACGAAATTTCACATTTCTCCAAATTAGCAGAGTGTATCAATGAAAACAAATATTGGATGGCCAGAAATTTCCTTCAACTCAATTCTGACAAAACAGAGGTACTAGTTATTGGACCAAAAACCTCTAAATATAAAGCGCTAAAATATAATTTGACTCTCGATGAATGTACTGTTACATCGTCTTCCAAAGCGAAGAAAATAGGTGTTATATTTGATACAAATATGTAATTTGAAAATCTTAATTCCTGTGTTTGTAGAACAGTATTCTTCCACCTAAGAAATATAAGTTACGACACATGCTATCTGTTTCTGGTGTCTGAAAAACTAGTTAATGCGTTGATGACATCAAGACTAGATTATTGTAATGCATTACTGAGAGGATGTCCATCAAGTTCAATAAATAAACTTCAATTGGTTCAAAATGCAGCATCCAGAGTGCTGACTAGAACCAAGAAATATGATCATATTAGCCCCATTTTATCATCATTACACTGGCTACCTGTTAAATTTCATATAATTTAAAAATTCTGTTAATTACGTACAAAGCTTTGAATGGTCTAACTCTACAGTACTTAAGTGACCTTCTAACATGCTATATTCCATCACGGTTATTACGATTGCAAAACTCTGGCCTGTTAATAGTTCCAAGAATTTCAAAATCCACAAAAGGAGGTAGATCATTTTCCTATTTGTCTCCTAAACT
Source organism: Xyrauchen texanus (assembly GCF_025860055.1). Classification (NCBI taxonomy): domain Eukaryota; kingdom Metazoa; phylum Chordata; class Actinopteri; order Cypriniformes; family Catostomidae; genus Xyrauchen; species Xyrauchen texanus. The sequence continues at coordinate 36,901,177 of NC_068297.1, read as the reverse complement.
ATGGAATAGTCTCCCTAACACTGTTCAGGATGCAGACACACTCACTCAGTTTAAGTCTAGACTAAAGACTCATCTATTTAGCCAGGCATACACCTAATTTATTCTTCACCACAATTAGGCTGCTTTAGTAATGTCTGCTGGAACCCAAAACATTGATCATAATCTATAACTCTGCAAAAACTTTAATGGCATCTACGCTAATATTATTCTATCTGTTTCCATGTGTAACCGACCCAATTCTGACCACTGTTACGATCTGCGTTGTGTTTAATTGAAAGAAGACACAAGACACTGGAACTGCTGCTGATGGAGGGTTTATTATCAAGGAGCCATGTAGATGGTACTGGATGGATTAAAGAGGATACAGCAATGAGAAAAGTTTTCTCTATGATTTTAATCATCTCTCCTCAGCGTGCTCAAAGCAGTCTCAACAACCATCACAATGTTGATAACATATCAAAAATACAATGCATGAAAACATGTTGCAAACATTAAGTGCAAAATTAATTGTCACAACCATTTATCATAGCATACAATATAATATCTTGGAGCTAATTTTAAATCAATCATGATTCATGAATTAGAAAATAAACAAATTAATACAAAATGAATACATTGGAAGATTGAAAGATATAAACCATACCTGGATGGATTAAAGATAATACAGCAATGAGAAAAGTTTTCTCTGTGATTTTAATCACCTGCACAGATCAAAGGCCAGTTAATCAATCAGTTAAAATCACCACGCTCTGTTAACGCGCGCACACACACATACTCAAACTGCTGTACTCGGTAATAAAACTATCAAATCCTATCCATCCATTCATAAAACACTTCCTAGGACATGTTTAACAGTCTTAACAATAATATTACTGCATATTATGAACTTAATCAAACTTCTGAGAACTTTTATAGGCCTATATTGGAAGAGCACCTCTAACTGCTTACCTCTCCTCAGCGTGCTCAAAGCAGTCTGAGGACGCAGCATGAGCTGAACGATAATGACGTCATGACGTCAGCACAAATAAATCAAAACGTATTTTCCCAAATTGACACTAACGATGTTCAAAACTAAATTATAGTGTTTTCTTAAACAAATTAGTATAAAAGTAAATAAATAAAAATTGACAGGAAGGATAAGTGAAATACATTCATTTACATTGTGAATATTTACTCATGAATATTAACATCCATCACACATGTCTCAACCTTGGGACTCCTATGACGAGGTAACCAGAACCAGCCGGATCCAGCTCCTTTCCTGCTTGGTATCAGACTCCATTGCTACATGTCTCTTAAATGCAGCCGGTGCCAGCCAGACATCACTTCAGTCTATTACGATGGACCTCACAAATTAACTGATGGTAACTCCAACAATAAGACATGGGATACTTCATATGCCATTGCCTGAACCTTGGACTTAGGATAGACCTCAATGAATTGACCGGCTGGTTGAACTGTGAAGCCCCTCAATGTTCTCGGCCAGTGTCACATTGGTCTAATAATGGACCACACTCTTAAAATGGAATACATAGACTCAGAGGCGTTTCCAGCATTGAAGGACATCCGGGGCTTAGCCCAGACAATTTTATTTGCATACTAGCAACCACTTCTCTGTAGTCCAAAGCTGGTGAGAGGGTATTCTTTGAGTTTTGCTCTTGCTGGGCCTGTTTCTACAGTTCCTAAATCTTCCACTCTAGTACTATCCTCAACTAACTCATCCTCTCTCCTTCCTGAATCATCTGTGATGCAAAAGAACAGATACAGCACATAACTTATTGCAAATCAGCTTCAAACAACTAATTCATCAAGTGCTACATATGTCAAATTGTGGACCAATACCATTGAAGAAAATGTATTGGGAAGAGCTGATCAGTGGGACTGCCCTAAGATCTATCATGATTCTTGAATTTTCATGTACATTAACATAAAGTCATCACAAAAGAGTTATATTATAGTGAGTAAAGTGAGGTAAAAAAATATTGAATATAAATAATGTATATTTTTTTACATAAATAGTCAAAATGATGTATAAGATCCTAAGTTAAAGTAATACATGAATGACTTTAGTCTAAGTTCATTGACACACTATGGCATCGAACTGTATATAATTCTCATCATCTCTATGAGAATAATTCATCTGTCAAAATCCTTTCATTAGGATCATTGAGATAAACAATGTTTCACTTTTAGCTTTCTCTAAAGTAAAGTGACTGATTAATTGTTACCAGTTTCCATGCCTGATTCTGGCACAGCTGCTGCTGCTGCTCCTCAGTCTGTTGCTCATCTTTGCTACACTCTACAAAACCATTTAATCAAATCAAAGTGTATATTTACTACAAACTAATATCACAAAACAAGTCACACATACATTTTATGTTAATGCTTATTGGTTATCCTTAGCGAAAACAAAACCTGATAAACAAGAAACGTACGCTCGGAACGGGGCTCGATCCGCGGTCTCCAGCGTGAAAGCGCTAACAAGGAGCTACCAATATGCGTCAGTCTCTACATGGAGGCTACAGCATTTAATGGCAGTCGGTAGTGGACCTCTTGAGGTTTAGTCTACTGTGGGTGAAAGCCAGCTAGATGATGATCTTTAGACTTTAAGGACAAAAACAAATGTGAATTCTTACCCACTGACTTCTTTCGGAAGAATCCCCAAAGCCTCATTTGCTTCATTTTTGCTGTCTTTCCTGCTAACTGCTGTTAACTCGCCACTAAGTAACGTTAGTTGATGTCAACGACTGTGCAAGCTCCTCCCCTACCTGCTGCATATTCAACAGAGAGGAAGAAACGGAGTCGCCCATAGGCTACCGACAGCAAAGGAACTTATTCTATAGGCTAGATTATGCCTATGTCTATTTTTACAGGCTGTATGCAGTATGTGCAAAGCCAAAGCACAATGAAATAAGGCTTGTGATTTCGGGGGTTTACATAGGCTTTTGTCCAGTTTCATATTTGCCAGTCAACTTTTCAAAATGCATTCGGGGCTACACTCAAAACATTCGGGTCTGAAGCCACGGCAAAATCGGCTGCTGCTGCCTATGCATAGACTATCAATAAATTGGCAACAATAGACTTCATTTGCCAATTTACAAAGGAAAATGCATCTATATGAACTTCTGCAGTTAATCCAGGATGAACTTCAAAACATTTATTCATTAATCTTACAGTTCTTACAAAATCTTTGTTTAAACAGTGGCCCTTAACACTTACTTAGTTTAATCATTTTAAACCATGACTTGCACTGCACATACATAAGTAATATTGGAATTATATTCATGCTTTTTATTCAGAGGGGAACTGGTTCCCACAGTGAGCAAGGTTTTGACCAAGGTCATTTTTCTCCATTAACCAACATCTTATGGAATTTTATGTTCCTTGCTACAGTTGCCTTCGGCTTGCTCACTGGGTTTCTAATTATTATTTAATGACTTATTATACACACTTCATAATCATATTTAATCAAACTACACAATGATGACTTTATAAGTATTATGGTTTCATTTTCTGTTAATGCATGATTTTCTGTAAAGCTGCTTTATAACAGTGTGTGTTGTGAAAGGCACTATACGATTAAAAATGACTTGACATGTATTCCAAAATATATGCAATTCATACAGAAAATGACTTCAATGCACCTCTTCAATGATTAATACATTTTCAATTTCTGAATTAAAATCTATTTAGGTATTTTTGGGGTGTAAATTGGCAGAAATTCTTGGATTTTTAAAAAAAATTATATTATTAATTAAAATTTTGTTTAAAAAATATAATTAATATTTGAAATTCCGACAGTAGGCCATTTTATTGTCTTACTCTTATAACAAGGTAACCGTAAAACACTAAATAAATTCAAAGAAAACTATATTTGAAAACATTTTAGAAATTAACTAATATGTGTGTGTTTTTTAATACATGGGTCCAATAAAGGGATGGTTCAATCAAAAATGAAAATTCTCTCATTTACTAACCCTCATGCCATCCCAGACATGAATAAATGTATTTTTCTGATGAACAAAAACAAAGGTTTTAAGAGGAATATTTTAGCTCCTTTTGTCCTCACAATGCAAGTGAATGGGTAGCAAAATTAGTAACCAGCGATATAATACGTGTGGGCGAGAAACAGATAAATATTTAAATACTTTAAGTTACTTAAATAAAAGGTCCAGATCTATATCAAAATAAATTATAAATTATAATTATCCTGAAAATTACACGATTCTACAGTTTGATAATTGCATTTTCAATTTATGAATTCAATTTTATTTTGAAATTTTTGGGGTGAAAGTCGGCTGGAATTCTTGGAATAAAACTTAAAAACTAGTTTAATATTTTATTATTTGTAGTTTATCTTTTTTAATAAATATTATTAATAATTTAAAATTCTGACAGTAAACAATTTAAATGTCATATTTTGTTCTTTTTTATCTTCTGGCATTGACCTATGCCAAAATACATAAAAAATTTAATTAATACAGAAAACTACATATGCCTTTTGAATAATTACTATATTTTCAATTTATATATATAGTAATTCAAAAATGTCACTTCAGAAATAGTATCATGGCTTGTGCTGTTTCTAACAAGTCATTGGATAAACAAGGATAGACGGATGGATGTGTGTGTGTGTGTGTGTGTGTGTGTGTGTGTGTGTGTGTGTGTGTGTGTGTGTGTGTGTGTGTGAGAGAGAGAGAGTGAGAGAGAGAGAGAGAATGTGCTATCACCTGTTGCCACACCCAAGCAGAGATGCTGTCAGCTTTCTGACGTTCAGCTTTCTCAGTGGAAAATAGACATCCAAGTGGGGGTATTCCTCCCTATTTCACGGTAGCCAGTGCGCAAAAGTCATTCACTATAGAAACAGTGATGTCCTCCGCCATTTTAAACAGTATGTATCCAATGTGCAAACTCCGATAAAAGGTAAGCACTTTGAGTTCTGTAATAAATCAGTTGTGTCTCTCAGCTGTGATGAGCCTTAATCCTGAAGTTGTCTGTTTAAAGCTATTTCCTAGCTTTGGTAATTTATTAGTAATACGAAAGATTACAGCACTGTTTTATGTTAACAATGACTTACGGATTCACTTTACATCACCAACTGGCTCATATTACACACAAAAAATGATCTTTTGCCACCACCTGCTGGCTAACATATGTTATTTCAAAAATAAAGAGAGTAACTCCTAACAGATCGGCACTGCTCTTACACTTTAGTTTAGAACAGCATGAACACAGGCGGAGTGAAGCGCCTGAGTGCTGATGGTGTCAGACCATCAGTGCTCATGGAATGTCTCTCGTCCAATCAGATTCGAGGACCAGAACTAACTGTGGTATTGATATATATATATATATATATATATATATATATATATATATATATATATATATATATATATATATGTGTGTGTGTGTGGAAAGAGTATAAAGTCAAAAATGTCTAGTTGGTGTAACTGTACAGAGATTGTAATGAAATGGCAGAAATGATTTTACGTAAATAATATGTGATTACACCAAATATGACAACAACATTACATTTCAAAGAACTTGACACGTTTTAAACAAAAATTTTTAAAGACTATTCCTTTTCGTCATCTCGAAAATCCTTGTTTGTTGTTGACCACATACACTTATGACAATAAAAATAGAAACAACATGTATATTATTCAAATATCAATGTAAATGACAGGAAATAGCTGCAATACGTGAAAGCTAAAACAAGACATGCAAAAAGCCATATGCATGGCTCCTTAACCACCAGGATTGAGTCCATCACTCTAGGATTGTGGTTAATTAATTTGACAGAACTGTTTATCTGTTTGCACATGGCTTATGTTCACTAATAGGTTTAATCAATTTTAATTAAGTCTAACAAATTAAGAGACCACTGTTTGCTTTATTGAGTGGAGATGGAACCTACTGTAAGAATATTGGCATATTTTGTTATTGTGCAAAATCCCTCCATACAAACAGAGCAAGGCAGGCCAAATATGTTGCTTAGACAAGGCCAAAGAGCAGTGCAGGACCACCCACTCTCTTTCCAATTATCATCTTGCAACAACCGGTCTACTCTTCACCATTCATCAATAGATGCATCACTCCAAAGAGGACAGTACAATTAGCTGCCTGTTGTTCCCCTTAATCAATTTGCAGACTGTTGCTTAGAATCAATAGCTGGCGGTCCATGTGCCCCTTATGACAAACAGGAATACACCCCAAATCCCACACTCCTCCTCCTAAATTACCCCGGAGGGCAAATACTGAGAACTGACTTATCAGCAGCACATTAGAAAGGATTGTGTTAAAGACTGAAAAAAATACAGATGTATCTTTCAGGTTCCTGTAGTGCACTCACTGTGGTGCGCTTATCACTAAAGGTTTATGCTGCACTTTCACATCCATGCCTCTATTATACAGACAGTATCTTTTGGAATACTGTCAATTTATCTGTGCATTCTGCAACACCTTTCAGGTCCAGTCCCTGCTGTGGTTACCTATAACCTGCATAATATAATGCACATGAACCATGTACATTATGCAAATAAAGCCAATTAGGCCAGGAAGCGCATAGGACAAAGGAGCATAAATTTTTTTTAACTAGGTGGCCTCATGATCACAGCAGACAGTGGAGTGTTTGCTTGCCATGATTTAAGCAGCTGGTCACAGAGGTTAGGCTTGAACAAATTCACACTGCTCCAAGGGTGGTACTGAACCACCGAAAGAGAAAGTAAAGAAGTTTAAGCTCAGAGTGTTGCATTCACTCCTGGAACCTTGTTCTGGGGGTTCTGCTGATGATAGGGGGAAACAAAGATGACATACAAAAAAGTCTCTTAGTCTACATGGTTTCCGTCAAATCCTTGGTCAAGCCACACTTAAAATGGTTAATTAGCCAATCTTGGGCAGTCCTCTCATCATTGCACAGCACATTAAACCTGTCCTAACCCCCTAATCCTGAATGTGTGCTCCTGATCATTCTGCACAACTCTCATAAATGATGGACGCTGTCTAGTAGTTTTGATTAAGTGTTAAGTGTCTGGTAAGATGTGTAAATCCAAATAATTAGATCCTATATTAAGAATGTGAATGTGTTTTTACCTGATCAGTAGCTGGTTTGGGAAATCAGGATTTCAATTTACCACTGTAGTTTTTCATCAGAAACAATATGAAAAACTATGAAGGCATTATAAACTTTACAATAAGGTCCCATTTGTTAACATTGGTTAACATAACTTTTAGTTATTTATTAACTTTTACAGCATATATAATTCTTAGTGAATGTTAATTTCAACATACCCTAATACATTTTTTTTTATTAAAAGTTGTATATGTTAACATAAGATAATGCATTATAAACTAACAAGAACTAAAAATTGGCAATTGTATTTTTATAAACTAACATTAATAAAGATTAACAAATTATGTAAAAAAAATAATTTGCTCATTGTTAGTTCATGATTAATTAACTAACTAATGTTATTTGCATTTCCTAGGAACTTCCAAGGAATTAATGGTAACACTTAACAGTAATATTCCCTTTGTTACGAGTTATAATGGGGTTTATTATCTAATAAAAATCATGCATTCTTAATGATTGTTAGGAATTTATAACAACATGCATAACAAGGGTTACTTTCATGCAATACATGTAAAATAATGAGCCATTTTGCCTAATGTGTTATAAATATTAAATAACACTTATTCACCCTAAGTAACCTAGTAATAGCTACCTTAATGTAAAATGGATAAAAATTATTTATTTTTGCCAACGTTAGAAATCTATGTACATAAAGTTCAGTATGGTTTAATAGTCATCAGGATTTATTAAATGATTTATGATGTGAATGAGCATGAAAACCTGAAGAGTGTTTTTGCAGAGTACTTTAGATAACTAGGAATATGTAAGTTGGGACAGCACTTGGAGTAGCAACCTTCTTTTGATATCAACATGACTGGGAAATTGACAACACGAGTAAGTTGACATTACAGTAATTAATGCAAACAAAAAGCGGACTGTAGAAAAATTATTTAAAAAGCATTTATAACATGTTAGTTAAACATGTTAGTCAAGGATTAGTCACCCTTTATTATTCATATTGTTATAATTGCATGTTAATGATTTTTAATACAATTGCTTATCATTTGCAAATAGTACGCAAATTGCAACAATCAATTCATTACACAGTGTGTGTGTGTGTATATATATATATATATATATATATATATATATATATATATATATATATATATACAATATGCCAAAGGAACATAAGATGCTTCAATAGGAGTGTCAATAGGAAATATAAATGTTCGACACCCAAACATTACATTTGCAAATAGAAAAGATTAGAATAGAAGTACAGGGAGCCCTGCAACTGATGGCATTGCCCCCGCAGAGCCCCCCACTGATCATCATGTCAGTCTGAGATTACATGAAGAGACAGAAGCAATTTGAGACAGCCTAAATAGATGGAAGTGTGGTGAATTCTCCAAGAAGCTTGGAACATCATATCTGTGACGAGGTAGGCAAAGAATGAGGATCTAAGTGCAGCTTTATTAAAATAAACAAGAAAACTCAGAATAAAGAAAAACACAGGGAACCTAGCACAGAGCATAACAAAACATGCAAGAACTAACAAACTATCTGGGGAAAACAAGGGCTAAATATACAAAGGAACAAACAAGGGAACGAGAAATAATCAGGGAGAACCAATCAAGGAATAGAACTACAAAGGACTACAAAACTAACAGGAACTAAACAAGAATTTCAACATAAAAGTACAAAAACAAAAGACAACAGGGAATATGACAGAGCCCCTGCTTTAATGAGCGGATTCCAGACGCTCCAAAAAGCAAAAAAACAAAAAACAAATCGTCCATGGAGTGAAGAGGAAAACATGAGGCTCAAGGGGCAAACAGGCAGTCCAAGGGGGGCACCATGGAAGCAGAGGGACAAGTTCAGGGAATAGATCAGATGGGTGGCCAAGAGACCAAGGGGACCAGAGCAGATCAGGCAGGCAGCCAGGAGACCAGAGCAGATCAGGCGGACGGCCAGGAGACCAGAGCAGATCAGGTGGGTGGCCAGGAGACCAAGGGGATGACCTCAAGGTGGGGACCGGATCTGGAGACCTGGGAGGCGGCCACTGGAGAGCGACTGGGTCAGGAGGCCTGGGAGGGGGCCACAGGACAGGGACTGGGTTAGGAGGACTGGGAGGAGGCCACAGGACAGGGACTGGGTCAGGAAGCCTGGGAGGTGGCCACAGGACAGGGACTGGATCAGGAGGCCTGGGAGGTGGCCACAGGACAGGGACTGGGTCAGGAGGCCTGGGAGGCGGCCACAGGACAGGGACTGGGTCAGGAGGCCTGGGAGGTGGCCACAGGAACGGGACTGGGTCAGGAGGCCTGGGAGGAGGCCACAGGACAGTGACCGGGTCAGGAGGCCTGGGCGGTGGCCACAGGGCATGGACTGGGTCAGGAGACCTGGGAGGTGGCCACAGGACAGGGACCGGTTCAGGAGGCCAGGGAGATGGCCACAGGACAGGGACCGGGTCAGGAGGGAAGGGAGGTGACCACAGGACAGGAGGCCTGGGAGGTGGCCACAGGACAGGAACCGGGTCAGAAGACCAGGGAGGAAGCCACAGGAGAGGGACTGGGTCAGGTGGCCAGGGAGGTGGATCCACTATAGGAGGAGTCACTAGTAACACGGACGTAACTGTTGAAGGAGGAGTCTCTAGGGGAGCGGGCATGTCGCATGAGGAATAGTCTCTGGGGGCGGAGCCAAGGAGGACTCGGGGGGCGGAGCCGTGGAAGGCTTGTGAGGTGGAGCCTTCATGGGCAAGGAGGCCAATCTGGTAAATGGACTTCAATTGACTATCAGCAAATCCAGTGCATCTGACAATGGTGCTGAACAGACATGAGTATTCAATTATAGGGAGGTTCGCTCGGCTCAACTGAAGGAAGACCGCTGCTAGATCCATCTTGGTTCAGTTCTTCTGTGACTAGTTAAAATAAACAAGAAAACTCAGAATAAAGAAAAACACAGGGAACCTAGCACAGAGCATAACAAAACATGCAAGAACTGACAAACTATCTGGGGAAAACAAGGGCTAAATATACAAGGGAACAAACAAGGTGTGGAATAATTAATCCTTCTCAACAACTTCTCTGGTGATGTAATGTGGAATAATGAAGGCCTCTTTTACACTTCTTTTGTTGGGGGTAGCTACAACTGTTTCCTGTTCCAAAGATGTTCTAAGGAATGTGTTTTTGTCTGTGTTCTCACGTTTCACACTACCTCGAATGTATGTCACCCCCATATAAGGTAAAGGACTATTTCATTGGTGGGGGTCCAGTGGAATGTGGTTTTCTGGACCATATAACAGAAAGCTGAGACAATAAACGTTGAAGAAGGGATTTGATACCATTGAGTCTGTGTCATTTCTTTCTTCCCTCAGCTGAGCCGTATCGAGACGGGGATTGCAGATCAACAAATAAATTAAATACATTGGATGACAAAATTATCTAACAGTTTGTGGGTTCGTCGGGATTTCTCCAGACAGGTAAGACTGATTTAAGTATCAGGTATTCCTGTCTGATGAGAGATTGAATAAAACTTATTTTAATTTGGCTCTATATTAACTCTGTTAATAACTCTGCTCGGGGGCCCCTTCAGAGGGAGGAATTTGCCCTGTTATGAAATAGGAAGGAGGGTTTTGCTCTATTATAATATAGGGAAAACCCCACAACCGCAGCAGTAGTTTTAAGGATATCCTTATTCTGGTATGAATAGGAAGAGGACGGGAATTGACTTAAGGAAAAGACGGAGGGAATTTGATCTGCAGGAACCGTGTCGATCGGGAATTTTATTATTATTATTAAAAGGGTGACATTGTGGGACAGGAAATAAGTTGCCTGTTATCGAAGGAAAATCAAAAATAATGGATGTTTTGCAATAAATATGATTATAATACTGAGCCATATATCAGCAATTTGGCTGGGTGGTCAGAGAAAGGAGAAAGGAAAAAGGAAGAAAAAGAAAGGAAAAACCAAATATATGGTAAAAGGGTGAAAGGACCCTCAGTGGGATTATAAATACATAAGAGTCATGCAATGTGTGGAAGAAAATAAAACTATTCTGGGACAAAGGTCCTGAACAAAAAGAGACTAATCAAATGCGCAGCGGTCTCTGTTTCAAAACAAGCCGCCTAAATATGATATTGTAGTGAACAAAGCTTTAACCCCTAGCTTCCCAAAGACACCGTGCGCACTATTGTATCCCGATTTAACACAATTTAAAGGGTAACTCATTCGCTGCAGCCGCGGATGTATTCGATTCAGATTCAAAGAAAGATACGAGCAAAGATACAGCATCTGCATTTCCTTTAATCAAGTGCCCAGACAGATATAAAATCGTTTCAATAACATTGTCAGAGACGCTGGCTATATGCAAAGAATTACCATATATAAACCGCATACCTTTATCATTGATACTAGTGCATTTAAAAGTTCATTTACAGCGCATTGCTATGAGGGCTCTATTACGGGACAGACTCTGAACTCTGTGGGAATGAATGGCATTCCTTTGAAGTGTAATATGACACCGAAATTACCCGTAACATCTCCAGATAACGCAAACATGTTTAAAATGCATGATTTTGCCTGACTCGTCTGTGATCCGATGCATAAAATTAAAAAAAACTTTTGATTCTAACTGATTACAATTACTGTTTCCCTCAGTATATTTTCAGTCTGTGTATACAGGACATTACGGAGAAGTTTGCAGCTCAACGTCTGACAACACTTCTGCTGCGAAACAGGAAATGCTCGACGTCGACCCAGCACTATGCCCACAAAGATAAGGCGGGCTTTATTGACGTAAGACCATATGTTGCCAAACTCTCTTTAACATACCAGTATAGCTTTAACTTACCAGTACAAGAACAAGGCTTTGGCCCAATAATACAGCAATGCCTGTAACAAGGTATTTTGAAACACATTCACTCATCATATAAATGATCAATTAATCCTATGAAGAAAGCTAATAATACATGGCGATTAACACAAGATTTGAAAATTAATGCCATTGTCACCAGTGGTGCCAGATTTAGTTACTATTAACTAAATTCCAGCAGACCACACTCATTTTACTATTATTAATTTGTGTTCTGCATTCTTCAGTGTCAGTCATGGCTGATATGCAGCCGCTGTTCACATTCACATATGGAGGCCAATAGTAACAGAATTTAGAAACTCGCCTGCTGTGTTCTCTGCTGTAGTGCACACTACTTTGAAGGACACCAAGCTGCCACCTGTCTATTGCAATATCAAGTCAAGTCAAGTCAAGTGGTTTTTATTGTCGTTTCAACCATATACAGTTAGTACAGTACACAGCAAAACGAGACAACGTTCCTCCAGGACTATGGTGCTACATAAAAACAACAAAGGACCAACACAGGACCACATGAGACAACACAACGAAATAAAATACCTATATAAAATACCTATATATACCTATATAAAGTGCACGTGCAAACATGTGCAAAGTACGGGACAGTACAACAAATTACTGACAATGGACAGGACAATAGACACAGTGCAGCGCCGACCAGTACTCAGTAGTGCAAAAAGATGACAGTTTCTAAAAACGTAAACATAACATACTATGGATAGTGTTCTATGCACATAGCAGTTATTGAGGTAGCAGACAGTTATAAAGTGACAGTAATTAAAGTGCAACTCAGGACACGTGTGTGTGTGTGTCAAACCAGTCTCTGAGTATTGAGGAGTCTGATGGCTTGGGGAAGAAGCTGTTACACAGTCTGGCCACGAGGGCCCGAATGCTTGGTACCTCTTGCCAGACGGCAGGAGGGTAAAGAGTTTGTGTGAGGGGTGTGTGGGGTCGTCCACAATGCTGGTTGCTTTGCGGAGACAGTGTTTTTTTGTAAATGTCTTTGATGGAGGGAAGAGAGACCCCAATGATCTTCTCAGCTGTCCTCACTATCCTCTGCAGGGCTTTGTGGTCCTAAACGGTGCAAGTCCCAAACCAGGCAGTGATGCAGCTGCTCAGGATGCTCTCAATAGTCCCTCTATAGAATGTAGTGAGGATGGGGGTGGGAGATGTGCTTTCCTCAGCCTTCGAAGAAAGTAGAGACGCTGCTGGGCTTTCTTGGTGATAGAGCTGGTGTTGAGGGACCAGGTGAGGTTCTCCGCCAGGTGAACACCAAGGAATTTGGTGCTCTTGACAATCTCCACAGAGGAGCCGTCGATGTTCAGCGGAGTGTGTTCACCTTGTGCTCTCCTAAAGTCAACAACCATCTCTTTTGTTTTGTCGACATTCAGGGACAGGTTGTTGGCTCTACACCAGTTCGTCAGCCGCTGCACCTCCTCTCTGTATGCTGACTTGTCGTTCTTGCTGATGAGACCCACCACGGTCGTGTCATCGGCGAACTTGACGATGTGGTTCGAGCTGTGCATTGCTGCACAGTCGTGAGTCAGCAGAGTGAACAGCAGTGGACTGAGCACTCAGCCCTGGTGGGCCCCAGTGCTCAGTGTGGTGGTGGTGGAGATGCTGTTCCCGATCCGGACTGCCTAAGGTCTCCCAGTCAGGAAGTCCAGGATCCAGTTGCAGAGGGAGGTGTCCAGGCCCAGCAGGTTCAGCTTTCCAATCAGGTGCTGGGGAACGATTGTGTTGAATGCTGAGCTGAAATCTATGAACAGCATTTGAACGTATGAGTCCTTATTGTCTAGGTGGGTGAGGGCCAGATGGAGGGTTGTGGCGATGGCATCGTCAGTTGAACGGTTTGGACGATACGCAAACTGTAGTGGGTCTAGTGAGGGGGGTAGCTGGGTCTTAATGTGCCTCATGACGAGCCTCTCGAAGCACTTCATGATGATGGGTGTAAGTGCGACGGGACGGTAGTCATTGAGGCAGGACACTGAAGACTTCTTTGGCATGGGGATGATGGTGGTGGCCTTGAAGCACGTTGGAACGACGGCGCTGCTCAGAGAGATGTTGAAGATGTCGGTAAGAACATCTGCTAGCTGGTCTGCACATCCTCTGAGCACTCTGCCAGGAATGTTGTCTGGTCCAGCAGCCTTCCGTGGGTTGACTCTACGTAGAGTTTTCCTCACATCTGCCGTGGTAAGACAGAGCACCTGGTCGTTGGGAGGAGGGGTGGTCTTCCTCGCCACCACGTCGTTCTGCACTTCAAACTGATGTTGTCCTGTAGTGATGGTGATGGCCTGGATGCCCTGCCACATGCGCCGCGTGTCACCGCTGTCCTGGAAGTGACTGTGGATTCTCTGGGCGTGTGCGCGCTTTGCCTCTCTGATTGCCCGTGACAGTTTGGCCCTAGCTGTTCTTAGGGCTGCCTTATCGCCTGCTCTGAAGGCGGAGTCTCGGGACCTCAGCAGCGTGCGCACCTCCGCAGTCATCCACGGCTTCTGGTTGGAGCGTGTGGTGATGGTCTTGAGAAAGTGACATCATCAATGCACTTGCTGATGTAGCTGGTCACTGATGCTGTGTATTCCTCCAAGTTGGTAGAATCGCCATATGTTGCAGCGTCCCTGAACATGTGCCAGTCAGTACACTCAAAACAGTCCTGAAGAGCAGAGATGGCTCCTGCTGGCCAGGTTTTCACCTGCTTCTGAAGCGGTTTTGTGCGTCTGACGAGCGGTCTGTATGCTGGAATTAACATAACAGAGATGTGGTCTGAGTAGCCGAGGTGGGGGCGGGGCTCCGCCCGGAACTGCGTTCTGCAGTTCTGTCGGCACGAAACGAGGTGAGCCCGTCTAGCTGAATGGCGACATCCGGAACTCTGTCGCTGAGCCACGTCTCCGTGAAAACAAAGACGCAGAAATCTCTAAACTCACGCTGCATAGCCTGCTGGAGTCGGATATAGTCCAGTTTATTGTCCAGGGAGCAAACATTTGAGAGCAGGATAGACGGGAGAGCCGGCCGGCTAGGGTTTGTTTTTAGCCTAGCATGAACCCCCGCCCTCTTGCCGCGCTTCCGCTTTCTCGCACACCGCTTACGACGTCCTCGCTACCGGCCACCGGCATCAGGCGACGCCGAGGACTGGAGGCCTGGTCTCTGCAGCAAGCCGAGAACGCATAGTGCCTCCTGCAGGTCATCATGCAGCTTGGTTTTTGCATGAGTCTTATATTTTAGTAGTGTCTGGCGATGGTAGACACGAACACCGGTTGCTCCGATGTCCATGTGCTGCAAAATTCTGGCTTTTTTAACAAAAATAGCACCATTGTGGATCCGGAGTGGCCGCTGCGTGCTACCACACCACCAGTCATGCACAGCCGCTTCAACTATTGTGTGCAATGTCTTAGCGAAGGCTGGCTTCAAAGCATCAAAAGAAAAGCTTCAAGGGGTGGAACCAAAAGTTAACTATCTGGGTCATGAACTACAAAAAGGAACAATACGACTCTCCACAGACAGGGTGAAAACAATTACTACCTTCAAATGCCCTAAAACAAAAACTCAAATGCAAAGTTTCTTGGGCTTAGTGAACTATTGTCGAGCATGGGTGCCAAACTGCTCGTTATATGAGAAAATCCTGAGAGAAGCAACACTCTCAAGGGCTGAGGAACCCATCAAGTGGACTGCTGAAATGGACATTGCTACCAAATCATGATGAACCCTTTCATCTGTATGTGCACAAGGCGGCAGGCACAGCGGCAGCGATCCTCGCTCAGTCCCAGGAACATATAGACCAGTGGCGTACTTGTCAAAATTTTTTTAGAGGCAGTCGCCAAAGGCCTCCCTGCAAGTTTGTGAGCAGTGACTGCTGAGGCGTTGATGGTACAACATGCAGAACGCATTGTACTCTCACATCCATTAGTTGTCCACACCTCTCACCAGGTAGGAACAATCATGCACAACATTACCACATGACAGCACAACATTGATCGGGGTATGAAGTTATTTTATTGGCTACTGCTAATCAGACCATTAAACCAACCTCCGATGTACACGATACAACTTTATCATTACACAAATTGCTGACTCAAGGTGAATTTTCTAACGATACACATGATTGCTTCAATCGCCTAAAAACATGTACTTTATGCAGGCCGGATGTTTCATCATCCGCCCTGGAGGAGGGGGACCATTGGTACGTTGATGGGTCCATTGGTACGTTGATGGGTCCTGTTTGGTTATGCTGTAACGGAACTTCCGAATCGAATTATTGAGGCTTATTCGCACCCATATAAATCTGCACAAGCTGCTGAGTTGTTTGCGTTGATCAGAGCATGCCATTTGGCTAAAGTTAAATCAGTCGATATATACACAGACTCGAAGTATGCTGATGAGGTAGCAAAGTGGGCTGCAAGGGAAGTTATGGTCAGCCCAGAGCTGAATCAAGCTGAAGAGACTTTTTCCATGATATAATCAACACTGGTAAAAGACAATTACATTAAATCCATCTGAATCTGACAACATTGGGCCTAAAATTAAGTGAAATCAAACTTATTGCATAAATGGGGTACAAAATGCAGTAAAATGTATGTATTATGTCTTCTGTCTAATGTGCGCACAGAACAACAGACACAAGCTTATGAAGCACGACTTATTACCACACTCGGAACTGCCATTCTAAATGGACAGAAGCTTTCCTGTGTGTGAGGTAAAATTATAAAATGGTGAAAATTTGGCAAAATAAATAATACAGAGATTCGGCTGACTGAGCTCAGAATGTCACCATCCTCTGTTGTTAATATCTCCATTTGAAATACTAATGGGTAAGCCTTTCCCAACCCCTTGGGGTCAAAGGCCGCGCTAGCTTTATCTCCACAGGTGACAAGGAGGTGGTGACTGCAGAATATGTGGATTCCCTCATTCAATATTAAATGGCATAAATGATGATATCTCTCTCCCTCTGCCTGCAGAAAGCCCTATTCATTTGTTTCGAATCAGCAGGTTCTGGTGAAGTGTCTGAAACCAACGAAGTTAGGTGAACCAAAGTGGGCCAAACTACTGTACTGCCGGTGACCAGAACGGGGGTGCTAACTGACCTTCAACCACAGTGGATCCATGCAAGCTGCGTGAAGCTTGCTCCAGAGGAGGGCCTCACTGATTCAAGGTGAATGGTGAAAGCACTGGAGGAGCTGAACACGCAGCGCCAGTGCCCAAACGGGAATCTGTGAATTAGGAGGACCTGAGGAGGGACCCGGAACAGTCAACATGAAAACATTCCTACTGACACTCTGCATATGGCAGGTGTTCGTGCTTGCCTATGCCCGTTCAGGATAAACACAACAGCAAGGAGTCACAAGTGTAATTCCAATTCCTAGAAATAATGTATGTAACGCTTCCTTCCCGTTAGCTAAGTACCTGCACCTAACCTATTTGACGGAAGGAGCACCAGGTTCTTTTAAATTTAGCCTCTCGACTATAACTTCTAATAACCCCAATTTCAGAATGATTAACTCCCCAGACATATGCACATGAACTGAAAATGTATAATAAACAATTATATTTATTTACATAAAAAATATAAATGATAAAATAAACAGTCTATATATATATATATATATATATATATATATATATATATATATATATATATATATATATATATATATATATATTACTTATCCAAAAAAACAATTATCTTTTATGGTATTTCAACCCTTTAGGCGTTCCATACACTCACTGGAACATACACTTAACCAAAAAAAAACCTCTTTCGGTGTTAAAATGAAACTTAAATCCTTGTAAATATGCAATAAACATACATCAAATGTACATACAGTGGGCCCACACTCACACAAACACACACACACACCGTTGCAGGCCTGTGTTGCAGCTTGCGTTTGGAGTGACCTTTGAAACTGTAGATTGGCCTCTTCACTCGTTTAGAGCCAACAAAACAATATGTTGAGTACCTGAAACTCCTCGATGTTCAATAATCACGCTCTCACTGGATTTCAGCTTTCGCACCGGCTTACAGCCTCCTCTCCAGCGAACTGCGATGAATCATGCGCCGATAAAATTCAGTCTCTCGGCCTCTTTGCCGTCAGCATCCCCCGTAGCCAGAGGACCTTTGAGTGCGTCCGGGGACTCAAAGAGCTATCTGGATGCGTCCACGGTGGCTGAATAAATCCCTCGATGACTAAAACACACTCGTGCTTAGTATACAGTCTCTCTACATGTTCACATGCAAACCATCTTTATGATTTCCATCAGTGAACCATCAAACATGAACTCTTCCGGAGTTTTAGTCAGCTCACTCAACAAAACAAATTCTTCAGTGTTATTTCTTCTCAATATAACACAGACACGTTTTGAATTTAAACAAACAATACAGCGATTTACCTACTACTTATCCCTGTTCACAACTTCTCATCTCCGTTCTTTTTTCATCTCTCCTCTCTATATCAAAACGCTTCACACACTCTCTCGTTTGACATGTCAGGGCACGGTTAACATTTACCTTGCATCAAAAAAGGCGTAAACAAACAAGGAATTAGCCTATCACATCAGGATGGACATAAAAACTGATAGTTACCACATGTTTGCACCAGTACATTTCACACAAACTATATACATTTTTGGGGTTTCCCTCAACGAGCCTTAACAGGAGCGCTCGGTTCTTTTACCGTAAATATCTTATATAACAATAGGTTACTCACGTAACCCCGGTTCTCTGAAACATCGAGTGGAGAGATCCACCTATGGGAAGGGCATCCGTACCTGACCTCTGCAGAAGCATCCAATTGCACCAAGTCTGGCTAGACAGACAGAAGCGCGTGTCCTATGCTCGGTAAGGTCCCGCCCCTTACCTAAGGGCATATAACAATCTGCACCGCTGCTGCTCCTCAGTAAGAATATTCGCTCTCGTGCAGCAAGCGGGCAAGCTAGTGGATCTCTCCACTCGATGTTTCAGAGAACCGGGTTACGTGAGTAACCTATTGTTCTCTTTCATCATCTCGTGTTCGAGATCCACCTATGGGAGACATGGACAGCTCCCCGATTGCCCAATACACTCACAGTGAGGTCCTGCAAGCCAGAAAGGGAACGGTCGCCCCAAGGAGGCGGTGCTTGACACGTCCCGTAATTACACACATGGCAACCCTGAAGCACACAAGTGAGAACTGTGTACTGGCAGAGCTGAAGAAACATGTTAGTGGCACAAACATAAATATCAGCCCAGCAGCACCCAGTAAAGACAACACCCAGCAGGAATGTTAATGCATGCTCGGTGACATGAATGTGTACAGCCAACCGCCCATTACCCCTTTTTCCCTACTTCATATATGTATATATATATATATATATATAAAATATATTACATATATAAAGAAAAAAGGAACCAACAGGGAGGGGCTATGAAGAACCCACCCCAGGACAGAATGAGCTACCGGGGTCCTGGTTACATCCAGTCGGTAGTAACGCATACAAAAGTATGGGGAGAAGCCCAGCTGGCAGCAGAACAGATGTCCTGCAATGAAACTCCCCTGAACAGAGCCCAAGAGGCGGCCATGCCCCTCGTTGAGTGGGCTCTGATGCCTTCTGGAGGCAGCACTCCTGAAGATTCATAAGCCAAAATTATAGCTTCCACAAGCCAATGTGAGAGGCGTTGCTTAGAAATGGGATTCCCGAGTGAGGAGGAGCCCAAGAGATAAAGAGCTGATTGCTCTTCCGAAAAGCACTGGTCCTATCCAAGTAAGCCCGCAGGACACGGACCGGACACAGACCATTCAGCCTCTGATCCTCTTCAGATGAAAAAGGAGGAGGGTGAAAAGCGGAAAGCTCCATTACCTCACACGAGAATGCTGGGAAGCATTTCGGCATAAAGGCCGGGTTAGGCTTAAGAAAAACCTTATCTCCACTAAGAGAGAATTTAGTGCACGAGGAATGAACAGAGAGTGCATGTAGGTCACTGACACGCTTAGCTGATGCTAAGGCCAGGAGCAACGCTGTCTTAAAAGACAGAATTTTCAGGGAAACGCCTCCCAGGGGCTCAAAAGGTGGCTGACATAAAGCCTCCAGCACCATGGAGAGGTCCCATTCAGGGACAGTCCTTCTAGTAACTGGGAGAGAACGGCGGGCACCCTTCATAAATCTACTGAATGAGGGGGTGCTGCCCTGCCGCTAAGCCATCAAACCCAACATGACAAGCGGAAATAGCTGCCAGGTAGACCTTAATAGTGGAAAAAGTCCTGCCTTTATCCATAAGGTCTTGTAAAAACATAAAATATCAGAGACTGAACACTGATATGATGTTGAACCACGCTCATCACACCACCCTTCAAACACTTGCCACTTACAGTCATATAGGGACCTTGTGGAGGAAGCCCTAGCGCTCTGTATAGTTGCAACCACCCGTGGGGGAGCCCCATCGAGCTTAAGTTTGTCCTCTCACGGGCCAAGCCCACAGAGCCACCCTGTCCGGGTGTGGGTGATATATTTCCCCGTCAGCCTGAGACAGCAGGTCTGTGCGAAGAGGGAGGGGCCACGGTTGGGCATGCAGAAGAGGAATTATCTCTGCCAACCATGGTGCCTTGGGCCACCTGGGTGCTATCAAAATTAGGGACAGGCCCTGCTCTCTCACCCTGGCCAGGGTAGGAATTAACAGGCACAGGGGGAAACGCTGAGAGCAGCACTTTGGGCCACGGGTGGGCAAGTGCCCACGCCGAGGGGCTGCCCTCGCCCTTTAGCGAGAAGAACATAGGACAGTGGGAGTTTTCACGAGGCTGAAGAGATCTACGTCAGCCTTCCCGAATTTCTCCCACAACATGCCCACTATCTGGGGGTGGAGTCGCCAGTCTCCGTGAGAGCGGGTTCCCCTCGACAGAAGGTCCGCGCCCCTGTTCAGGACACCTGGAACATGGGTTGCGCGAACGACAGGAAGTGCCGCCTGCTCCACACCAAAAGCCTGTGAGCTAGGGCATGAAGCTTGGGCGAGCGCATGCCGCCCTGGCGATTGATGTGTGCCACTGCAGTGGTATTGTCGCAGCTTAACGAGCACATGATGCCCCTGCAGACGGGAAGAAAATGATTCAGAGCTTTCCATACGGTCATGAGCTCCAGATAATTTATGTGGGCTGAACGAAGTTCGCCGCCACCTAACCGCTCACCGCCCTGCCCTCCTGAGTGGCTCCCCAGCCTGTTAAGGACGCTGCCTGTCGTTACCACTTTTCGCAACATAACAGCCCCGAGAGGGGTCCCATGTGCGTACATGTCTGCACTCCTCCAGTGGCGCAAGGCTGCTGTGCACGCAGCGCCACTGTGACAGAGCGGCAGAGGTCGCAGAATGGGCTGAAGTGGAGGGATAAAACCCACTTCATGAATGCCCTCATACGCAGAAGGCCCAAAGGCAAAACTTGAATAGCTGATGCCATAAGACCCTGTAATCTGAGACACTTGCGATATGGCACATTCGTCCCCTCCTTGAATTGTGATAGACAATTCATTAGAGAGCTTAACGCTGCTTGTGAAAGGCGCACAAGATTGAGATTGAATTCAGCTCCAGACCCAGGAATATAACACTCTGGGCAGGTGTGAAATTGCTCTTGCTCACATTCACTCTGAACCCGAGTGATGTGATGTGCGTGAGCACACGGCGCAGTGTCTTGCACCACCTCTTCCCTGGAATTGGCTATGATTAACCAATCGCCTATGTATGTTAGGATCCTGAGACCCGTTATTCTCAGCGGCGCTAAGCCCGCTTCCAGCACATAGACAGAACACCTCGGACTCAGCGAGAGGCCGAAAGGGAGGACTGTGAATTCGTGAGCATATGCCCTGATAGGCAAAGCGTAAGAAATTTCCTGTAGCGGGCGTACATATTGATGTGGAAAAGGCATCTTTCAGATCGACTGATGTGAACCAGTCGCTCTGATGAATTGAGCGCTGAGTGTGCCGTGTGTTAACATTCTGAAATTGTATTTCCTCAAATGTTTGTTTAACACTCTGAGATCCATAATAGGACGGAGAGAGCCGCCCTTCTTTGGAACTAGGAAATAACGGGAGTAAAACCCCTGATTGCATTGATCTCGGGTACTACTTGAATCGCCCCTTCACGAGGAGGGAGGAAATTTCTTCTTTCAGAATGTGTGCAGCTCTTTTCTGTGTGAGAAAAGATAACGCCCGAAAGGTGGAGGTCTCCTGGCAAACTGGAGCCTGTACCCTTTCGTTATGGTTCGAATCACCCACTCGGAGCCGACACAGCCTGCCAAGCTGTTGTGTGGCTCGCAAGTGAGCCCACCTGAGCCGGGAAGCGCTTATTGCTGCGCTTATGCCCGAAGTTGCTCATTTGAAATACAATGGCGCCATCTAGTGGACAACATAGGGGCTGACATAAGGGGTTGTGGAGAGATGTTCTCTCTGTGCTGGATTTTTGTGATTTTTTGTGTTCTTTTTCTTTTTTGAAACACTTGGGCCGAAGCCTTTATTGAGTGTGTGGGAGAGATGTAATAGGGGCTGTGTGGTGACACTGCTCTCATACTGTTTCTCACTGTAAACACTTCCAGCACATGGAAGTTCCCTGATATGGGCTGAACAGGGGAACACACATGGTTCTGAACCGAACACACAGGGTGGGCACCCACTGGTAGGGGGCTGACCCCACCGAGTGAAACCCTCCTTTTCTTGAGAACTTGGAGGGTCGAACAAGAGTCCGGGGCTGGTGGCCCGAGAACGTGGACTCAAAGCCCCTGAGGCCATGGATCAGGCCGGCCGCCTCGCTTAGAATCGGAGGGGGTAGAGTGGGGGTTTCTTGCCGCAGCCGCGCGAAAGACATTCTACCCCAAGGCTTAGCAGAAGGCGGGTTACCCTGCTGATGAGGTGGCTTATTCCGAGGCTTTGCCTTACCGGGTAATGGAAAGGACGCTCGAAGCAGGAGGGTTGGGTGGTCGCTGGTGGTGCCTGGCGCGTGCCGCCTCCTCGGGAGGCATAATTTTAGCGCTCGTCCTCCTTCCTCTTGTCGTCGCAACGCTGTTGCATTAAAGCGACGGCAGGGCCAAATAGAGCCTGGCCAGGCTCTACAGGGGCACCCGCAATGCGCCGCTTCTCACTGTCAGGGAGGCCCGACAAGTTAAGCCAAAGAGCACGCTCTCCAGCCACTGAGAACGCTATAGAGCCTCGCGAGGCTTGGACGGCCTGACGGGCATTACGGAGAACAAGGTCATTCACCGTAACAATCTCCTTCCACAGAGAGGGTGTGGGGTCCCTTTTTCCAATTGTTGCCCCATATCGACCAGGAGTTCAGCCTGGTATGCAGACAGAAGAGAGGAGACATTGAGGGCTCTGACGGCCAAGGCCGAGGCTTTGTAAGAGGCCTGGTGTATAGAGGCAGAAAACCGGTCCATTTTGTTCGGGAGAACAGGTTTGGGGGGCAAGTAGACCACCTTGAGATGGATTAAGGTGTCTGGCGACAGAGGGCTCGATGGCGGGGGTCACCCATCCCAAGGGCCGCCATGTCCTTTACTTCAAGGCCCATGAGACCGTGTTTTAGGTCCAGCGGGTCCCCCAAAAGTACCTCATATGCTTTAGCGATGCAGGAAGGACGGGAGAAGTTGTTTTCTCGAGCCTGGAGGGGGTCCCAGGAGTTTCCCGCCATACACGCCCCTCTCTTGGTCAGTGGCACTTTGTAAAGCTGGCCATTCGATATTGAGGCGAGCGGCCGCCGCTCACAAACCTCGATGAGGACAGACTGGGTGAGGGCTGCAGGGGCGTTAGCCTGAGTCACAGAAGACGGGATGGCATCCTCGTCCTCCGAACCTTCAAGAAGGCCCGCGATCGTCGTAGTCACCAGAACCAGCCGCTCATTGGCTAACGAGGGGTCCACTGAGAGAATCTCCTCAGGAAATTCCGGTTGTGTTGATCAGCCCAGCTGAGCGAGGCCGCGCCCGGAGGAAACCAGGAGCTGCGTCGTCATCACCGTTACCCCCATCGGAGTCGGAGAGTTCGAGGTCGGTGCACTGGGTAGCGGCGACCTTGAGCCTCCGGCGGCGGAGTTTTTTAGGCAACGCCAGGCAGTGGCTACAGTTTTCCGGAAACTCTAGAGCCTCCTCCGCATGTTTGAGACCCATGCACACAACACATAAAGGATGGGAATCCTTGGCTGCGATGAGGGCACCGCGACGCGGCCGGGCAGGCACGCTGATAGGCTGCCCCCAGAGGAGGCCGTAGGCTTAGAAAATGCCATAAATGTTCGAAAACTCCGAAAAATCCTTGCGTGGAGCAGGAGAGAGAAAAGGCGGGCAGCCTGGTGGTAGTTTAGAGCGAGCTTGGGCGGCTTGCAATAAACAATAAACAGCTAAGTTGGCTGAAAAAGGTTAATCACGCCAGGCGGAGGCTGATCTGTGCGATGTATCCTCCTGTAGACGGGTGAGTGAAAACTCTAATTTCAACCGAGCTGAGTACAAAACAGAGGTCGCGAGAAGCTGAATGTCAACTGAGGAGCAGCAGCGTGCAGATTGTTATATGCCCTTAGGTAAGGGGCGGGACCTTACCGAGCATAGGACACGCGCTTCTGTCTGTCTAGCCAGACTTGGTGCAATTGGATGCTTCTGCAGAGGTCAGGTACGGATGCCCTTCCCATAGGTGGATCTCGAACACGAGATGATGAAAGAGAACGGTGTTTATCAAAGTACACCCTCAGATTACAATTTATATCACAGTTTATTTATTTTCAACCACAACCCTCATATATTACACTTATGTTACCAAATCACTCTAACATAGTGTTATTATTTAGTAACCCTATTTAACACATGTATGATGGTTTATGTTTTATGGTAATGTTATAGGAAGATGTTTCTGTTATGAAGGTATGGGTACGTGCAGGTACGGGTAAACACCCGGAAGTGAAGGTACAAAGAAGGTGATGCCTCAAGTGACCCTGAAGTATATCTAGACACTGTTGGACAGCCAAGAGGTATTAAATGTTTGGATTAACTCTTGGCTAAAGATGGAGGAGGAATATGTAAAATATTTGGTGACAAATGCTATACATACATCCTGGGTCACATTGATGATGATATGGTGAATTCATGAAGGTATGAAAGGAAATGGATAAGTTGAATAAAGAATTAGCTGATAACATCAGGGAATATGGGGAAATTTTTCAATGTGTTTGGGTGGTTCGCACCCTGGATGTCTTCCATTATATCGATTGCTATATGCATTCTACTCATGTTATTATTTGGCCCATGTTTGCTACAATTAATAATGCAAAAGATGAATGTAATGATAAACAGGCATAATATCGCCATGCTCCATTATGTGTGTGTATACCTGATACTGAAGTTGGTTGAGAAGGCTACGTGATCCTTTCAGGATCAAAGCGGGCATTGTGGAATAATTAATGCTTCTCAACAACTTCTCTGGTGATGTAATGTGGAATAATGAAGGCCTCTTTTACACTTCTTTTGTTGGGGGTAGCTACAACTGTTTCCTGTTCCAAAGATGTTCTAAGGAATGTGTTTTTGTCTCTGTTCTCACATTTCACACTACCTTGAATGTATGTCACCCCCATATAAGGTAAAGAACTATTTCATTGGTGGGGGTCCAGTGGAATTTGGTTTTCCGGACCATATAACAGAAAGCTGAGACAATAAACGTTGAAGAAGGGATTTGATACCATTGAGCCTGTGTCATTTCTTTCTTCCCTCAGCTGAGCCCTATCGAGACGGGGATTGCAGATCAACAAATAAATTAAATACATTGGATGACAAAATTATCTAACACAAGGGAACGAGGAACACCTTGGGAAACAATCAGGGAACGAGAAATAATCAGGGAGAACCAATCAAGGAATAGAACTACAAAGGACTACAAAACTAACAGGAACTAAACACTTTCAACATAAAAGTACAAAAACAAAAGACAACAAGGAATATGACTATCTGCCAACAACCAAGAAAAACTGTGTCCAGGTGTACCTAGGATAATTGGGGCTGTTTATAAGGCAAAGGTTGTCACACCAAATATTGATTAAGCTTTTTTTATGTTTACTGGACTTTGTATGATGTTAATTGATAAATGAAAACAATTTATGGCATTATTTTTGAAGACATCCTCACAATGCAACATTTTTCCAAGTGCCTAAAATTTTGCACTGTGCTGTATATTGTACGTATATACTGTGAGTGTGTATATATATATATATATATATATATATATATATATATATATACACTGCATATTCGGACTGTTGAGAAGATTATTGGCACTCCTCTACCCACCCTGCTAGAACTATACACATCCAAAGTGATGTAAAGGGCTGGTAAATCACTCTTGATCCCATTAACCCAGCAGCACACTTCCTTTTTGAACTGTTGCCCTCTGGCCGGCGCTGCACTGAGAACCAGAACAACCAGGCACAGGAACAGTTTATTCCCTCAGTTAAAACTGCCCCCACATACTTTCCTTTTTGTCAGTTCAACCATGTGCAATATTAAATCCATCCATTCCTACTTATATCTAAATTCAATTTTCCCCATATTTTTTAACATATCCTACCTCTCTGCACGTAACTGTATATCTGTATATAAAATATTCTAACAGCATTATTGCTCTATTGTATATTTCTCTTTTTATTTATCTGTTATATCTATTTTTTATGCCAATATATGTATATATGCAGGGCTGGAAATGGGGGGTAACACAGGGTAACGGTGTTCCCAGAGTGAATTTCATGGGGGAAAAGTACACCAGAATTTGAGAAAAAGGCTCCTCACAGGTCCTAAACTAGCAGCTTTAATTAACAGTCTATGCCAAAATGTTGAATTGCTGCAAGTAGAGGATTCTTGGATGAACAGAAATCATTTATTTTCAAGGAAATAGTCAGTTGTAACATAAATGCCTTTATTGTAATTTTTCAATTATTTTAAATCAATTTAAAGCATCCTCGGTGAACAAGCCAAAAAACAGAGTCCCCCCAGTGAATCTCACCCATTTCCACCACTATATATATATATATATATATATATATATATATATATATATATATATATATATATATATATATATATACACTCACCTAAAGGATTATTAGGAACACCATACTAATACTGTGTTTGACCCCCTTTCGCCTTCAGAATTGCCTTAATTCTACGTGGCATTGATTAAACAAGGTGCTGAAAGCATTCTTTATAAATGTTGGCCCATATTGATAGGATAGCATCTTGCAGTTGATGGAGATTTGTGGGATGCACATCCAGGGCACGAAACTCCTGTTCCACCACATCCCAAAGATGCTCTATTGGGTTGAGATCTGGTGACTGTGGGGGCCATTTTAGTACAGTGAACTCATTGTCATGTTCAAGAAACCAATTTGAAATGATTCGAGCTTTGTGACATGGTGCATTATCCTGCTGGAAGCAGCCATCAGAGGATGGGTACATGGTGGCCATAAAGGGATGGACATGGTCAGAAACAATGCTCAGGTAGGCCGTGGCATTTAAACGATGCCCAATTGGCACTAAGGGGCCTAAAGTGTGCCAAGAAAACATCCCCCACACCATTACACCACCACCACCAGCCTGCACAGTGGTAACAAGGCATGATGGATCCATGTTCTCATTCTGTTTATGCCAAATTCTGACTCTACCATCTGAATGTCACAACAGAAATCGAGACTCATCAGACCAGGCAACATTTTTCCAGTCTTCAACTGTCCAATTTTGGTGAGCTCTTGCAAATTGTAGCCTCTTTTTCCTATTTGTAGTGGAGATGAGTGGTACCCGGTGGGGTCTTCTGCTGTTGTAGCCTCAAGGTTGTGCGTGTTGTGGCTTCACAAATGCTTTGCTGCATACCTCGGTTGTAACGAGTGGTTATTTCAGGCAAAGTTGCTCTTCTATCAGCTTGAATCAGTCGGCCCATTCTCCTCTGACCTCTAGCATCAACAAGGCATTTTCGCCCACAGGACTGCCGCATACTGGATGTTTTTCCCTTTTCACACCATTCTTTGTAAACCCTAGAAATGGTTGTGCGTGAAAATCCCAGTAACTGAGCAGATTGTGAAATACTCAGACCGGCCCGTCTGGCACCAACAACCATGCCACGCTCAAAATTGCTTAAATCACCTTTCTTTCCCATTCTGACATTCAGTTTGGAGTTCAGGAGATTGTCTTGACCAGGACCACACCCCTAAATGCATTGAATCAACTGCCATGTGATTGGTTGATTAGATAATTGCATTAATGAGAAATTGAACAGGTGTTCCTAATAATCCTTTAGGTGAGTGTATATATATAAATATATACTGAATTGATTGTTGAAATTTGCCTACTATTTAAAAATGTATTAAAATCATTGATATGCTATTATAACAACATAAAGAATAAAGAATAAAAAGGGGTGATTAACCTATTTAACTAACATGTTATAAATGCTTAATAAATACACTTATCAATTATATTATGTTATATTTTTTACCCACTACGCCACAATCTCTTCCACAGAAAATGCACACAATTTCATAACTCAGATATCAGCCCTGAGCAATTGTAGGAACTTTGGCTACCTTATCTGTGCTCCAATTACTTCCATCCAAGTGAGTCCTCCAAAATGAGCTGGGCAGAATTTTCAGAGTGATCACATTTTATTCTGAGTATACAGAAAAAAGATCAGGTAATTACTGTACTTTCCAGGACTATAAGGCCATACATTAAAATCTCCAACAACTTTTTAAGTGACAACTTATCTAATCACAAGGACAATCACACAGAGGCTAGGCTGTTTACTGATTGCACTAATCAAAAATAGCTTCTTCCACCGCTAATTGGTAAGTTTATCCATCGACTCACATAGCAGACATGCAGGGGACACAGTCCTGATTTGCCGAACCCCAATATCCCATTTGCATTAAGTACCACCAGAATGCTCTTGACACATTATCAGCAAACCAGACAATTATTCATCAATAGCAAATTGGCACATCAAAGTCAAATCAGAGAATTATAGAGAGGAACATGCAATGCCGGGGCTGTGAGACGTAAGGTGGCCTTTGATTGACCGCATTGCCCTTCCAGAATCTTCACCACATTTTCAATGCTTAAACCTCTACTGAGGCCCATTTAACTGCTGGTAAAATGGTAAAGAGTTGTATTCAGATAATGGCCATTTCAAGAGCAAATGGAGTTTGTTCCTGTTTCCCCTTATAAAATGAGTAAATACCAGACCATCTTAGGGTTTGGCCATCTCAGGAAATGGATAAATCTGGTAAAGTAATAAAATCATGCTGCACCATGATACATATCAATATTCCAATACATTTTATTTATAATATTTGTTTTTCATTGTTATTTTTTTTATGCTGAAGACTACTGTAAAATAACAGAAGATAATTATTGGTGTACTCAAGCAAATAACATCTTAATGAAGCAACTCTTATTACAGCAAAGCCAGTGTAATGTAACCTTTTTTTGTTGTTGCATGAAACCACATGAGATATTTTACAGTTACTTTAACAGCATGAATAAAGGATTATTTTCTAACACTGATCCTTCGAAAAGTATTTCCAACTCACATCCTACAGACACAAGATACTAGTTTCATGAATCCTGCCTCTGTAGTTCCTCCCGCTCACCACTAGTGGTCTCTATCACCTGGGTATTGACTTTAACTCTCTGGACTCCATTTCCCATAATCCGTACCAGGCACTGATTACCTGCTCAGCTATTTCTCATTTACTCCGCTATTAAAGTCTCACTCTCACTTTCTATCATTGCAAAGTCTTGTTTTGCCCTGGCTGACATTTCTGAGCGTAATCTGTGTTTATTGCATTAC
This sequence comes from Xyrauchen texanus, assembly GCF_025860055.1. Lineage (NCBI taxonomy): Eukaryota > Metazoa > Chordata > Actinopteri > Cypriniformes > Catostomidae > Xyrauchen > Xyrauchen texanus. Next base: position 36,871,431 of record NC_068297.1, on the reverse strand, counting down.
CTGTGTATGATCATTGACTGTTCAAGCTGTTTTGACCCGTTGCTGCCTGCTGACTGTTACTGCATTGTTTACCTGGATATAACCTGTGATTGTGTGCCGCCTGCCCTGACCTCTTGCTTGTTTATTGTCTACCTCTCTGGATTACTGTTACTGTTGTTGGTGACTGACCTCTGCCTGTCTGTATTACTACGTTTACTGTTATTAACCACTGCGGTAACACTTTATTTTACGTAGTCCTTGATACAGAGTAATTACTTAGTTAATTACTTAGTAATAAACGTTGTAATTACATGTACCAAAATGTAATTAACCTGTAACTAAGTTATGGTACAGCCTGTACTTACAGATTGTAATTACACACATGTAATAGGCAGCTACTGTTACACATATGTAACAAGCCGAGTCTGTTACATACGTGTTACAAACTTGGTACACTGTAATTATGTAAGAAAGTACTTAGTACCACACAATGTAACAAGAAGTAATTAAATATATTAGGCTACTAAGGTCTGCAGTTACACATGGCAAATGTGTACGTTTTGTAGCATTACATGTATGTAACATAAAATAAAGTGTATCAAGATTGTACTTGAGTGCAATTCATGTGTATCTACATACCTTATCCATCTTAAATAACCCACAAGTTCACCGCTAAAATACACGCATTAGCTTCTTTATTACATTAAAATTACAGAAAATTACACAGGTATAAGCTACGTAAAATAAAGTGTATCAAGACTGTACTTAAGTGGACTTCATGTGTATCTACATACCTTGTCCATATGTACCTTAGTTTGAATTAACTCTCTAGTTCACAGCTTAAATACATGCATTAGCTTCTTTATTACATTAAAATTACAGAAAATTACACAGGTATAAGCCACATAAAATAAAGTGTATCAAGACTGTACTTAAGTGGACTTCATGTGTATCTACATACCTTGTCCATATGTACCTTAGTTTGGGTAAACTCACTAGTTCACAGCATAAATACAAGCAGTAGCTTCCCAACTACATTACAATTACAGAATACTGTATTTTAACTCAATAGTGTAGAGTTGAATTGATGTGGTTACCCTTTCCATCCACCTGCCTGCACACAAAAGGTGACATTATCAAAATGACAAGTCAAATTGTAAATGTATTTTCCCCCTTCAAATACAACATATAATTAGCAATGTAATTAGGAAGCTAATGCATGTATTTAAGCTGTGAACTAGAGAGTTAATTCAAACTAAGGTACATATGGACAAGTAATGTAGATACACATGAAGTCCACTTAAGTACAGTCTTGATACACTTTATTTTACGTGGCTTATACCTGTGTAATTTTCAGTAATTTTAATGTAATAAAGAAGCTAATGCATGTATTTAAGCTGTAAACTAGTGAGTTAACTCAAACTAAGGTACATATGGACAAGGTATGTAGATACACATGAAGTCCACTTAAGTACAGTCTTGATACACTTTATTTTATGTAGCTTATACCTGTGTAATTTTCTGTAATTTTAATGTAACAAAGAAGCTAATGCATGTATTTTAGCGGTGAACTAGTGGGTTATTTAAGATGGATAATGTATGTAGATACACATGAATTGCACTCAAGTACAATCTTGATACACTTTATTTTATGTTACATACATGTAATGCTACAAAACGTACACATTTGCCATGTGTAACTGCAGACCTTAGTAGCCTAATATATTTAAGTACTTCTTGTTACATTGTGTGGCACTAAGTACTTTCTTACATAATTACAGTGTACCAAGTTTGTAACACGTATGTAACAGACTCGGCTTGTTACATATGTGTAACAGTAGCTGCCTATTACATGTGTGTAATTACAATCTGTAAGTACAGGCTGTACCATAACTTAGTTACATGTTAATTACATTTTGGTACATGTAATTACAACGTTCATTACTAAGTAATTAACTAAGTAATTACTCTGTATCAAGGACTACGTAAAATAAAGTGTACCAAAACTGCATATGGATCTCAACTCTGCTGACTCATCGTTACAGAAGACTTCGCCACAAACCGATCCAGTGGCTTTTCTGCAACTGACCACAGAGGTCTTAGCTCAAGCAAATGTACTGGCCGTACACCACCAACTGCTTGATTGGCTGACATCGTTAACAGAGGAGCTTGTTAACAGAGGAGCTTGTTAAGACTTTGCCAAGCCTCAGTTTACCAACACCAAACCCATCAGCTTCTTCATCTAATCTAGTTGCTCACCCGGCTTCACCTAGCACATTCACCACTAACTTACACCTAGCCTTTCCTGAGAAATTCAATGGGTCACCAGCTAAATGTAATAGATTTCTACTCCAATGTTCTTAATATGTTAATCAACAACCCACACTGTACCCCACCTATGAGAGCCACATTTCCTTTGTTTGTTCGCTGCTTATCGGTAAGGCGTTGGACTGGATTGCAGCAGTGTGGAACAGCGACAGTACAATATTCCCTTTGTTCAGTTACTTCCTCCAATGATTTTTTTTCTGAATTTGAACATCTAGTAGAAGGCAAAGATGCTGGAGATGAATCATCTTCTCTTCATCAAGGTAATGCTTCATGCCATCTCACAGCCAAATCTCAGCCTGCTCCATACCATAACACAGTCATACCTCAGTTTGCTCCATGCCATGCCACAATCCAGCCTTCCATGACTAATTTCTCAAAGGCCTTCTTGGCCCTTGTCTCCAAGTTGAATTATTCGCCACTAATATCGGTGCGTAGGGCCTCAAAGACTCTTTCCCACAAGTTGTCAGTGCTCTTGCCTGCCACGGCCAACGAGCCAATGCCCACGCCTGTCACGGCCAGGCTGGAAGGGATGAGCTGGAAGCTTCGTTCATCCCAGAGTCTGCACCGCCAACTTCAGCCTTCCGGAGGAGGAGAAGAAAGGCTTCCGTTTCCAAGTCTCTGCCCATGTTCATGACCACAGAGATTGTTCCTCCTGCTCACATCTAGAGGTCTCCATCACCTGGGTATCGACATTAACTCTCTGCACTGCATTTCCCATAATCCCCGTATCTGCCACTGATTACCTGCTCAGCTGTTTCTAATTTACTCAGCTATTTAAGTCTCACTCTCACTTTCTATCATTGTGAAGTATTGTTTTGCCCTGGCTGATATTTCTGAGTGTTATCTGTATTTATTGCATTACCTGTGAATGATCCTGGACTATTCACCCTGTTTTGACCCTGCTTGCCTACTATTACTGCATTGTTTACCTGGATATAACCTGTGATTGTCCGCCACCTGCACTAACCTCTGGCCTGTTTAATGTCTACCCCTCTAGATTACCTTGGATATTACTGTTGTTGGTGATTGACCCCTGCCTGTCTGTATTACTACGTTTTGTTACGTTCCTGTGTTGTCTGCCCCGTGTTTTCTGTTTCACTCGTCACTGATCACATTCCATGTCACGTTTTCCTTGTTGTCTGCCCCGTGTTTCACTTGTCTGTCTAAAAACTACACTTCCCACAATTCCCGGATCACACTCCCAGCCCTGATCACTGTGTTATTGTCCGCACCTGTCTGTTATTTTGTCATTGCCTTGTCTGTTTATTTAAACCCCGCTCTCTCCCCTTCCCTTTGTCATTCGTTATCGTTGCATGTTCGCTTCTCTTGTTCCTCTGGTTCTCTGTGTTCGTTCGAGGTTTCCCTGCCCTTCATGGATGTTTTCCCCAACCTGTGTAGCCCCTTTATGTTTTCCCATATTTAGTTCTTTTTTCCTATTGTGGACTTTTCATTTGTTCCTGAGTTTGTTTATTTCTTTATCTGTCTCACGCTTGCCAAATAAAGCTGCTTTTGGATCCGCACTTCCCGTCTGCCTCTTCCTCACATCATTACACGTTTAATGTTATTAAAAGCTGCATATGGATCTCAAGTCTGCTGACTCATCATTACAACTAGAGCTGATTAAATGGAAAGTTTGCCCTCCGCTTCAATTCCATATATAACCTCAAATTCAGACTCAACAAGAAACATGCACTTTTGCAAACTGGAAACGAGTCAATTATAAAAATGAGAGGTCACATTAAATTCTGTTTAATGGAAATTAAATAAATTTATAGAGAACTGCAGTTGAAAGGCTTTAATCCTACATTTTTTAGAGACTTGGACAGCAGACAGTCAACCACATGAATGTGATTTGACCTTCTTTTTGCTTTGGCATTGCTTGGCGATCTTTTATATATGTGTAAATGAACAGAAAGACACTCTTGTTCGAGGACTAGCCATTCCCAATTTTATAGCTGACAAGTGAAACAAAGCATACTTTAGGGCAACCCACCTTTTTCAATCATACACTGTGAATCGAAAATGCTTCTGCTTGATGATGAGTTGAATACAAGGTGTAAGATATTTTTTTGATGAATTGGAGCATCTTACATTTGCTGGTCTCAGGTTCCGCTAATTTTACAATAAAAACTGAATCTGAACAGACACATCAATGGATAATGTGATGTTAAATAAGGATAAATATTTAGTGTGAACATTTAGTTACACCTAGGCTGTCAATGTTGCATTGTTCATATGTAGGTTTTTTATATTCTCAGAAGTTGCAGAGGGCATTGTACTGTATGTGCATTGCCATTGATTGGACAGTCAGCAACAGCATCTCTCTCTCTCCTCTCCCAAAGTAAATCAAACCCCCATTTCATCAGTCAAATGATGAGATATCTTAGACTCAAGAAGACAATGTGGATTCATTAAAAGCAAATCGATAGTGCTCACATCTTGTTCAAAGTATGTGACATATTTCAAACACTAATTCAACAATGGTGGGCACACTGTACATGAAGAGCAATGAAACTTGAGAGCACTTGTTCACCATTTCAAGTATGACGCAAAACAGTAAAGAAGTTTCTGCAATAGATCCATTCTTTTTAAGACCTTTATGCGGGTTGTGGCTGATGATTTCAGGGTTTGGGGTACATTAATATTCCAGGTGTATTTCTAGGAGAATGCAACCCTACAGCATCTTATAACCTGAGAGACATTTTGCATTGTAATAAAAAGCAGTGAAGTTTATTGCTAACTTTTGAAGAGCACCTATTATGTTTTTTCAAATATTACCTTTCATTTAGTGTGTTATAATGCTGTTTGTGAATGTAAAAAAGTCTGCAAAGTTTCAAATCAAAGTGCACGACAAATGGAGTTATTGATTCCCAAAAGAAAGAATTGATTCTGAACACCTGAAACGAGTCATTAGTAATTCCAGACTTACTTCCTCTACTAACCTACATCATTTGGTAACAAAAAATTTGCCTCTGGTTTTCATTAGCTGCTCGCAAACAGCTTTGACCCACCCTCAAACACTACAGCCATGGCCAAAAGTATTGGCAGTGACATAAATTGTGTGCTTCACAAATGTTTCTGCTTCAGTTGTTGTAGTGTTAATTCATATGGTTTCTAGATTATTGTGCAGAGTGATCAGATACATTTTAAATAATTGCAAAAAGCTTAATTGGCCAAAATAATTTATCACAAAAACCAAAATTTCATTTGGTCCTGGCACAAAATTATCAGCCAACATCATTTCACTAATCATATCTGCAGCACCTGGGAAAGTGTGAATGAGTATTAGTCAGGTGAATGCTCTGAATAGTCCCTCTACAGACTGTAGTGAGGATGGGGGGTGGGAGATGTGCTTGCCTTAGCCTTCGAAGAAAGTAGAGACGCTGCTGGGCTTTCTTGGTAATAGAGCTGGTATTGAGGGACCAGGTAAGGTTCTCCGCCAGGTGAACACCAAGGAATTTGGTGCTCTTGACGATCTCCACAGAGGAGCCGTCGATGTTCATTGGAGAGTGGTCACTCTGTGCTCTCCTAAAGTCAACAATCTCTTTTGTTTTGTCGACATTCAGAGACAGGTTGTTGGCTGTATGCTGACTCGTTGTTCTTGCTGATGAGACCCACCCCGGTCGTGTCATCGGCGAACTTGATGACGTGATTCAAGCTGTGCATTGCTGCACAGTCGTGAGTCAGCAGAGTGAACAGCAGTGGACTGAGCACACAGCCCTGGGGGGCCCCAGTGCTCAGTGTGGTGATGGTGGAGATGCTATTCCTGATCCGGACTGACTGAGGTCTCCCAGTCAGGAAGTCCAGGATCCAGTTGCAGAGGGAGGTGTCCAGGCCCAGCAGGTTCAGCTTTCCAATCAGGTGCTGGGGAATGATTGTGTTGAATGCTGAGCTGAAGTCTATGAACAGCATTCGAACGTATGAGTCCTTTTTATCTAGGTGGGTGAGGGCCAGATGGAGGGTGGTGGCGATGGCATGAACGGTTTGGACGATACACAAACTGCATTGGGTCTAGTGAGAGGGGCAGCTGGGTCTTAATGTGCCTCATGACGATCTCTTCATGATGATGGGTGTGAGTGCGACGGGACGGTAGTCGTTGAGGCAAGACACTGAAGACTTCTTTGGCATAGGGACGATGGTGGTGGCCTTGAAGCACATTGGAACGACGCCACTAATCAGAGAGATGTTGAAGATGTCCGTAAGAAAATCTGCCAGCTGGTCTGCACATCCTCTGAGCACTCTGCAAGGAATTTTGTCTGGTCCAGCAGCCTTACGTGGGTTTACTCTACGTAGAGTTATCCTCACATCAGCCGTGGTAAGACAGAGCACCTGGTCGTTGGGAGGAGGGGTGGTCTTCCTCGCCACCACGTCGTTCTGTACTTCAAACCGAACGTAGAAGTCATTCAGCGCATCTATAAACCGAACATAGAAGTCGTTCAGCGCATCTGAAAGCGTCTCTTTCCCTCCATTAGGGAACGGGGGTTACAATAGTAACCTAGACGTTTTCTCATGTAACGCTAACTGAAGTGCATGTAACTACATTCTTCAGGTAACTATATTTCTCATTTCATGGGTTAAACATCTCTAGTTCTTGAGTTGGAGTTTCTGTTTCTGATCTTTGTATGTTTTGATTACCGAACCAGCACTGGAATGTGTTATTTTGAATTTATTTAGTTTTGGCTGTTATCAATATTGTTAAGTGTCAGCAGTTTTTCCTGCAGCTTGTGCTCTTTTCCAGGAAATAGAAAAGTAAAATATGTTCCCCATTGTGACTGCCTTCTCGGCTGTATTGTTTGTGTATATAGAGCGTGTGTTTTGTCTATATCTCTCTCTTTCTGAAACATGTCACAAAAATGAACTGAAACTCAACGAATACTTATCACACAAACATGAAACATATATGTCTAAAAAAAGCTTAAAATGTCTACTTGTAAATGAAACAACTAACAAAATTTTAAATAAATATGTTCCTGCAATGTAATCTGTATGAAACAAAGCGATGTACAGTTTCTCCTGGCACCGCTAATTATCCCTAATGTGATCACACCCACACGCAGATGGCGCTATTCATACGGTAATTTGCTGAGACGATCAATGCAAATGGAAAACGCCCCCAAGGCAAGTTATATATATATAGTTTAAATTATTAGGGCCCAAGCAATGAAAGTGCAGGGCCCTATCGTTCTTCTAAGGATTAATTCTTCTTTTCAAGGTTTTTGGTACTTTTGGGGTACATAACATGTTGTTAAAACTCTTGAAAGTTTCAACACACATCAGAGTCGCTGGCCATTGGGGCATGGCAGAGTTACAGGTGGGGTGTGTAGAAGAGGCTCTTCGGTGGCACCTGGAACATGGGCATGTTCGGGGGGCTATCTAGTACATCCCTTTTGAGGTACAGTCACCAAAATTTGTACACATATAGAGCTCATCAAGCCGGACAACTTTCACGCTGACAGTCATAGGCTCTGCCCGAAAGGAATTGTTTTTTTCATTGTTTGAAAAAGGTTGAGGAATTTGAAATACTCCTCTCAAGGATTTAATGGTAAATGTGGGTGACATCATGCCAAGACATTGACGATGCTAAATTGCTAAGGGATTTTTGATATATCGAACGGTGTTGCCATGGCTAAGCGACAAAATAAGGGCAATGCCTTGACATTAATGTGTATTTTTTTTAAGCAATTCAGGCGAACATCATAGGGATTTTTCAACATCTGTTAAAAGTGACACACTTCCTTCTGCCAGTTGGTGGCACTACAACCGTGACCCACAGTAGTCACATCAAAGTGATCAGCCTGCAAGGACAAACATTTGGCTCAATTTTGATGTTTCTAATTTTCTGCGCGCAGAAGATATGAGACTTTTCCTTATTCCTTTCTTTTACGTTATTTTGTCGCTTCGCCATGGCAACACTGTTCGATATATCAGAAAACCCTCCACAATTTAGCATCGTCAATGTCTTGACATGATGTCACCCACATTTGGTGTCTGTATCATTAAATCCCTGGGAGGAGTATTTCAAATTCCTCAGCATGCCTTTTTCAAACAATCCAAAATGATTGCAACAGTATTTATGATATCAAGAAACCCTTCAGGTTCAAGAGTTTTCACGCATGTTATGCACCCCAAAAGCACCGAAAACCTTGAAAAGAATAATAATAATTATCCTTAGAAGAACAATAGGGCTTCGCACTTTCAGTGCTTGGGCCCTAATAATAATAATCCGTAGAAGAACAATAGGGTTTCGCACTTACAGTGCTTGGGCCCTAATAATAATAATCCTTAGAAGAACAATAGGGTTTCGCACTTTCAGTGCTTGGGCCCCATTAATAATCCTTAGAAGAACAATAGAGCTTCGCACTTTCAGTGCTTGGGCCCTAATAAATATAGCTTCACGCATGTTATGCACCCCAAAATACCGAAAACCTTGAAAAGAATAATAATAATTATCCTTAGAAGAACAATAGAGCTTCGCACTTTCAGTGCTTGGGCCCTAATAATAATAATCCTTAGAAGAACAATAGGGTTTCGCACTTTCAGTGCTTGGGCCCCATTAATAATCCTTAGAATTACAATAGAGCTTCGCACTTTCAGTGCTTGGGCCCTAATAAATATAGCTGCAAGCAGCGATGACGGGCCCAAGCACCATGGGTCCATTTCCGCTCAGTGGCTTTCGGAAAACAAAGCACGATGTGCTGCTTTGGGCATGCAATTTGTGAAACAGTTGTCACATTTGCATGAGTTGGTTGAGGTCTTTTGCAGTCGAATCCCATAAAAAAATGCAAACAATGTGTCCCCACTCAATAAATACATCAACTGGTGCAGAGGCACCAGTTGGCACAAGAGGCACAAGAGGTGCAGATGCAATCTTTGTTAAGAACCTTTAATCCTTTTCAGCCGGAGCGTTCAAATTTGGGAACAATTATTCCCATGGATCCTGTCCCAGTGTCTTCGCCGTCCAATCACCGATTTTATTTCTGAAATCTGCCAGATACTCATGACAATATAAGCTAAAGGCACATGTGATTGGTTAAGGGGTTACTGGGCAAGAATAATAAATGTATCGTCATCATCGTCATCCTTCATTTGCTTGTTAGGAGACAGAGGGGATATCCCGGGAGATTTACTCAAGTATTGGACTTACTGCTTCAAATTGAAAACTGAGGTGATTTTTGAAAGGTAAGAACATTATTTAAAATGTTGTCTATATTTTCTATTGAAAGTCAAGACGTTTTAGTTACAAATCATTTATTTGTATGAGTAAAGCTAGTTATTTCTGGAAAAAATGACATGACTGTCTATGTTCATCGGACAGGCAGGTAGCCTCTATTTTTGAGCAAATTTCTGTGAAACTTGCTAAATAAACATTAGCTAACAATACTATGTACACATTTAGCTAAATATCAATAACTTTTTTGGCCAATTTTGTCACTTGTGGAGGATAGTCAAACCTTTTTAGTTATGAAGCATTTATTTGTAGTAGCGTTGCTAGCTATTTACTTCCTGGAAAAAACGTGAACGTCATCAGAGAGCCTCTGCTTTTTATATACAAATTTTTTGTCTGTTTCTGTGAAACTAAATATCAATAACTTTTTTGCCAATGTTGTCGCTTGTGAAAAAAAACACCTGAAGTAATGTGAGGCAGAGAACAGATGCTTTTTTTAAGTTGTTTTTTCCCCGTTCTAATCAAGGCACAGACGCGGTGTAAATAACTGATTTATTATGATGATTAGACCACTTAATTTTAATGAGAGCATTAGAGTAAGAGAGCATAACGTCATTGAGCTTGCGTCGAAATGCAGATCTCAAACAGTGTTAACCTGCATTGAGTGACAGCAGTCATTGTAATGAGAGAGTTTGTCGCGTTGTTTGAACAGTTTTGTTTTGTCATGTTAATAAGTAGGCCAATGTGATTTTGTCCCTTTGTGTCCCTTTGTTTGATTTTGGCATGGTTTTTATCAGCAAGATTTATGACTTTGTATTTGTTGGCCTCAGTCAGGTTTTACGACTGTGTTAGGCCTGCCTTTGTCTTGTATCTGAATACATAAGGCCCAACATTATCGTATGTTTCCACTGGCGCGTAGTGAGCGAATGTGAGCAAGTGCTTTAAATTCCTTCATATGGAATTCGAGAGTTAAGCTCGTGAGGTGGATCGTAAAATTGACAGCAGCGCAGGGCAAGCGGTTCCTTAGTGTTTGGAGTGGCTTTGTGTGGATTTCTTCCGTGTCAATGGAAACGCAGCCTCAGACTGTATGAAGTTGCTATTGCCCCCACTATGCAGGTCACCACGTTCCGGACCCCAGATTGATTCCATCTTGACTGCAAGACATCATGGCGATGGTCTGATCGTCTCTAATGAGCAGCGCGACAAAACAATGGTGCCGGTTACATCATATCTGATCTTTCTGCACTGTACTCTTGAGTATTTTTCTCTAGCACTGAAACACGCTTCACTGATGCCCTGTCCCGGGCTGCACCCGCATCCTCTTTTCCCCCATATGCGAGTAAACATGAGGTGCGTGTCTTTAGACCATAAAGTTTTTCTTTCTAAATTTAGTTTTATTAATCAGCATGTTCCAAGCCTTTAATAATAAACAAATACATTTCTGTTCTAATTTTGTGAAATTATTCAGATTTCATCATCTCTGACAAGGATGAAAGACAAAACAATTACTAGTTCGTAGCCTAGTCTTTCTCACTTAAAAATAGAAAAATGGTCCATTCAGACATTCAGACTTTTACATTTTCAAAAGTTTCTCTCTGGAGATACCCCTGAACCCCCATACAGTATAATTCCTGAGTCACAAGGGCTTCTATGCCCCCATACTTGTATATCTGTATGTAAAGAATTATGAAATTTTTTATTTTTTAGTCCTAAATCACTTGGACAGTCGCCCTAAAAATCTTCAATGGGAGAACCATGGAATTCTTTCCCTGCTGTCTGCAACCCAGTCCGAAAACACATGTGACCCACTTTTGGGACATGACCCACCAGTTGAGAAATACTGCACTAGTCATGTTCTTGATTAAATTGCTGATCTATGTGTTTATCTAATGACTATCAAAATCCCAAGACTGATAGCGGCAGATATAGAGATAAAATATAACATACTATGCTATATAAATATATTATGTGAAATATCTATTTGAGTAATTGAATAGGTAATTAAGAATGACTGTTTATCAAAATAGGTGATTTGAAATAATCTCTTATTGTACATAAAATAATTAATATTCATGACTTTCACAGCACTGCCAACCTGTCACGATCCCGTGTTGTCTGCCCCGTTTTTTCTGTTTCACTCGTCACTGATCACGCTCCATGTCACGTTTTCCCTGTTGTCCGCCCCGTGTTTCACTGTCCTTGTCTAAAACTATGATTCCCACAATTCCCGGCCTCCCTCACTGCCTGCACTCATCATTGTTCTCACCTGTGTCTCGTTTAGTCTTTATTGTGTCCTTGTGTATTTAAACCCTGTTTGTTCCTCCATTCCCTTGTCGGTCGTTGTTTGCACTGCACATGGATTGTTGAATGTTAACGTTTCATGTTCGTGCCCATGTTTGCTTACACCTGTCACCCGTGTTCGTCCAAGGTTACCCTGCTCTTCGTAGATGTTTTGTCAACCTGTTCATCTGTGTGTATTTTGTGTTTTAGTTTAGTTTTTTTCCCATCGTGGACTTCTTTCATTTGTTCCTGAGTTTGTTTTTATTTTGTCTATGCTTGTTAAATAAAACCGCAGTTGGATCCACACTTCCCGTCTGCCTCTTCCTCACATCATTACAGAAAGATCGACCCACCAATGGATCCAGCGGTCCAGCAGGCTAACTACCGGCTGCTCAGCCTGAGGCAAGAAGGCCGACCTATAGAGGACCACGTCCGCGACTTCATTGAACCGGCGAGTGTCGCGGACTTCCCTGAATCCTCCCTTGTGGCCTTCTTCAGGGGTAATCTGGACGGTTCGCTGAAGGAGCGGCTGCCACAAGCGACGCGTGGCTGGACTCTCCGCAACTTCCTGGTGGTGACCCTACTGGTGTGCGACTCACCGCTCTCTGTGGGCGTTGCTGTGAAGGACTCTAACTCACCATCCACAATGGAGTCTCTTCAGCCACCCCCGGCGCCCCCTATAACACCAGCCCCACCTGTCAGCGAACCGACCCCCACGCCAGTCGCGCCCCCCAGAACCCACACTGTCCACTTCGTCTGCCCGGAGGAGGGAGAGAAGACGGGCTCTGCCTCCCGGTACACGTCTGCCCCGGTCAGCGAGCCTGAGCCCTCGTCAGCCACGGTCAGCGAGCCTGAGCCCTCATCAGCCACGGTCAGCGAGCCAGAGCCATTAGCTCCAGATATCAGTAAGCCAGCGCCTGTAGCCTCGACTGTCCGTGAGCCAGCGCCTGTAGCCCTGACCGTCCAAGAGCCAGTGCCAGTAGCCATGACCGTCCAAGAGCCAGTGCCAGTAGCCATGACCGTCCAAGAGCCATTTCCAATAGCCATGACCGTCCCAGAGCCAGCGCCAGCAGCCATGACCGTCCCAGAGCCAGCGCCAGCAGCCATGACCGTCCAAGAGCCAGCGCCAGCAGCCATGACCGTTCAAGAGCCAACGCCTCCCGAGCTTTCCAGAGCTCCACCTTCCGAACCTCCCGAGCTTTCCAGAGCTCCGCCTTCCGAGCTTTCCAGAGCTCCGCCTTCCGAGCTTCCTAGAGCTCCGCCTTCCGAGCTTCCTAGAGCTCCGCCTTCCGAGCTTCCTAGAGCTGCGCCTTCCGAGCTTTCCAGAGCTCCTCCTCTCGAGCCTTCCAGGGCTCTGCCTCCTGAGCCTCCCACGGCTCCGCCCCCTGAGGCCTCTGAGCCTCTGCCTCCTGAGCCTCCCACGGCTCTGCCTCCTGAGCCTCCCACGGCTCCGCCCCCTGAGGCCTCTGAGCCTCCAGAGCCTCCCTCAGCTCCGCCTCCAGAGCCTCCCTCCCAGAGCCTCTCTCCGCCTCCCGAGCCTCCCTCGGCTCCGCCTCAGAGGTCCTCCTTGGCTCCACCTCACGCGGCTCCGCCAGCCTCCCCAGTGGCCACTCCTCCTCCCAGGCCTCCCTCGGCTCCGCCTCAGAGGTCCTCCTTGGCTCCACCTCACGCGGCTCCGCCAGCCTCCCCAGTGGCCACTCCTCCTCCCAGGCCCTTGCCCCACGGCCATCTCCTAGGCCCCCAAAACCGGCCTCTGTCCTTTGGCCACCTCCCAGGGCCCCTGAACCGACCCTTGCCCTGCGGCCATCTCCTAGGCCCCCAAAACCGGCCTCTGTCCTGTGGCAATCTCCCAGGCCCCCTGAACCGGCCCTTGCCTTGTGGCCAGCCCCCGGGCCACCTAAACCTGTCCCTGCCCTGTTGACGCCTCCCAGACCACCTAAACCTGTCCCTGTCCGGTCGATACCTCCCTGGCCTCCTAAACCTTTCCCTTTGTGCCCCCGGGGACTGCCTAATTGGCCCCGTGGACCGTCTCATTTCCCTTGTGCCCCCATGGACTGCCTAATTGCCCCTTGTGCCCCCATGGACTGCCTAATTGCCCCTTGTGCCCCCGTGGACTGCCTAATTGTCCCTTGTGCCTCCTTGGTCTGTCTCTGTGTCCCTTGTGCCTCCTTGGTCTGTCTCTGTGTCCCTTGTGCCTCCTTGGTCTGTCCCTGTGTCCCTTGTGCCCCCTTTGGTCTGTCTGTTTTTCCCCTTTTCTAGCCCCTCTCTCCTTGAACATTTGTTTATTTTTTGCTATTTCTTGTTTCTTAGGACCATCTGGAATCCGGTCCTTTTGAGGGGGGGCTATGTCACGATCCCGTGTTGTCTGCCCCGTGTTTTCTGTTTCACTCATCACCGATCACGCTCCATGTCATGTTTTCCCTGTTGTCCGCCCCGTGTTTCACTGTCCTTGTCTAAAACTATGATTCCCACAATTCCCGGCCTCCCTCACTGCCTGCACTCATCATTGTTCTCACCTGTGTCTCGTTTAGTCTTTATTGTGTCCTTGTGTATTTAAACCCTGTTTGTTCCTCCATTCCCTTGTCGGTCGTTGTTTGCACTGCACATGGATTGTTGAATGTTAACGTTTCATGTTCGTGCCCATGTTTGCTTACGCCTGTCACCCGTGTTCGTCCGAGGTTACCCTGCTCTTCGTGGATGTTTTGTCAACCTGTTCATCTCTGTGTATTTTGTGTTTTAGTTTAGTTTTTTTCCCATCATGGACTTCTTTCATTTGTTCCTGAGTTTGTGTTTATTTTGTCTATGCTTGTTAAATAAAACCGCATTTGGATCCGCACTTCCCGTCTGCCTCTTCCTCACATCATTACACAACCAAGGTACAGTTTTCCTAGAGTTTAATTTTAATTAGAACTAAATTTGTTCCCTTTCGAATGGCTTATTCCAGCTGTTAAAAGTTGATAGGCCAACAGGATTATATTAGCAGAATAACATTGGGTATGCGTGCACTCTCCATCCATGGGTACACTTAAAGAAAATTGTCCTGCATAATGTGAAGTTTATTCCAGATTGCCAGTTTTATGTCAAGCTTAGGAACATTTAGAATTTGTTGAATTGTTTAATAGACAATGTATTGGTACTCTGGAGACTTTTTTTATTTTTAATGTTGGCAAATCAGTAGCAAAATTGTTACAAAGTGATTCCTGTGGAAATGCAGTTGTATCGCAAATTCATGCATATTTATAATTTGATTGTGACTCCAATTAATGAACTAGTACTTGTTGCAATGAAGCTTGGTAAATTAATCCAGTAAATAAAATCTATGCCTGGGCGCTTGCTTTGGTGTTGCCACCCCTAGAGTATATAGTAAAACTTTAATTGTATTTTCTTGTATATGGCCAAAAGTTTAATTTTATTTAATTCTCATTTGTCTTTTTAGTTTACAGATTTATTGTACACCTATTTTAACCTTAGATTCATTTTCTTGCATTACCTAATTGCACTGTAATTTGATGACCAAACGTGTGTTGTGGTAATGTATTTGATTACGTTGTGACAACCGGAAAATTGAATTTCCTATATTCATTGCCACAATGTAACTTTGGACCGGCGCCAGTCCGTCATTACGATGGTGGCAACATCAAGGAACAATAGTTGTTTGTTGGTTACCAGTTGGTAAAAGTTGGCTTTTAATGAATATGGGCGGACATGCAGTAGTGTAACCAAATTGATGTCCTTATTTTACCAACTTATTCTCCCAACCAATTTAAAGGTATAACACTTAAATATGGGAAAAGAGGAATCTGAGACCAGCTTGACAAACACATAGACATTTAATAACACTTTTCAGCATCCAAAGAAACAAAAACATGCACTTCTTTTCAGCCAGCTGCGTCAAATCCTAAAGACATGCGGACAAGTTTCGTACACCTATCTCCCATCTGCTGCTGTCTCTTCTCCTTAAAAACTTTCGCCTCCCCTCGCTGGAACGCAAGGCAGGTTTGGCGCACAGGTGGAAGTCATTCGTCACTTATCTTTCTGGCCTCGCTCTGCCTAGATACCGCTTGGCTCCACACTGCTCGCCACAAAAGGCTATTTAAACAGTTACCTATGAATAATGAAAACATACTAAAAGTTAATGTACTTCATTTATTTTGAAAGAGAACAGAAAAAATGCAACAATAAAAGTATCTGAGATCTATTTCCACATAATTGCAACAAAATTAAAGACTAAATTACTTCTGCTCATATTAAACTCTACCTAGACCAACTTAGCACCTAATGCACTGAATAACATTTGTTAATTTAAAGCAATTTTAGGGATATATAAAAATAGTAAATTACTTCATTACAATATAATCTTCAGATCTACAAATTTCTTCAATAAATAATTTGATTAAATTATAGCAATTGATATATCGAATGGTGTTGCCATGGGGAAGTGATAAAATAACATAAAAAAGGGAATAAGGTAATGTCTCAAATCAGAAAAGTTATCTATCTACAGGAGTCTGCAGTTGTATGCAAGTGTGTTTGTTACAGTGTGGTATTCATTGCTAGATCGGTGCTGTTTGTTTACTGTCTTGAACTCGCGTTGCTTAAACGTGTGTTGTGATGTGTGTGTGTTTGCTATATTGTTTTGACTTGTCCCATAGTATTTGCTGCTACATTTAGAGTTGGTGATCCAGTGTGTAAAATGATCATTGTTTTAGTGTCTGTAAACAGTGCTTCATTTGTTTTAGAGTATTATTTATTGCTAAAGTGCAGCATAATTTATTTGCTGTGTACAGAAGTCAAGTTTGTTCCTGCTCTTGGCACCTCTCGCAACCCTTAGTTTCGGTTGACCACGTGACTAGCTTTGTTGTGCTAAGTAGCATTAAGGCATGGCCTGCTTTTTTCCACTGAACGGCTCATTAAAATCGTGTATATAGTTCACTGAATGATGATGTGGAAGTGGTAGCCCTCGTGTAAAGCCATCCTTATGTGAACACCTTTTTGTGTAAAGACCAGCGAGTCTTCCTGTGTGAGTCCACCGAGCAAGGACACCGACAAGGCGCCACTCACCATAGCACTTAAGTATCTTTTAATTTTATATCTTCACTTATTTTCCTTCCACATACTAACACGAATAACACATGACTTTAAGCACATCCCTGTTATCTGTTATAGACCATTTACTAATATAGATACAAGACCAAACGCAACCCACACAACCCTGGCCACTTTGCACTACAGCACCTGCTACGCTCTTGTTCTCAGTGGGACACTGAATCTGCCAGTATACTGCGAATAAAGCTGACTTCATTTCAGCCTTTGCCACACAGACCACCCTCAGCATCCTGGCAATGGCGGAGACATGGATACATCCAGAGGATACAGCAACACCTGCTGCTCCCTCTCCAAGAACTTCTCCTTCTCTCACACCCCTCAACATACCGGTAGGGGGAACAGGTTCATAACAACTGGACTTTGTAACCACAGGCTTCACTATGTAACAATACATATTTTGAATTCCATGCCATTATTACAATGCAACCCACAAAAATACATGTTGTTCTCATCTATCGCCCTCCAGGTCAGCTGACAAACTTTCTTGAGGAGTTAGATGTCCTGCTGTCTTCCTTGAAAGAGGATGGTAGGCCACTTGTGGTTCTTTGCGATTTCAACATCATTTGACTTGGAAAGACTACACACCACAGCAACTCACAGATCGGGCAACCAGCTGAACCTAATTTTTGCACATAACTGTACCACCTCAAATATTCTTGTTACACATTTACATGTCTCTGATCACTACTTTATTCAATTCAACTACTTTATTCAATTCAACATGACTCTCCCATCTACATTAAAACAGACTCCACCTTTGGTTTCCTTTCACCGTAACCTCCTGTGTTGAGATTTGGGGACACAACTACAAAAGTTCATTACATTCACTTTCTGTTCTCCAAAAAAGAGCAATAAGAATTATTCACAATGCTGAGTATAGGGAACACACTCATGCATTATTCATGCAGTCAAAATTATTAAAATTCACAGATCTTGTGAAGTATCAATCAGCCCAAATAATGTTTAAAGCTAAAAATAATATATTGCCAAGAAATATTCAAATATTATTCAGGGTAAGAGAGGGAGGTTATAATTTAAGGGGGACACATAACTTCAAAGTTAACAGAATTCGGACAACTAGAAAAAGTTTTTGTATCTCCAGCTCTGGAGTAAAGCTATGGAATAGTCTCAATGATGAACTAAAGCAATGTCCAAACATAAATCAGTTTAAGAATAGGTATAAAGATATTGTCTTCAAGAGATACAGGGATGAAGAATGGGGTGAATAATCAATGAGTGTTTTGGGGCTAGTAATTATTTTCCGTTTCTTTGTGGTATTATTATTATGTCATTTCTTTTTCTGAGCTACTGATATTTCTAAGTTATTCTTCTATATTGTTTATTTAATTATTATTTTCCTTGTTTAAATAATTGATAATTTATTTAATATTATTATATATATTTTTTTTTTTTTCTTGAATTATTTTTCTTTGCTTTGGGGTATAATAAAGTAGATTTATGATGGAACGTGGGTCGACTTATGGTAAGCTTTTGAATTATGGATAGGGGGTGGGATTAAATAAGTTTCTTTTCTTTTTCCCACTCCTTTTCGAATATGTAATGGACATTGACAAGAGTAAGAAAAGAAAAAAAAAAAAAGTCTTTGACTGTAACCATTGTAATTAATGTGTTTTATTGTGTTATTGGAATTATTTTGATTTGTTTGCTTGATTTTATTTTCTTGTCAGATGTTCTTTTGCATAAATTCGAAATAAAATAAAAAATAAAAAAAAAAAAAAAAAAACCTCCATTCCCTTTCACCCTCTCACCTTTCCACTGATGCCTCTACCTTTCTTCCCACAATAAATTTATTTTCCACGCTTGATGTAAACACTGGCACAGACAGACCAGGGCTCTACGCTAACTTTTTTCTCAAGGAGTACATGTGCTCCTAAATTAAAAAATTTAGGAGCACACAAAAAAATTTAGGAGCACAGTGAAAATTTTATACAGAGTTTATTAACAAACAATTTATTACATACATATTTATACTGTGTGTATGAGTGTGTGTGTGCGTGTACTAAGGGACACACATCTGTGGAACAGCACATACCTCCCAAATCACACATTGAACCCACATTCTGTCAGGGTAGAGACCAGGAGATCGGAGGTAAGT
Source organism: Xyrauchen texanus (assembly GCF_025860055.1). NCBI lineage: Eukaryota > Metazoa > Chordata > Actinopteri > Cypriniformes > Catostomidae > Xyrauchen > Xyrauchen texanus. The sequence continues at coordinate 36,852,457 of NC_068297.1, read as the reverse complement.
GATTCAAATATAGTTTTATTCAAGTATAGAAGGTGAAAGGTAAGTATCAGGTGACTTTTCAGGTGCTGGTTTAGTGAAGATAGTTCATTGCACGGAGAACAACTGGGAATCCAAATGACTTGGATCGTAGAACATTCACTCTGTATCAGTTCGTTAACTCCTTCTCTTTTCTAGGAGCAATCGGGCCGGTTTGATCAGATCTCAGACAAGGGTTCAGGAATCGGATAAGTGATCTGGAGATGGCAGAACAACAGTCCATAGGGTTAGTATGAATCAGGTAAGAAAACGGAATACTCAGGTTTTCAGGATCGACGGAGATATCAGGACTCAGGGAGAAATGGTCTGTTCCTGTTGGAGGCTTGACAAAGACTGGATACAAGGTGAGTGTTTTTATGAGTTGGCTGATGAGGTGATAAGTGATGACCAGGTGTTTGTGATTTAGAATTCTGGGGAGAGTGATCTTTGAGTGGTGGACTGCAATGAACTTGACTGATCTCTGACACATACACATACAGCTGCTTTTGTATGTTGACCGTCTGGCATACTTAGAGGTCAGCCAGCGATCTCTCATTATGTCAGCAATTTGACCGATCATCTCCGCACATTGTCGTATGTGGGATTCATGTAAACTCAGTTTTTGTGGTGGAGTCTGATAAGCGGCCCAAATTTGACGAAAGGTTCTTCTTCTTTCACAATAAAGTATGCGCTGTTTATCTTTATTTTCAGCTGCTTCCACTTCTCCTCCTCAGACTGCAGCACTTGCCTCCTCAATGTTTCGCTACACTATCTCTTTTCAGATTAGCGATGGGCATTCCGGCTCTTTTCATAATTGGTGTTAAAACAATTCTAATAAAATTATTAAATGAAATTATACTCTACCTTAACCACAATTTATTTAAAAATACATTGATTTGTTATGAAAAATAATACTATTAAACATTTGCATTTAAAGTATAACTTATTGTATATAAACAAAGTGCATATAAATCTAACCATTCAAAACGAATACAATCTGAACAGCATAATAGACAGGGCCACCGCTGGCCAAATTGATGCCCTACACGTGATATGAGCGTGAAGCGATCGTCAGTGTTCCCGCAACTGCTTTCAGGTGCTTGAATAATGTATAGCGAACGAGTAAGGGCAGCCGGTGGCCTTTCTGGTGCCATCCTAGGGTAAGATGGTGCGCCCCTATACCGCTAAATTTTTCCATTGTTCACCTTTCTCTCTCTGACTGGATGGCGTCATCCCAGAAAACTCTACTGTGGTTGGCACAAGCCGCTTGTGGGAATGTGGGTCTTGTAATTTTTAAAAAATTATATTAAAAAGGGGGGAGGGTGTTCCGTTTGTAATCTTTATTCGCACACTGTGCTCGTAAATAATTTTTCCAGTTTGCACATATCTATTTTTAGGGGCAAATGCGAGTGAAATACTCGCACTGTAGAGCCCTGCAGACGTAGCTCTACTTTAACAACCTGTCTAGACAACATCTTTCCTCTCTCTTCTAGGCCAGCACGTACTACACCACCCAGCCCCTGGCTGTCTGATGTCCTTAGTGAACATCGGACTGACCTCAGGGCAGCTGATGGCAGAAATCTAAAGATCCAGCAAATCTAGGTCAGTATCAGCTTCTGCTTGCAACTTTCTCAGATAACGTTAAAGCTGCAAAAACCTCCTATTACCAGACCAAGAGCAACAGCACCACAGACACTCATAGCTTGTTTAGCACATTCAATACACTTCTCTGCCCTCCCCCTCCACCACCTGACACGTCACTGACAGAAGATATCTTCGCCACATTTTTTCATCAGCACATCAGCAATTCATTCACAGCACCACACCCTGTAAAACACCTGACTTCTGCATGCAACTCTTCTTTCTATATGTTCTCTCATCTGACTGACACTGAGGTCTCTAAACACCTCATCTGCAACCACCACTTGTTCCCTTGACCGCATTCCATCTCATTTTCTACAGGCCATCTCTCCATCCATCTTACCTGGACTCGCACACATAATTAACACTTCTCTACTTACAGACAATTTCCCCACTACATTTAAGCAGGCTTGAGTAATCCTGCTGCTGAAAAAAACTGCACTTAACCCCACAAAGATGGTACACTACAGACCAGTCCCTCTCATCCCATTCATGCAAAAACACTTGAAAGGGCAGTTTTCAATCAAATCTCTGCCTTTCACAGAACAAGCTGCTGGATGACAATCAGTCAGGCTTCAAAAGTGGACACTCCATCGAGACTGCCCCACTGGCTGTCAATGAGACCGGTGAAAGATGAATCTAGATTCTCCACCCTCTCTACTCTGGGCATCACAGGAACTGTGCTTGACTGGTTTAACTCCTATCTCTCAGGTAGGTCCTTCAAGGTAGCCTGGAGAGGTGAGGTATCCAAGCCACATCAGTTATTACTGGGGTACCTCAGGGATCAGTGCTTGGGCCACTTCTCTTCACTATATACACAATATCACTGGGACCCATCATTCAGTCATATGGTTTCTCTTACCACTGCTACGCTGATGACATGCAATTCTACATGCAAGTCTTTTCAGCCCAACGACACCACAGTGACTGCTCGAATCACTGCCTGCCTATCTCGGCCTGGATGAAGGAACACCACCTTCAACTCAACCCAGCCAAGACCGAATTCCTTGTCTTTCCAGCCAACCCTGCTGTTGAACACAACATCACCATGCAGCTAGGTACAACTACATTACAGCCTTCCAAAACAGTCAGAAATCTAGGGGTAACCATCGAAAACAAGCTAAATTTCACAGACCACATTTCCAAGACTCCAAGATCATGTAGATTTACACTCCACAATATCAGGAAGATAAGACCCATCCTCTCTGAACATGCCACACAACTGCTTGTTCAGTCACTTGTCATAACTAGACTGGACTACTGTAACTCTCTCATTGCAGGCCTCACTGCAAGTGCAATTAGACCTCTGCAAATGATCCAGAATGCAGCAGCACGTCTGGTCTTTAATGAACCAAAGAGAGCACATGTTACACCACTCTTTGTCTCTCTCCACTGGCTGCCTGTTGATGCACATATTAAATTCAAGGCTCTAATGCTGGCATACAAAAACTGGGTCTGCTCCAGCATACCTCGCCTTGTCGTACTAACACAAAGAGGCACCAAAACACTTTCCTGGAATTTCAGTTTCATCATACTACGTTGGTGGAATGACCTTCCCAAATCCATCCATGAAGCTTACTCACTCTCCCTCTTCAAAAAATGACTTAAACACATCTTTTCAATGAGCACTTAACCAGTCGCTAAAAAACTAGAAATAATAATTCTTGTTGCACTTTAATCTGTTTTGAATACAATTCTGATGCTAGTGAAACTTTGTAGTATGGCACTTTTTCGTACTGCTTAAGATGATTTGTTTATGTTTTCCGCTTTTGTAAGTCGATTTGGATAAAAGCGTCGGCCAAATGAATAAATGTAAATGTAGATATCTTCTGCATACTGAAAATGAAAAACATCACAATTGAGCAAAATGTTTGTCCTTGCAGGCTGATCACATTGGTGTGGCTATTGAGAGTCATGGTCGTAGCGCCACCAACTGGCGGAAGGAAGTGTGTCACTTTTAACAGACTTTGAAGTATCTCTATTATGTTAACCTGAATTGCTTCATAAATTTTTTTAATAATGTTACAACTTAAGATTTTAAATTCTGAAGGTATTCTTGATATCTTAAATACTGTTGCCATGGCAATGCATTAAATGTCATTATTCCTTTTTTTTGCATATTCACATGTTTTGAGGTATTTGGCAAGCTTGGTTTTTAAAGTTTATTGTTAAAAAACATATTTCTTAATTTTTATATAAATAAAATATAATAAAAATATCAACTGAAATGTAAAAATAATGTAATAATAAAAAACAGAAATGTCCAATAGAGGGTATCCAAGCTCCATGAATGATTCCCAAAATAACAGGCGATTATTGGTGTCCTGTCTACAATGGATCTCTCTTTTGTATGTCATATGAAGTATGTGTAACTTCATTCTTCAGTTAATTATATTTCTCATTTCATGTGTTAAACATCTCCAGTTCTTGGATTTGAGGAATAGAAAATAAAATAATTTCCCCCATTGTGTATGTAGAGCATGCGTTTTGTCTCTCTCTCTCTCTCTTTCTCTCTCTCTCTCTCTCTCTCTCAATCGCTCTGAGGTGATATGATTGTTAATATGCAGCGCCGGCACTCAGTGTTTCCTTCCCATATAAACCAAGTTTTTCATGGCTGGGTTGTACGATGCGTGTTCGTGAGCTGTGCCATCTTGTTCACTGATGTTCTAGTGCAAATTCCTGCTGCTGAAACGGATCGTTTGTGGTCATCGCTGTTTGAATTTCGCTGGGCTAAAATATTTCTTCAAATATAGAGCGGTCAATAAATGTGTCTGTGTTTCTGCTGCTCTCATCTCCCCACATCTTTTATTGTATTTTATTTTTAAAGTGTAACAACCATATAGTAGCAGACATATTCATTTCTTTGTATTTAACAAGACAAGTTAATGGGAGCATTGCATTTTTTTTTTGCAAGTGAACAGATACAGTATTCAGCACTCAATACATTTATTAGTTTTAATTCTGTTAGAAGCTTGTGTTGACGGTGTAATCACATAGTCCTATATATTAGCTAATATTCAAAATATATATTTTTACATTTAACGCAGTGTTTGAAATCATGTCTCATTCCATTCACATGCTTGAATGCTTTTGTTTTTACACTAAAATTACACACAGCACCACAAAAGAGCAAAACGGATATGTCTTGACTCGAGACGTTAAACAGTTTAAGTTATTTGTACATTTACATGGGGTCTAAAAACACGAGCAAGTAGTCAAAGACATCTGTCAAGTGCATGTTTACATTCAAATCATTTTTAAAACAGCACAGATGGACACAAAATGTGAAAGGCCCCTCAGTGTAAGACTAGAACTTAAGTCTAGTGAGCTTTACTCTCATTCTGCTATATGTAGAGACATACAAGGGAATTAAATGTTGTGCCTCACAGGATCACAGTGCTACATATATAAACATATTACATATAGACACATGCCTATACTTTATTATTTGTTACTGCAAATCTTCACCTGCATACTGAGAATGACAAAATTATGACTTATACACTTATTATTTAAATTGCATGAGTATAAGCTTCTAAGTGGAAAAAATAATTAAATGAGCGAATAGTTGCATGATACCGGAACTATTCTTCCTCTCATCTTGACCCGCAGAAAAGGTCAAATACACAAGCAGTCAGATAGCGCTCACACTTTCAGTCATAGTGCTCGTTCAGAGGGAGCAGTGCTTTCCTGAGATAATGACAGACAAACAGCATCTGGAGTTATTCACTCTAAGTAATGACAAGCCTAGACATGACATGTATTATAATGGGCTTGTTTGACAATTTTTACAGGTTTATTTAAATTTAGTGTTGTTAAAACTTTTGATAATGATCTTTAATCCTCGTTAATAAATGATACCCTTATGAAAACTTACCATGGCTTTACTGTAGTAATATTGTATTAGTAACCATGACTGTAGTAAGCATGTTTTTTTTTATGTTCTGTCAGTAACCAAGCTTTAGATACAATTAACCATGGTTTTACTACAGCATTACTGTAGTAGCCTATCAATATGCTAGCTTGGTTTCAGCAATAGTAAGCATATAATAATATCTATGGTTAATTTTGAGGTTTTATATGTGGCTTATACTATCAAATTTTTTAAGGGTAAACAAAGCAGCGTAATAATGTTCTGTGTATGCCCATAATATATATATATATAAGTAATAATAAAGTTACTAATTTTATCCAAAGAATTTGTAAAAATTCAGTTTAATAGAGGTATCCGTTTTGGTATCGATATCGGCGATATTGGCCTAAAAGTACTTAGTATCGGATCGAAAAGAAAATAAGTGGTATCGTCCATCTCTAAGGACATGCCTTCAGAATCCCTCAACAGTGCAGGAGAATAGGCATCTAAAGTCAGTTTGTCAGAATCATCAGCTAATCAGATTGATTTTTTTGTTCTTGTGGGTGTGGTCAGTGTGAACATGCAGTATTTTAAATTAATTTATGTCTTTTCGATCCGATACCAAGTACTTTTAGGCCAATATCGCCGATATCGATACCAAAAAGATAGAAAGAGAAAGAGAAGCCGGAAGATACCGTTTCGGATACAAGTAGTACAGAGAGCAACATACACACTTTGGATCCGGCTGTAGAGCCCCTGCAGCAGGGCATTTGGGTGACGTCGCGGCGGCATACTCACTCAGAAAAGAGACACCACTCTCCCGTTCCTGTTAGGGTTTCCAATCGATTCTCACAACTCAGTGATACACCCACTGAGAGTCATGTTGAAAGAGCCCTTCTTATTGGCGATTCTATTGTAAGGAACGTGGAAATAGAGACTCCAGCCACTATTGTTAATTGCATTTCAGGGGCTAGAGCGTCTGACATCAAATCAAATTTACAAGTGCTGGCTAATGTTAAATGTAGTTCTTCTAAAATAGTTATCCATGTCGGCACTAACGATGTCCAGCTTTGCCATTCAGAGATCACTAAAGATAAATGTTAAAGAGGTGTGCAAATCTGCAAAAACGATGTCAGAGACTGTAATATACTCTGGTCCCCTCCCTGCTCATCGTGGTGATGAGGTTTATAGTAGATTAGTGTCACCGAATGGCTGGAAGTCTGAGTGCTGTCTGAAGAATAAAATAGGATTTATAGACATTTGGAAGAGTTTTTGGGGTAGACCTAACCTGCTAAATAGAGACGGACTCCATTCCTCCAGGGAAGGTGCCGCTCTACTCTCTAGTAATTTGGCTCATAGTCTTAATAATGATAGTATTTGACTAACTGGGGCCCAGGTCAGGAAGCAGATAAACTGGTTAATCTGAACATCTGCTAGCTGCCTTGAGACATCACACAGGTCACATGAACTACAACACATGTATCACCTAGATATCTCATAGAGACTGTGTCTGTTCCCCGAACTACCAAACACAATACCCTCACTAAATCATTTAGGAAAAATTTGATTAAGATCAAACTTGAACAAAACAAACAAATAAAAAATACACATCATATAAAAATAGGGCTACTAAACATTAGATCTCTTTCTACCAATTGTTAATGAAATGATTACAGATCATAGATTGGATGTGCTCTGTTTGACTGAAACCTGTCTACTCTACTCCCCCAGGTTATTGTTATAAACATGAGCCTCGTCTGAAGGGTCGAGAAGGAGTTGTTGCTACAATTTACAGTGAAGTTTTTGGTGTTACTCAGAGGACAGGATATGCAATATGTAAGACTTTTGAACTAATAATGCTTAATGTGACACCGTCAGATATAAATAAAAAATCTCTGTCATCTTTTGTCCTTGCTACAATGTATAGATCACCCGGGCCTTATTCTGATTTCCTTGGTTAATTTGCTAATTTTTTTATCAGATCTTGTAGTTACTGTAGATAGAGCTTTAATTGTCGGTGATATCAACATTCACATAGATAATAAAAATTATACATTGGGATTAGCAATTATCAATATTCTCAATTCTCTTGGAGTCAGACAAAATGTAACAGCCATAATCACATGCTAGATTTAATTCTGTCATATGGAGTTGATGTTGATAATATAGAAATTCTGCAGCAGAGCGATGACATCTCGGATCATTACCTCATCTCTTGTATGCTGCAATCAGCTAATGTTTCTCAATCTACACCACACTATCATTCAGGTAGAACTATTCTTTCAATCACTAAAGATAGCTTCACTAATAATCTTCCAGATCTATCTCATACACACAATAAACACCAAAGCCCAGAAGAACTTGATGAAATAACAAAAAATATAAATGCAGTCTTCTCTAGCACTCTTGATATTGTTGCTCCACTTCGATTAAAGAAAATTAAAGAAACATGTAGCACCATGCTACAATGAACAAACTCATGCTCTCAAGAGAGCAGCTCAGAAAATGGAGCGCATGTGGAAAAATACAAAATTAGAAGTATTTCGTGGTGCATGGAAGGATCGTGACTGTAGATACAGACATGCACTAAAAGCTGCCAGGTCAGCATATTTTAGTAAACTCATAGAAAATAACCACAACAATCCTAGATGTTTATTCAGTAATGTTGCTAAATTGGTTAGGAATAAAGCCTCATCAGAACCAGATATTACGTCGCAGCACAAGAGTAATGAATTTCTTTACAGATAAAATTGAAATAATCAGAAATAAAATTGGAATTATGCAATCATCTGTCATAGCACCTCAGAAAACAGTGTCTAATAATTTCTCACATGCAACTTCAATCTTTCTCTGTCATTGGTAATGACGAGCAAACAAAACTTATTGAATCATCAAAAGCCACAACATGTTTGTTAGATCCTATACCAACTAAGCTCTTAAAAGAGGTATCTCCTGTAATTTCAGAACCTCTTCTTAATATTATTAACTCCTCGCTATGCTTAGGACATGTCCCAAGAAACTTTAAAATGGCAGCTATCAAACCACTTATTAATCCTCTGGGGTCGACGGACGCTCCGTGTCCTGCTGGATTTTTCCGTCATTACAGCAGAAACAACATAAAATTCTCTGTCATTTTTGGGTATACAGATAAGTGTAAGAGATCATTAGAGACTATAAAGGGTCTACTTTTATTTGTGTACTCTCACAATAACAACAAAACCTTGTGCTTTTGTAAAATAAAGAAAATAAAAAGGGTGAGCTGTAAGCAGTCTCTGGGTTTGCGAGCATAAATCTGAAACATGTCACAAACATTTACTGAAACTCTGCAAATACTTATCACACAAACATGAAACATATGTCTAAAGAAAGCTTAAAATGTCTACTTTTAAATAAAACAATTAAAATTTAAAACAAATATTCTCCTGCAATGTAATCTGTACATTGCAATGATCTGAAACAAAGCAATGTACAGTTTTCCTGGCTCAGCTATTTTATCTCTAATGTGATCCCACCCACCAGCAGAGCACGCTATTCATTCGCTAATGTACTGAGACGATCGATGCAAATGGTAAACGTCCCCGACTTTGTCTTAAAAACAACAAGTTTGTAAATTTTTCTGTGAGTTTGAAAGACAGCATGATACACAAGTGAGAAAACTCCTGGATAGTGATGAAGAGTTACAATTTTCCTCAGAAGAAGAGCGGGACTCCGATGAACGTTTGTATTTTGAAAAGAGACTTGATCCAGCCGAGGATACAATTTCGGACAAGTAAGTGATTTAGTTTTCATTAGTTGACATGCTATTTTATATAAACATGTACATATTTTACTAGTGGGTCTGTTTCCAGACTTGCCAGCCAGGATTCAGAGTATTGACATTTGAAATATGTCCTAATAAGCAAGTTTAGTTCCCCTTCTGTCGCTCTCTCCACGTTGTGTCAGAGAAGCGACACTAGGGGTCTCTCTTGAGCGCCGATATTCACCTCTGAACTATGATAAAAGGCCAATGAGAGTTGGCACCCAGTATTTGCATGTCCCGCCCCCGGACATACGGGTATTTAAGCAGCGCAAATACGGGAGTTCATTCAGAAAATTTCTTCGGAGCCGATGGTCGTGCATGCAGTCTGCTGCGAGTTACACACCCAGTTCCTGTTTAATCCTCTGACGCTCTGCATGCTGTTGGATCTGACGGCGCATAACAGTGGCTTTCTCATTTGTGCACAGCTGTGCATTCTTGCCCCTGGGCGCTTCGACAGCGCAGACAACTCGAAAGAGTTATTCTAAAAGAGTGAATTTCGCTCTAAAAGAGCAAAACACAGCGGCGTTGAACGTCCTTCTCAGGACGCGTCTTTTTAAAGACAATTTTCTGCCTCTGTGTAGTTTCTGGATGCGTTGATTCTCCCCACATCTGACGGCCATAAAAACTGCCTTGCATTCCTGGGTTGTGATCACACGCAGACAGCGTTTTTATGAATGGTGTATGTTTTCAGTACAAGAACATAGCCATGACAGCATTGCGGTCATAGGCTTTTTCTTGTAGTGAGAAAAAAGCCGCTTCAGCCGCCCCCCGCGCCTCGCCTCCTTCCTACGGGAGTGGGGCAGGTGCCGCGGGCGATGAAAACGATCTGGGGACAGTGACGGGCTCCGTTTCGCCGGGTGAACCCCCTCGAAACCCCCCGCCTCCCCGGCACGCTTGCTTGTTTCCGTCCGAGCTCGGGATGAGCATTCTCTCCAATGGGTTATGTTTTCAGTGTGAGAACATAACCGCGGCAGCATTGAGATCTCTGCTTTCTCTTGTAGTGAGAGAGAGCCATTTCCGCTGCCCCCCGTGTCTCGCCTCCTTCCTACGGGATTGAGGCAGGCGCTGCGGGCGATGGAGAACGATCTGGGGAGAATAACGGGACGCTTTCGCCGGGTAAATCCCCTCGAAAACCTCCCGACTCCCCGGCACGCTTGCCTGCTTCCCCCGAGCTCGGGATTAGTGCGGTCCACTTAACAGCCAACCGTCCGGTCCCTCGAGCTCCCCGGCATTGGATGATGACATCACTGCTGCATCGGAGAGCGTAACAGCAGCGTCGGATGCGGATAACTCGCCTGGGCTGCCACCTTCGGGTCTCCGCCCAGTCTGAGCCTGACGCAAGAAGGTCCGCTATCCTTCCCCGGGCTTAATTGGTTCCGCGGGCATGTGCACCGCTCACAGCCGCGCGCCCCCCCCCTGGATTCCTTCCAGGATGTGCATGACCAGCTGAGCAAGCCCAGCTTCCTCGCTCCTCCGCTCTCGCTACCCTCGGTGGTAGAACGGTCCCAGACCGCCCCCCCTGCATGCCATGGCCCCCTCCTGCAAGTCCACCGGGCCAGGGCACTTCAAAATCTGCACTTGGGCAGTCCTGTTCTTGACGTGCTGCAGGAACTGCACTCAAACAGGCAATGGCCACTCCGTGGTCCAGAAACGCAACGATGGACAGGCAGTACAGGAGGAAGACAAAGCACGCTTTCTCAAACGCCCCCGTCTCCCAGCTCTGTCCATTCGGCGACACCACTTGACGACTTCGCCCAGCAGTCCTCAGTGGTGAAGAAACAGACGAATGCTATTTTCAAGCAAAAAAAAGCATCATGCCCTGCCGCAAACCTGCCGCCAGGGGCCATGCCCTGTCTGCTCGCCGAGGGCGTCCTCCTGCGGCTTTCAAGAAAGAAAGAAAGTGGTGCTCCGCCTCAACTAACAAGTGAGTGGGCCCAGCTCTCAGCCCCAGCGTTAAGCCCCCCGCAGAAGTTGGACGCCCATCATCTCACAGACCCCCTTGAGGACCCAGAAGGCTCCCAGGCGCTCCTGAGATGACAGACCCAGAGACCGAGACGTTAGCTCCAGAGCTGGTAAGACCACTCCGTTCCCCGGTGGAGGGCCGGGAGTAGAATTTTTTGTTAAATTCTTTACACTCTATAGAGCTATTTCCTTGTTGTCTCTGGGGTCACCTGGCCCGCAAATGCCGTTCTCACGGCACTCTGCTTTCAGGCCTCAACAGTCCCGACTCCATTGACGCGGTGTCCCCACCTTCAGCCTCACGACTGTTCCCCGGCAGGCTGGTTCAGACGAGTCCAGAGGATGCCAGCATCAGACCTCCTCCTCAGTCATGAACCCACCCCCTGCCGGGTGCGCAGAGCAAGGTAAGTGCTTTGAGTTTATTCTCAGCACCAGAGCCTTGGGACGCCACGTTGCCTCCCGACGCCGCGTTACCTGTTCCGCACTGCTGCGAAGCCCCGCCAGGTACGTCCAAAAAACTCGTCCCCTTGGTGCGCCTAGCACGGAGCTTAGAGGCGTGGCTTTCACTGCCCAACCTGTCACGCTGGCTGCACCGGACCATTGGACTCGGTTACGCAATTCAGTTTGCCAGGTCTCCGCCCCCCTTCGTGGGCGTAAATTTTTCTGCAGTACGCGGCCAACATGCCCATTCCCTGCACGAAGAAATCGCCTCCCTTCTGTTAAAGGACGTGATAGAGCCTGTCCCTCCAACTGAAACGAAGAAGGGTTTCTACAGCCCTTACTTTGTTGTACCCAAGAAAGGCGGCAGCTTACGTCCGATCTTGGACCTGCAAGTTTTCAATTGGACCTTGTCCAAACTCCCGTTCAAAATGCTCACCCAGAAACAAATTCTATCTGGCGTCCGGCTTCTAGATTGGTTAGCAGCGGTAGACCTGAAGGACGCCTACTTCCACGTCTCAATTTGCCCTCGACATCGACCCTTCCTACGGTTCGCGTTCGACGGCCAGGCGTATCAGTACAAAGTCCTCCCCTTCGGCCTGTCTCTGTCCCCTCGCGTCTTCACGAAAGTCGCAGAGGCAGCCCTTGCCCCGCTCTGAGAAGCCGGCATACGCATACTCAATTACCTCGACGACTGGCTCATACTGGCCCACTCCTGAGAGTTACTATGCGCACACAGAGACCAGGTGCTCAGCCACCTCAGCCGTTTGGGGCTTCAGGTCAACTGGGAAAAGAGCAAGCTCTCCCCGGTCCAGAGCATCTCTTTTCTCAGTCTGGAGTTAGACTCAGTCTCAATGACAGCATGTCTCTCCAACGAGCGTGCTCAGTCAGTGCTGAAATGCCTCGCTTCCTTCAAGCCAGGCGCTGTGGTCCCGCTAAAACGTTTCCAATAGCTCGTGGGGCATATGGCATCCTCCGCGGCGGCCGTTCCGCTGGGGTTGATGCATATGAGACCACTTCAGCACTGGCTCCGGACTTGAGTCCCGAGACGAGCATGGCGCCGCGGCACGCACAACATAAAAGTTACTTCTGCCTGCCGCCAAACCTTCAAACCCTGGACAGACCTCTGCTTTCTAAGGGCAGGAGTACCCTTGCAGCAGGTGTCCCGACGTGTTCTGGTCACAACCGACGCCTCCAAATTGGGTTGGGGCGCCATGTGCAACGGGCGCGCAGCCGCAGGCCGGTGGAACCGAGGCCCGCTGAGCTGGCACATCAACTGCCTAGAGCTGCTGGCTGTTTTTCTGACCCTGCAGAAGTATCTTCAGTTAATTCAGAACAAACACGTCCTAGTCAGGACAGACAGCACCACGGTCGTAGCCTACATAAACCGCCAAGGCGGAGTACGCTCCCTCCACATGTCACAGCTCGCCCGTCATCTCCTTTGGAGTCAGCAGCGACTCAAGTCAATGCACGCCACTCACATCCCCGGCAACCTCAATGTGATAGCGGATGCGCTGTCAAGACAAAGCTTGCCCGGCGGAGAGTGGAGGCTCCACCCCCAGTCGGTCCAGCTGATTTGGGACTGGTTCGGCAAGGCTCAGGTAGACCTGTTTGCCTCCCAAGAAACCTCCCACTGCCCGCTCTGGTATGCCCGGACAGAGGCTCCCCTCGGGGCAGATGCGTTGGCACACAGCGCAAGTACGCATTTCCCCCAGTTAGCCTTCTTGCACAGGTGCTATGCAAGGTCAGGGAGGACGAGGAGCAAGTCATTCTGGTAGCCCCCTACTGGCCCACCCGGACTTGGTTTTCGGACCTCACACTCCTCACGACAGCCCCTCCCTGGCGAATTCCCCTGAGGAAGGACCTTCTTTTTCAGGGATGGGGCACACTCTGGCACCCACATCCAGACCTCTGGAACCTCCACGTCTGGCCCTTGGTTGGGATGCGGAAGATCTAGCCGGCCTACCATCGACCATCATAGATACAATCAATCAAGCCAGAGCCCCCTCTACCAGGCATCTTTACGCTCTAAAGTGGCGTCTGTTCACGGACTGGTGTTCTTCCCGAGCCGAAGACCCGCAGAAGTGCGCAGTTAGGTCAGTGCTCGTGTTTCTTCAGGAGAGGCTGGAGAGGAGGCTGTCCCCCTCCACCCTCAAGGTGTATGTCGCCGCTATCGCGGCCCACCACGACACGGTAGATGGCAAGTCTCTTGGTAAGCACAACTTAATCGTCAGGTTCCTAAAAGGTGCCCGGAGGATAACTCCCTCCCGGCCTAACCTGTTCCCCTCCTGGGATCTCTCGGTCGTCCTTACGGGTCTCCAGAGACCCCCCTTTGAGCCGCTAGACTCAGTTGGACTCAGGGCCCTCTCTCTCAAGACCACCCTGCTGATCGCGCTCGCTTCCATCAAGAGGGTCTGGGACCTGCATGCGTTCTCTGTTAGCAACGCTTGCCTGGAGTTTGGTCCGGCAGACACTTTCGTGATCCTAAGACCACGACCGGGCTATGTGCCCAAGGTTCCTACCACACCCTTCAGGGATCAGGTGGTGAACCTGCAAGCGCTGCCCCGGGAGGAGGCAGACCCAGCCCTTTCACTGCTGTGTCCAGTACGTGCTTTACGTATTTATCTGGACCGCACACAGAGCACCAGACGTTCTGAGCAGCAGAAAGGGAACGCTGTCTCCAAGCAGAGACTTGCCCACTGGGTTGTCGACGCCATTTCCCTGGCTTATCACACCCAGGCCGTGCCCCCCCCCCTTGCGGGTCCGAGCCCACTCCACCAGGAGTGTTGCGTCCTCATGGGCACTGGCTAGGGGCACTGCCCTAGCAGACATTTGTAGAGCAGCGGGCTGGGCAACACCTAACACTTTTGCGAGATTCTACAATCTCCAAGTTGAGTCAGTATCGTCCCGTGTTTTCTCAGGTACCGAGCCCGTAGAACTCGGTAGCATGCCCACGATCTGACCGGGTGAATCGCTTGCACCTAGCGCCCTTCCTGTTGTGAATTTGACCCTTTTCTTTATTTTTTTTTTATTTTTTCCCCATATATATATTTGTACTCCATATCCCACAATTCTAAGCAAACTACACTACTAAATTTAGTGCACTACATTACCCATACACCCCTTGGTCGAGGTCTATAAATAGACCTCACTTCCTTCCTTTCTTTCTTTGGCATTGGTGAGTTGTGGGTGTTTGAATGGACACCCAACCATGTCCTTTGAGTCCTTTCCTTAGGATGCGTTAAGTAAGTTTCTTTTAACAATTGTATTGTTTGAATTTGTTTATTCGAATTGTTTTTATTGAGTATATGAGTTTGATTTCCTTTTATTGTATTGTTTGTAGTGACTTAAGACCATCTTGTACATCCTGTTCATCCTATCTATCCATTAACACCTGTCCATTTACATCGTGTGAATCAGCTCCATGTGAATGTATGAACTTCATGTCATGTGAATTACCCAAGGCTTAATCATCCTGAACTTAAAATAAAAGAGAGCAAAGGACTGGTATTTGTCCTGTGTTTTAATCAGACACGCCACAAGTAACATCAGCACAGTTACCTCCTCAGCCTCGGTATGCTGTTTCTCAGTATTCACAGCCATTAGGACCATTTTCTAACTTGTCGATTCCTCATGTATCCTCAACTAATGTAGGTCCTTATATTCAACCACAGTCTGTAGGTCAGGTAGGGAACCTTGTTGTACATCCTGCTACGTATATTCAACCAATTGTTCCCACTACCCAGACAACAGCAATTCCATTCCTTCATCCTTATCCATATTCCCAGCCATATTATGCTCCATATCCTGTTCCTTCCTATCCTACTTCTCGTGTTCAGGGACCTTCCTTTCCTTTTTTGGTGAATGACGACCCCCAAGAATTTGCAATGTTGCAGTTAGCCTTGACAAATTTGTTGTCACCCCATGAGCCAGAACATTACAAATTCCATATCTTGCTGGATCATTTAAAATTTTCTCCAGCTCGTGATCTAGCTTTAGCTTACGCTAACGATCCTAGGCCTTACAGTATGGCTCTTTTTGCACTACAGCAGTAATATGGGCAACCTCACCAACTAGTTCTGAGAGAAATCAAAGCCATTCTAGCTCTCCCCAGGGTGAGACCAGGTGACAGCAGAGCATTTAGTAGCTTCGCACTAAAGGTTCAAGCTTTGGCTGGCATGCTTCAATCTTTGGGCCAAGACCAAGTTAAATCCGAATTATCCTGCGCTTCTCATGTACAGCAACTACTCGGTAAACTGCCCACAGAGCATGTGACCAACTTTGCCCGTTATGCCCGTACGATCCTAAAAGGTCAAAACTACAACCTGATTAAATTTTCTGCTTGGCTCCAAGAAGAGGCTGAGTGTCAAGCAATAGCTGACCAGGTTAGTGACTTTCCAAAACCCCTCCCGAGTAAACCTCAATCAAAGACCTACGTTAATACTCGAACAGTCTTGTATGGAGTCAACGGTAATTCTGTTGTGCCAAGATCCACAAATAAGCAACCCCAGAATTTGAGAGATGGAGAACGCAGTTCCAAGTATTCATGTGCATATTGTTCCAGTAGAGATCATTTCATTGGCCTGTGCCCCTCTTTTAGATCTCTAGAAGACATCAGGAAGGATGCATGGATTAGAGAGAACAATAGATGTTTAATCATCTAGCTGTCAACTGTGGGCTTAATCATCTAGCTGTCAACTGTGATTTGAAAAAACCCTGTCCACAGTGCAAAGGCAGACATCTTGGTATCCTTCATGGAGTCAATTGTCGTGATCAGGATAACGGTACATTCTATCTTAGTCGCCTTGGAGGTTCTGGCAAGGTACTGCTTAAAGTTGTTGAAGTACTTCTCCATTATAAAGGCAGATCCTTGCAAACCTATGCCATCCTGGATGATGGATCAGAACGTACCATGTTGCTACCTCAAGCATCTGATTCTTTGGGCCTTAATGGGGTAACTGAGTCTCTAATGGTTAGAACTGTACGTCAAGATACACTTGCACTTGAAGGCTCTTCTGTAACCTTTGAAATATCCTCCATGGCCAATCCAGAAAAGAAGTATTCCATTTCCAATGCCTTTTCTGCTGCCAGATTGGGACTGGCAGAACAGACGTATCCTGTTGAGATCTTGCAGAGACGTTTCAGACATCTGCAAGACTTACCCTTTCCAGCCTTCGCTAATGTCCAACCACTTATTCTTATTGGTGCAGACTACCCACACCTGATAAATCCAATTGATCAGGTGTATTTCGGGCCTTCTAAATCCCCAGCCCCAATCCAGACCAGGCTAGGCTGGGTACGTCAAGGCCCAATACCAATTCCTAACACTGATGAGATGCAGTGTCTTTTTACCATCGCTAATCCACTAGAAGAACTTCGCCATGATGTGGAGAAATTATGGAAAGTAGACATCCTTCCTTTCAGAAATGAGAAGGTCATTACTAGGTCCAAGCAGGACCAAGAAGCTATGGACTTGTTGGCCTCCAAGTCTAAAAGAGTTGATGTGGATGGTGTGAAAAGATATGCCACTCCGTTATTGCGTGCTGCTTCCGCCATAGGGTTACGAGCTTTACCAAATGCAGTTATATCTTCTCTCAGATGTATCGAGCGACGCCTCCAAAGAAATCCTAAAACTGCTGCTGTGTATGACCAAGAAATTGCTAAGTTGGAGTCGTCCGGTTATGTTTCCAAAGTGGAATTTCCTCATGACTCATCTAATGAATCATGGTATATTCCTCATCATATTGTCGAGCATAATGGAAAAAAAAGAATAGTCTTCAATTGTTCCTATCAATATAACGGTGTGTCACTTAACAGTCAACTTCTTCCTGGTCCACAATTGGGCCCTTTCTTACTTGGTGTCTTGCTCCGGTTTCGTCAGTGCCCAGTGGCAATTAGTGGGGATATAAAATCTATGTTCCATCAAGTTAGGCTACTACCAGAAGGCCGTTCTCTTCTACGCTTCCTGTGGCACAATATGAAAAGGTCAAATCCACCTGACATCTTTGAATGGCAAGTTTTGCACTTTGCCACAGTATGTAGTCCATGTTGTGCAACATATGCTCTACAAAGGCATGTCCATGATCACCAAAAAGGATATGAAGATATAGTGAGTTCTGTACTTCAGTTATTCTATGTGGACAACTGTTTAGAGAGTTTCCCAAATGTGCAAATTGCTAAGAACTTCCTAGACAGAATGTGTTCTTTACTGATGAGTGGAGGTTTTGAAATCAGACAGTGGGCAAGTAATCAGCCTGATGTTGTCAGACATGTAGAGTATGAACGGAAAATCATGAACTCATTAATTCTGAATGCAATGCACACATTTTTGCGAAGGATCCTAAAAACCCCACACCCTGTGACTCTCCATCTAAATCACCAGGTAGTGCCAGCAAGTCTGGGAGTTAGAATGCTTCTTGACGTTTTTACAACCCAAAGAGCCTCTTCAGAGACACTCAGCTACACTGTGGGTCAGAGTAGCTGAGATTGTTATTAATGGAAAGATGTATGTACGTCCAGTTGCTAAGTTGATTCCATTACCTGAAATAGATGAGTAATAGCAAATACGTGACTGTATTTGGGGGCAGCTGTTGCGAATTTGACCCTTTTCTTTAATTTTTTTCTTTTTTTCCCCCATATATATATTTGTACTCCATATCCCACAAGTCTAAGCAAACTACACTACTAAATTTAGTGCACTACATTACCCATACACCCCTTGGTCGAGGTCTATAACTAGACCTCACTTCCTTCCTTTGTTTCTTTGGCATTGGTGAGGTGTGGGTGTTTGAATGGACACCCAACCATGTCCTTTGAGTCCTTTCCTTAGGATGCGTTAAGTAAGTTTGTTTTAACAATTGTATTGTTTGAATTTGTTTATTCGAATTGTTTGGATTGAGTGTATGAGTTTGATTTCCTTTTATTGTATTGTTTGTAGTGACTTAAGACCATCTTGTACATCTTGTACATCCTGTTCATCCTATCCATCCATTAACACCTGTCCATTTACATCGTGTGAATCAGCTCCATGTGAATGTATGAACTTCATGTCATGTGAATTACCCAAGGCTTAATCATCCTGAACTTAAAATAAAAGAGAGCAAAGGACTGGTATTTGTCCTGTGTTTTAATCAGACACGCCATCAAGTTTCTGCAACTCCGATGAACTTTGGATATATTTAACATCTGATATCCTACACTTCCCCCTAACCAGGGGAAACAGTGCGCCTTCATTCCCAGGAGATCCCAGGTTTGGGACACTGGTTGATTCCTCCCTAGCCCTCGTGGGTCGCAGTTCAGCGGAGGAACTCGCCGACCCAAGCCACTGCGGGTACCGCAAGCTACCCTGTACTGGTATAGGTGCTCCACAGGTAAGGCCTCCTTCGGACTCCCCCTGTGTGTAACACCACGGTTCTGTCCCCTCTGGCGAGCGGACTCCCGTGTTTCCCTTAGGCAGTCACAGCTGCCTCGGTTGCCGTGCTGTATGTTCCCCCCTCTATGAGGCTGGATCCACCACCGCACCAACCTTTCCATATAGGCCCTAAGTCAGGCCTCTGATGGTTTTGCCACTTAAACTTGCCTCCCCTCTCGGGTAGGCGTGGCCTCCGCAGTGTCTTCTCCGCCCTGAATAAGGGCTAAGACCCCCTTCCCTCAATGCGTGTAAGGGCCCCGGCCTTAGTTGCTCTATGCGAGAAACATAGAGAGAAAAGAGGCCCGGCCAGGCTTGGCCCGTTCTCAGGTTGGCGGCCAGCACCTTGTTCCCCCCTCCAGGGTAAAGATAAGGAATCCTGATGGCTTAAATGGGGCATTGGGGAAGGGTATGTGCAACCTGATACAGTTGGTCGTCCTGCACGTAAGAATACCTGCTCGCTCCTGTATTAGCAGTTCACGTACACGGCTCAGCCGTGAATCCTGAATGAACTCCCGTATTTGCGCTGCTTAAATACCCGTATGTCCAGGGGCAGGACATGCAAATACTGGGTGCCAACTCTCATTGGCCTTTTTTCATAGTTCAGAGGTGAATATCGGCGCTCAAGAGAGACCCCTAGTGTCGCTTCTCTGACACAGCGTTTCGTTCCCTCCATTGGGGAACGGAGGTTACATACGTAACCTAGAATTTATATGTAAATGTTCTTTCGGCTAAAGCAGGTATTTAAATTGTATGCTGTATGATAAAAATATGATATGTAATATGATATAAAAATAATGTGAATGTTTAGACTATATTTTATCCAGTGTTTATGCTGCCTCATTATCATCAACAAAGCTTGTGCTTGCAAATATGTGTTCAAGTTAAATGAGTAAAATGCCCTTTAAATATGCCCATATTAGAAAATCAGCATATTATAATGATTTCTGAAGGATCATGTGACACTGAACACTGCAGTAATGATGTTGAAAATTCAGCTTTGATCACAAATTGCATTTTACAATATATTCAAATAGAAAACTGTTCTTTTAAATTGTAAAATTTTTAAAAGTTTTTAATGTATTTTATAATGTATTTTAAAAGTTTTTACTGTATTTTGGATCAAATAAATGTAGTCTTGTTGAGCAGAAGAGACTTGTTTTAAATGGTAGTGTAGGTATTACATTAAGTAAAGTCTTTATGTAAAGAATATGTATAGTCAGATTACTTCTTTTAACTTAAAACTTGATTTTGATCATTAAGTCTCCTCACATTCATTCTCTTTCTGTCACATTCCTCATTGATAGACCCAGGGGAGGGGTCTTTTGTCTCCTCAGGTGTGAATTACAATCCATATTCATGATAGTTCACTCCTCCTTGCATATGACCTTTCTAACACTAAAAGTGTCTTACAAAAGTAACAATTACTATATTGTTTTGTATGAATGAGTGATCAGGATGGTTTTCATATCATTTTGTACCAAAAGTTCTAGGCTACAAGATCCAGTTATCAAAATGCTTGTGGAAAAATGTTTAGTATGTGTTATATGGCCTTATTTTAATGACTTTAAAATTTAAAATTTACATTTATGCATTGTTTTTTAAAAAAAACAATGCATAAACGTTATTTTCTCAAAAATACAAACATGTTCACACATGTTGCTCACATATTATTTTAGTCCAGTTTGCAATGAATACAGTGTTATCAGACTTTAGCCATTAATGTGTTTTTAAGCAACTAAAAAAAGCACAAATGTCAAGGCATGTCAAAACTTCTCCAGAGCCCAAAACACCCTCAGACCCCAGAGGGTTAAGAAGCCACAACTTTATCCCAGAGAACTGGCTAATTATAGACCAATTTCAAATCTCCCGTTTATATCAAAAATACTACAAAATGTAGTATCCTCCCAAATATATTCATTTCTACAGATAAATAGTGTATACGCAGAATTTCAGTCAGGATTTAGGCCTCATCACAGTACAGAGACTGCACTTATCAGAGTTACAAATTACTTGCTCTTATCAACTGATCGCGGCTGCATTTCTCTTCTAGTGCCTTTAGATCTTAGTGCTGCATTCGGCACAATAGATCACTACATTCTCTTGAATAGGCTAGAGAATTATGTTGGCATTTGTGGAGTTGCATTTGGATGGTTTAGGTCATATTTAGCAGACCGCTACCACTTTTTATAGACCGATTTCAAATCTCCCGTTTATGTCAAAAATACTAGAAAAGGTAGTATCCTCCCAAATATGTTCATTTCTACAGAGAAATAATATATACGAAGAATTTCAGTCAGGAATTAGGCCTCATCACATTACAGAGACTGCACTTTTCAGAGTTACAAATGACTTGCTCTTATCAACTGATCGCAGCTGCATTTCTCTTCTACTGCTTTTAGATCTTAGTGCTGCATTCGACACAATAGATCACGACATTCTCTTGAATAGGCTAGAGAATTATGTTGGCATTTGTGGAGTTGCATTAGCATGGTTTAGGTCATATTTAGCAGACCGCTACCACTTTGTCTATGTAAGTGAGGAATTGTGAAACCAAACAAAAGTCAAATATGGAGTGCCACAGGGATCAGTTTTAGGGCCTCTGCTTTTCTCCATATATATGCTTCCCCTGGGAGATATTATCAGGAATCGTGGAATAAGTTTCCACTGCTATGCCGACGATACACAACTTTATATTTCTTCAAAACCTGATGAGATTTCACAATTGTCAAAATTAGCAGAGTGTATCAATGAAATAAAAGATTGGATGGCCAGAAATGTCCTTCTACTCAATTCTGACAAAACAGAGGTAGTAATTATTGAACAAAAAAACTACAATATAATTTGATTCTTGATGGATGTAGTTACATCATCTTCAACAGCAAAAAACTTAACATTTGATACCAATCTGTCCTTTGAAAAAAAATAAAAATTACCAATGTTTGTAGAACAGCATTCTTCCACCTAAGAAATATTGCTAAATTAAAACACATGCTCTCTGTTGCTGATGCCGAAAAATTAATTAATGACCTCATGACCTCAAGACTAGATTATTGTAATGCATTACTGGGAGGATGTCCAGCAAGTTCAATAAATAAACTTCAATTGGTTCAAAATGCAGCAGCCAGAGTACTAACGAGAACCAAGAAATATGATCATATTAGCCCCATTTTATCATCTTTACATTGGCTATCTGTTAAAATCCATATTAATTTTAAAATTGTGTTAGCTACGTACAAAGCTTTGAATGGTCTAGCTCCACAGTACTTAAGTGACCTTCTACCACGCTATATTCCATCACATTCATTACGATTGCAAAATTCTGGCCTGTTAATAGTTCCTAGAATATCAAAATCCACAAAAGTAGGTAGATCCTTTTCATATTTGGCCTCTAAACTATGGAATAGTCTCCCTAACACTGTTCGAGATGCAGACACACTCCCTCAGTTTAAGTCTAGACTAAAGACTCAACTATTTAGCCAGGCATACACCTAATTTATCCTCCAACCCACAATTAGAATGCTTTAGTTTAGTCTGCTGGAACCAGAAACATTGATCATGATTTATATCTCTGCAATAAATTGAATGGTATCTACGCTTATATTAAGCTGTCTCAACATTGGGACTCCTATCCTGAGGTCACCAGAACCGGCTGGATCCATCACCATTCCTGCTTCGTGTTGGACTCTACTGCTACTTATCACTGAATGATGAGGACTAAATGCAGCCGGTGCCAGCCAAACATCACTTCAGTCTATTATGATGGACTTCAGAGGATGAACTGATGTCAACTTCAACCATAAGACATGGGATACTTCATATACCATTGTCTGAACATTGGATTTAGGATGGACCACACCGAACCTCACCGAAATTACCAGCCAGGTTGAACTGCGTTTCACATCCCTGATCTCTGCCTGCATCACCTCATCAATTGATGGACTACGATCTTGAAATGGAATGCATAGACTAACAATTGTCAACAAAAGTCTTCATCAGCCAGTTAACAAGGACAATTGCATCTATGTGAACTTCTGCAGTTAATCCAGGATGGACATCAAAGACATTGGTCATTAATCTTACAGTTCAAACAAAAACGATGTTTAAACACTGACCCTGAACACTTACTTAGTTTAATAATTTTAAACCATGATTTTAACTATACATAAGTAATATTTACATTCTATTCATTATGTTAGCCAGAGGGGAACTGGTCCTCACAGTGAGTCTGGTTTATCCCAAGGTTATTTTTCTCCATTTATCAACATTTTATGGAGTTTTGTGTTCCTTGCCACAGTCGCCTTCAGCTGTCTCACTGGGGTTATTAATAATCGTATTATTTAATTACTTATTTTTAAACATGATTAACAATCATATTTTATCTAATTACACAATGATGATTCATCGACATTATAGACATTACAGATTTGTATAATTATATAGTTAATGCCTAGTCTTCTGTAAAGCTGCTTTGAAACGATGTGTGTTGTGAAAGGCGCTATACAAATAAAATTTACTTGACTTGACTAGCGCCACCAATTGCCCAAACTTGCACTCACGTTTATGTTAATAACTTTTGAACCGTGAGTCCTAGAAATGAAATATTTTTTCTCCCTCTGATTCTATGGCTCAAGATGATTCGAATGCATTTTCCGTCATGAAAATGTTTACGCCATTTTGAATTTTCTGAAAAACCTACTTGTTCTAAATCGTCCTAGGCCATTTGTTGGATTTGCAGAAAAATTGGTCTGCATTCTAGAGGTATGCATGACAAAAAGTTATTCACAGACTTTTGATAAACCATACTGTTGTCGAATGGCACTTCAACATATTAGACGAAGAACACGCAAAAATTATCTTTAGGCTGTATCTCCGCAACTATTTCAAGGATTGGGACAAAACTTTGTATGTGTCATCACTATTAGGCCCTGAGTTTACCTACAGTGTTTTGGCACACTGCCCCTATTGGCCAGGAGATAGCAAAAAACAGTTTTTTTTGGCTTATAACTCTTGAACACTTTTGCCGAAAATATCAAGACTCATACTGAGTCGAACGATACTACATTTCCCTATGTCAGCCAGTTCGGAGGCTGTATATTCTCAATGCTTTGAGGGCCATGGCGAGGAGATAAATTAATGGCGAAAAATTAAAAAGCGGAGGTGCTGTATATTCTCACGCTTTGAGGGATTGGGACGAAACTTGGTATGTGCCATCAACATTAGGCCATGAGCTTACCTGCAGCATTTTGGCACACTGCCCCCTACAGCTCAAAATTATATATTTTTTTAGCTTTTAATATTTGAACACTTTTGATGAAAAATAATGAAGATTGTCTCTTTAGATCAAGTGCTACATACATGTCGGCCATTTTGGATGTTGGCCATTTTTAATTTAATCATAAAATGCTGTATTTACCAATGACTTGGCGTATCATTATGAAATTCAGTATGTGTCTTTGGTACCATGCTCTGAAGGGACTGAAACAGTTCTGGGACAGCTCCACCTTGTGGTCATAATTGAAATGCTATTTATAGAAATGCTAATAAGGATTGACCCCTTTTGCCTATTGTAATAAGACTGGTCTTGGTAGATTTCATTGCTCATACCAAGAACAATGACACCAATAATGTCATGATAGAACAAACTTCCTGTCTGCCATTTTTAAATGTTTTGAAAACCTACTTTTTCTAACTCGTCCTTGGCCGTTTGTCCAATTTGCACGTAAATTGGCCTGTTTTATCTAGAGGCATTCACGATAAAAGGTTAATCACAGAATTTTGATAAACCATACCATTTTCGAATGACGCTTCAATGAATTAAACAAAGAATGAGCAAAATTTAACTTGAGGCTGTATCTCCGCAACGCTTTGAGGGATTTGGACAAAGCTTTGTATGTGTCATCACCATTAGGCCCTGAGGTTACCTGCTGTGTTTTGGTGCACTGCCCCCTATTGGCCAGAAGATAGCAAAAACTGATTTTTTTAATCTTATATCTCTTGAACACTTTTGCCGAAAATATAGAAAATTGTCTCTTTAGATCAAGTGCTACATACTGAGTCGAACGATACTACATTTCCCTATGTCAGCCAGTTTGGAGGCTGTATATTCTCAATGCTTTGAGGGCCATGGCGAGGAGATAAATTAATGGCGAAAAATGAAAAAGCGGAGGTGCTCATATCTTTGGCATGCATTGTGCGATTTAGATCGAAATTCAGATTTACGTTTGGTATTGGGGCTGATCACATGGATATGACTATTGTGGGGCACGATCATAGTGCCACCAACTGGCAGTAGGAAGTGTGGAACTTTTTATAGACTTTGGACTAGCACTCTTATCTGAACTGTTTCAAATTTTTTATAGTAATGTCAAGGCAGTACAGATTTAAAATTATGAAGGGATTTTCAATATCTTACCTACTGTTGCCATGGCAATGCATTAAACACTATTATTCATTTTTATGTATATTCATATGTTTTTTAGGTACTTGGCATGCTTTTATTTTTATGATCTTTTGCACACACCTCAGAATCGTCGGCCATTAGGGCTGGGAAAAAGTTAATTCATGGGTGTGTAGAGTGGGCTCTGTAGTGCCAAATATAAAATGGCCATGTTCATGGGATTCTTTGGCACATCTCTCTTCAGCTACAGTCACAAAAGTTTGTGCATACTATATGTAGATCTCATCAAGCTGGACAACTTTAACACCATAGACATTAGCTCTGCCAAACAGGAAGTCAGCCATTTTAGATTGTTTGAAAATGGAACTCTCTGGAATTTGAAATACTCCTCATAGGGAATTCATCTGGCACCAAACTTAGAAAACGTCATGCCAAAACATTAAAGATGCATTTTGAACAGATTTTTTATGTCTCAAATTATTGCAGTTCTTTTAATTAACATTGCCTTATAATTCTGTGAATGAAAAAAATAATACATTCTCAGAATGTTATACCCTTTTTTTAATGAAAACTAGATATGACTGTCAAAACTATATGTCTAATGCATAGTAAAAAAAATTAAATACTAGCATTTAACATTTTTAAGATTTAAAAACTTCCACTATTCCCATTTGCTGAGCTTCTTCATCAGCAAATGTATAACGCATAAATTATCCTACGGCTTTCAAATACATTTAGATGGCAATATTAACTACACAATATTAACATGTTGATTAGTTCAGTTGGTGTTTTACGTCATTAAAAGTTCAATTCTATTTAATGTGGGACACAATAGCCTTCAGTTAAGATTGAGATGCATTCGATTAGAATGTTGATATGATTATTCAAAGTATTTAATAGGGGATATCTGTATTACTGACCTTTAGATTTTCTCACCAAATATCATAGTGCTTTTTAGACATGTCTTTTAGGATTTCACAACAAACATTTGATCTTGGCAATCACCTCCCCAATCGTGTTCTCCTTCGCCGTCCCATCATTAATTTTCACTATATGCCAGTTGACGTAAGAATAAAGAGACTAAACACAAGCATGTAGTTAAGTCAATCTTTACCACAAGCTTATCTCAATAATAGGGAGCGTGAAAACAGAAAGTGAAAGTAACCTTCGCTCTGGAGATCGAATATTACCAAGTGCTGCTAGACTTAAAATTAGTATCTTAGTTACATTATAAATTCCATCTTTCCTTCATTCCAATTGGGTTTAACACTGCTTAACATGAGGTGAATTATTGCATAAAGGTCTGTTAACTGGTGTTACTGGAGCGTTCTTGGAGCGAGAAAAACAACGATGCTCCAGTTTTTTTAAAACCCGCTCCTCGCTCCTGGCAAAATGTTGCCGCTCCACTACTTGCTCCGCTCACATACGCTGCTCCATTGTGATCCGATAAATTAACAAAAATAGGAAGAAAGAATTGTCTCATATCTTCTGCATGCATCGTGTGATTTACATCAATATTGACCCGTATGTTTGGCCTTGAGGTCTGATCGCATTGATGTATCTACTTTGGGTCACGGTCGTAGCACCACCAACTGGCAGCAGGAAGACTGGCCATTATAACAGTCTTTGAAAAAATCTATTTACACAAATTGCTTAAAGAAATTGTATGCATTGTTTTACTAAAGACGCCAGGAGAAAATGGACCCATTGCTGCTTGCAGCTATATTTATTATTATTACCCCCCCCATCCCCCCAAATGAATAACATTTTTGACGGCCTAAACATACTCGAAAACTCATAAAACTTTGCACATGCATCAGCAATGGCGAACAATTACATCTGATATGGCTTTCAGAATTAGGTGTGGCAAAATGGCACGATAGTGCCCCCTTCAAACTATCAACGATGTGTGCTTTATGCTACTTTTCACCTACACATACGAAAATCTGAAAACGTGTAACATTCCAATACCTACAAAAAAAGTCTCTTGGGCCCATGCCATAAACTCAACAGGAAGTCAGCCATTTAGATTTTTCTCTTAAATTTTTGCTTAGTTTTTGCCATTTCCAGGCCTCGTACTTCAACAAATTCCTCCTAGAGATTTACATTTACATTTATGCATTTGGCAGATGCTTTTATCCAAAGCGACTTACAACAATCCCCCCAGAGCAACCTGGAGTTAAGTGCCTTGCTCAAGGACACAATGGTGGTGGCTGTGGGGATCGAACCAGCAACCTTCTGATTAACAGTTATGTGCTTTAGCCCACTACGCCACCACCACAATCTACTTCATATTTGGTTATTCTAATCTAAAGGCCTTGGCGATGCTAAATTGCAAAGCTTTTAAGTTTTCACTGTACGGCGTGGCCATGACAGTCAAATTTCGATGATTCGCCCTGAAACAAGAAGTTGTTATAACTCATACATACAATGTCCAATCTGCCCCAAACTTCACATGTTTGATAATAGTCCCGGCCTGAAAACATCTACCTGCCAATATTCAGTCATAGCACCACATACTGACAACAGCCAATTCAAGGTCTTGTACTTTAACAAATTTCTCCCAGAGATTTAATCAGATCAACATTATGTTTAGTCAGTCTTAATCTAAAGGCCTTGGTGATGTTAAATTGCAAAGCTGTTTCGTTTTTGTTGAAGGGCATGTTCGTGGCGGCTTGACGAACTTCGATATGAAACAAGTCACGTTTTTGAGGCCTAAACATTCTCGAAAACTCATGAAACTTTGCACACATCTCAAAAGTGGGGAATATTTACATCTGATACTGATTTTAGAATGAATTGTGGGAAAATTGCTCTATATTGGCACCTAAAAAATTTAAATGAAGCAGCCCTCATGCCACGTTTCACCTACATGTAAGAAAATCGGTAGGCATATGTAAAATGTCTCACAAATGTACACAAAAGTCTCTTATAGACATATCCTAAACCAAACAGATTTTTCTCAGTTTTTGCCATTTCCATGCCTCGTACTTGAAGGAGCTCCTACTAGAGATTAAATCAGATCAACATCATATTCAGTCAGTCTAATCTAAAGGCTTTAGCGATGCTAAATTGCGAAGCTTTTGAGTTTTCTTTGTCCGCCATGTCTGTGGCGGCCTGACAAGGTTCGATGTTACACCATGAAAGAGGAAGTTGTTATAACTGTCCAAAATGTCCAATCTGCTCCAAACTATACATGTTTTGTAAGAGTCCCAGTCTGAACACTTCTATTTGCCAATATTCAGTTATAGTCATAACGCTACCTACTGGCAACAGGAAATTACATGTTTTAGTGACATTCCCCTGGCACAGCAGCCCAAACATGCACCAGGGTGCGAGGGCCCTTTCAACACTGCTTGCAGCTTTAATGGTTCATTATGTTTTTGAAGTGTGCCTTGTTTTTTCTGTAATTGTGCACTTCAGACCTGGTAAATTGCCATTTCTTCCACTGTATACTTGTATATTGGCTGGAATTACAATAAAACTTGAAACTTGAACATGAAACTTGAACTTAAGTCATCAATATCAAATGCCACTGGCTCTCGCTTGTCTTAAGACTGATTGTGATAAACTTAAATTCTGAGGTTTTTTAATGAGATGTCTTCATGGAGGGAGATAATTCATTTTGTGAATAAATTATTGTGACTGAACTTGTATCTGCTTGTTACATTTATTTATTTTTTTATTGTTGAGAATTTGTTGGTTATGGTGTAGGGATGGGGTTAGGTGTTCAAAAATATCTATGTAATAGTGGAATTTAAATCAAATAACTCACTAAATATTTTAGTGAACATATTTGATCATTTTGATAATTGGTCATGTTCATGGGATCTAAAATAATAATATGATTTTTTTCAATCCCCTTTTCTCCCCAATTTGGCATGCTCAATTCCCAATACACTCTAAGTTCCCATGGTGGCGTAGTGACTCGCCTTAATCCAGGTGGGGGAGGACGAATCTCAGTTGCCTCCGCCTCTGAGACCGTCAATCTGCGCATTTTATCACGTGGCTTGTTGAGCGTATTACTGCGGAGACTTAGTGCGTGTGGAGACTTCACACTATTCTCTGTATTATCCCTGCACAACTCACCACGTGCCCCACCGAGAGTGAGAACCACATTATAGTGACCACGAGGAGGTTACCCCATGTGACTCTACCCTCCCTAGCAACCGGGCCAATTTGGTTATTAGAAATCCTGACTGGAGTGTTAGGGGTATAACAGTTATGTCCCGGACCAGTTATGTAGAAATAAGACCAGGAGTCGAGAAGTTCAATTAAAGAATCAAAAATTTACTGAAGTATAGTCTGCAGTGAAATTGGTAGAGCCAGCGGCAAAGTCTCACGAGGAGATCGAAAGCCAACTCGTACCTTACACAAAATCTTACATCAATTATACCATTTGCAAGGACGTACATTCCATTATTTTACTCCTGATTGGCTAAAAGACCATAAAGTCACAACATATAGACAGCTATGCGGCCTATCAACATTAATCAGCGCACTTGTCGTCCGAGCCCAAGATTTACATCTGAAGTGACCTCGCAGATGGTCGCGGGGCGTCTTCGAGTCGGCCTGGTGTGCATCCTTGGGTTCAAAACCTGGGTAGAAGGTCAAACGCACACACAAAACACTGACGAACGACAGTTCTTCTCTGGGCACAAGAGAGCCAGAGCACAACGTTATCAGGCCATTTAAACCAAAACAGAGAGATAAAATATTCACTTCTCGGGCAGAGGAGAGGGGTAGAAATAACGTACATTTCTTCCCTAAAGAAATAATAAGAGAAAATCACACTTCTACTATTCAGGTATTATTACATAGGACTTTAAATCATATAATTAGTCATGGAAAGGTAACAATCAAACACAGAATACATCTGGAACCTATGTTTAACGCATTCTCCCGGCCCCCTCCCCTGAGAGGCTGGAGAGCATCACAGATAAGCTTATCCCCAAAAGACCTTCAACCTACATGCAGGACAGAGAGAAAGACTCTGGAATGTTCCTAAAAGAGACTAGTTAGCATTCAACACACATATGATTCAAAGTACATTTCAGTTATGCATAAGAAAATAGAATTGATTATGTGATCATACATATAGTTAATTCATCACTTTATTAAAGAAGTTAAGCAACAGAATACAGATAGATATTGATATAAAAGGATATATATATATATATATATATATATATATATATATATATATTGATATATCTGAAGAGACAAGGGATTTTGACCCTCACCCTTCAGTCCCCCGTTTTAGACCAATGTGGGGTCCAATACCGCCAGGTCTGGTCTACCAAGTGAGGTCACTACGGAAGGTGGAGTGGTAACGCATGCTTCCCTGACGGGTCACACTTGTCTCTTCAGCCTCATTCGTGGACATGCTGGATACTAAAAATTCCCAGTCCCCATGCGAAGGCTCTCCCACCTTCCACTCACAACAGGGCATGGATGTTATCCTTCTTAAGTTTCTCTTTCAAGCATGTCGTCAGTTTTCTCAGTCGGTTCTCCTCCTCGGAAGGGTTCAAGTTACTGCAAGCAGACCTGCATACATAAGAAAAACAGAAACGAACACACATCCACACACACAGACAGAGGACACCCACTCCCAAAAGAGCTCAAAAAGCATATAACACATATTTAACAGCTCCCATGACCAAATCCTCTGACGCAGCCACAAACTCCTCCCAAGCTTCCTCCACATATTCCTCCACTGTTTCCGTCATGTCAGTAAATATTGCTCCTACCGAAAAAGCCAAAACCAATGCTACTGCTATAGCAGACGGAGGTTCGAATCAGTATACCATGGAGTGCCCTTAGATTTAAGCCATACAGAATTCAAATACTCATAACCTGCAAATGGATCATTAGTTTTTATCTGTTCCAGAAATGCAGTGATACATTTCTGCCGAGCTGTTTGCGCCTTCAACCGAGGAAAATATTCAGTCTTCTGCTTCAACTCTGCAACACAAAGAGACAGCTCTGCTTCGTTAGCTTTCTTACTCTTATCAACTGGACACCATGCAGGACCCATGGGGTGTGTCAACCTGTGTTTAGCACAGTCCTCTGATGGAGTCTTAGACTCTAGATCTCTGATTTCCTGTACTGAAGGAATTGGACTCAGAAATTGTCTAAATTGTTTTGCCCTGTCAAACCACTCATCTCCAATAGCTACATCGGACAACTGTGGCCACATCCTCACCTGAAATGATTTATAATTGTCCCACAACAGCTCCTCATACTTTAAAGGTACCAGACTAGTCTTTGCTCGAGTGTACATAATTTCAATATTCAGTTTAAACACTTGCAAGTGCATCCATGCTGTCACATTATAAGCCATCGATGTAGGATTATAACATTTATCTTCAAGGTAATCATGCAAGTGATCCATGTTGAAAACAGTTCTGTTAGCAAGGTTCCTAGCAAACTCATACTGGTGCAACACATCAGAAAAACTAGCCCAAGTGTAACCTGACTTAACAAAAGAAGCATTACACACCTCCCAGGGTATCTCCATCATCTTCACACCGGTGAGCTTCTCAGAAATTTCTCTACATTTATCAACATCTCCAGGAGGAAACATCTTAACAAACCACTGTTGAATTTCTTTACCTAAACAACGCTCAACATGTGCAGTCTCCTTCCAAGGGTCATCGAATCTAGTGTACCTGGGCCATTTTTACTGCCATTCAGATCGAACTTGTCCCTGTCAGTTTTATCTATCCGTCCTAACCTATCACAGACTGCACCGTAAGCCCTATTAGTGTCCCATCGGATCATGTGGCATTTAGTTGGGTCTAACACTCCCCATCTCATCAAATCCTTATCATTTATTGCTGTTTGATACTCATCAGACCCCGGTTCTTCTCTAATCACAGTATTGCTGTATATATAGCTTTGGGCTACATCTTTAACGACTTTGTTGTAACCAAGTTCATTCTTAGCTTTGGGAAGATAGTATGACATGATGTGGCGAGGATCAGGAGCACTTGGGTATAACGGAAGTTTCACTGCTTTTCCACCTAAAATCATGTGGGAGTCATTCACATCTGCTACCTGACGCCTCCTTCGTTCTGCTCTACTCTCACCTTTTCTAGATTTTAACAAATATCGATTAACCATATCCATTCATATAGAGCATGCACTCATGTTTTCACGAGCTATGTGGTCAGGGATCCAGCTCATTGAACTGAAATCTCCTTCAAACAGGTCAACGCCTCCACTCCTCATCCACCGACCTTTTTGCATAATGAGGGTAGTATCGGGATAATTTGGGGAGTGACCAAGCCAATAGGTCACTGTCTCATTTCCGTCCAGACGATAACAACGATCATTTACCTTTTGGTACATGGTCGGAATTAAATTTAGACCCTCAGTTGAATTTAGACATGGGTATCGTACCCATGATGGACGGTTATCGATCTCCTCACAATCCCAATGAGTTGAAAACGCATGGAATCTCCCTGTCCAAATTGAAATTTTAATCCACATCAATAATGATAAAGCGATCAGAATTAAAAATACCAACGAGAGCGAAAGTACCAATCGGATGAAAGCTCGTTTCACTTTCAGTCGTCTCTCACTACGCACTTCTTCTTGAAGAATTAGCAGCTTCAGTATGTCGTCGGATTCAGCCATCTGTAATGATAAAACATTTGTTCTAGAATTCTAGAATTTTAACATACATGACAGACATTTAATGATCCCGAGGTAGTAAGTTGTCACACTTTTCAAGTGGTTTCACCTGTGACCAGTGTCTCCATACGGTACCCAAAACCCCCCTGTCCAGTAGAACAGAGGTGTTAGTGGTCAATACCACCTGATAAGGCCCATCAAATTTAGGACCTAAGGGGGAAACTATCTCCCGCTGTAACATTACATTGTCACCTATTTCAGGCAAAGCAGGCATGTCTTTTTGCTCAACATTATCTCGATCTGCTTGTCGTGTGCTAACACTAAACCGTGTGTCTCGCAGACTGTCATCCAAAGCTTTCAGATAATTTTGTAAAGCGTCTTTCAAAGGCCCGGATGGTCCCTCGTGTTGCAAGGGGGCATCACAGGGCAGCCGCATGTAGCGACCTGTCATTACCTCAAAAGGGCTGAGCTGTGTAGTCTTGTTAGGGCTGGCTCTCATGCTTAACAAAATCGCTGGGACAGCCGCATGCCACCCTTTCCCCCACTCCAACAATCTCTTTCTCAATTAAGTTTTAAGCGTACGATTTGTGTGTTCAATAGATCCGCTAGATTGGGGCCTAAATGGAATGTGAGAGTGTTGCCTCACCCCCATCAATTTCATGAAATTTTTCATCACCTTCCCAGTAAAATGTGTACCCTGATCTGAATCAATTTGTAAGGGCAAACCCCATCTTGGGAAAACTTCATTCAACATAATCTTGGCGGTTGCATCTGCGGTGCAGTTTCTCAGTGGAAATGCCTCAACCCATCTGGAAAACAGATCAACAATCATTAGAATGTATGTAAAACCTCCACTAGGGGGCAGTGGACCTATGAAATCAATTTGGAGGTGAGTCCACGGCCCTTGAGGTTGAGGGGCATGTCCTAATGGAATTTTCAGCTTAGAAGAAGAATTAACCTTAAGGCATACTAGACATCTCTTACAAAAATCATTGCAAGAAGCCCTCAGTCGGGGCCACCACCAGGTTTTGGAAATCATTGCATGTAGTTTTTCAGTTCTAGCAGAAACAGGACAAACAAAACGTTCATTAAATTTCCACAGTCCTTCTGCATTTTTCTGAGCTCCTAATTTTGTCCATTGTTCTATCTCTTCAGGGTCATCCTCATCATAGAGTTTAAAAAGGTCTCTGGGGGTCTCACTCTCCTGAGGCGCAAGAGCCATAACACTCACGCAAGTCTCAGTCCGTGTTGCAGCCTCTCTGGCAGCTGTGTCAGCAGCTCGGTTTCCTGTGGCCTCAGGAGAATTGTCCGTTGCATATCCAGTGACTTTGATAACTGCTCCTGTTGCAGGAAGATCACAGGCATTCATAAGTTCTTTTACCTGCTGTTGATGAGAGATCGGCAGACCGGCAGTGGTTAGAAATCCTCTGCGTCTCCACACAGGGCCGAAGTCATGAACAGCACCATATGCATAACGGCTGTCAGTGTAAACATTGACTCGTTTCCCCTGGCCATACTGCAATGCTTGTGTCAATTCGACCAGCTTGGCCACTTGAGCCTCTCCTCCTGAAAGAGAACCACAGTCAACAGTTTCACCATGTTCATTTACAACAGCCCAGAAGTGAAGCGTTTTCCCTGTTCATGAAAGCTGGAACCATCCACGAACAACTTCATGGCATCAGAAAGTGGTTCAGATTGAAGAGGGCTCTGGCTGTCCATCTCAATCAGTCGGGCACAGTTGTGTGCAGTTCCTTCTTCTGGAAGTAAGGAGGCAGGGTTGATAGCAGTTTCAATGTCAATATTTATATCCACATTTTTACTCAAGAGAGTGGCCTCCCATTTAGCTTATCTTTGATTAGAGATAGAGCCTAAACGAGTGTTTGTTAATAATTTCAGAATCTGGTGTCTAGTGTGCAGTATCACCTTCTCATGAGTCACAATGTCCTCGGTAATCTTTACAGCCCACTCTGCACAGTCGCATATCAACAGGCACGGATGCTGTCCTGCCATTGAAACAAGAATAGGAGCAGAATAATATCCTACCATCCCATAGGAGATTCTTCCTGGAACCCTTTGACCCAGGGCCGCTGAATAGGATCAAGTTCCCACCCATGTCCATAGATGGAACGGCCTGCTGGCATCGGCATGACGTAATGCTGGGGAGGAAGCAAGAGTTCCTTTGATACTCACAAACGCCTCCTCCATCTCCTCAGTCCAGTCGATCAACTCCGATCCAGGTTTTCCTCCTTTCAGCGCCTCTGTGAGTGGTTTAGAAAGTTCAGTGTATTCAGAAACATACTGGCGGCAGTAATTCAAAAGACCCATTACTTGCCTTAGACCAGTAACCGTGTTTGGTTTTGGAAGTTCAATGATAGCTTTAACTCGTTCAGGAGTGATGTGTCTGCCGTGCACACCCACAATTTGCCCCAAATAAGTCACTTCAGGCAGTGCTAGCTGTGCTTTCTTCAAGTTCACTTTGAATCCCCCATTTTGGAGGGCATTCAAAACAGTCTGTACAGCAGTCAAATGTTTGAATTTGGTTGGACTAGCAATTAAAATGTCATCCACATATTGTAGGACAACAGATCCATCATATTCAATTTGTTTTCTTACCGGATCGATGAAGGATGCTAGTACCTGATGAAACAGTGTGGGTGAGTTGCAGAAACCTTGTGGCAAACGACTCCATGTCCATTGGCGACCCCTGCTGGTGAAAGAAAATCTGCCTTGGTCCTCCTTGGCTAGGGGACAAGTCCAAAAACCATTAGAAATGTCTAAAGCAGTAAAAAGACAATGTTCAGATCCTATCTCGTGTAGGATAGTTGCGGGGTTGGCCACCAGAGGGTGCATTTTCTCAGACACTGAATTCAGAGAAGTGGAATCAATGGTCAAATGCCAGCTCCCATCCAGCTTTTTGACAGGCCACATGGGAGAGTTAGTGGGAGAGGAGCAGGGAATCACAATCCCCCGTTTGCATAGTTCATCTACAACAGTGTCAGCTCCCTTCTGGCTTCTGGCTTCTGGCTTCATGCAAAGGACCTGGGATGCTCAGTGGCTGAATCTGTGCTAAACCACAATCATATTTATCTTTTGCCCATACATCAGGAAATTTGGAAATTATAAACTTCCACTCAGGGCGAGTTTCAGTTAGACTAGCAGGTTCAGCCACTTCACATCTCTGCTCATGGTGGGGCCACTCTGAGATAGCTGAATTGTTTCATTGCAGCCAAGCACTAGCTTATCTTGAGAAAGCAAAACATCAGCTTTGAGTTCTTTCAGAATGTCAACACCAATTAGAGTCCCTACAGTATTTTTCCCTACCTAAAATTCAGTCCAATAGACTTTTTCAGAGTTAGAAATGGTTAGACGGATAGGAACAGATTTATGATATACATTTGTGCCATTTAGACCTTCTATATACAAAGTTTCAGAAGTGATCTCAAGATCGAGATCTGTAATTGATACAGTCACGCCCGTGTCAATCAAAATAAGGCATTGCCGGCCTCCTAACAACGCATGAATGAATGGGCGGGTGTCTGCATAATTACATGAACCGGAGGCCGCTGACCCCTATTCGTCCCCTATCAGCTGCCTCAGCTTTTTGAGCTCAGCTGTAGTCAGAGAGTTAAGCTTCGGAGCATCACTGTTGACAGAAACATCATTTTTAGGACCTTCCTTTTTCTCATTTCTGTGATTTTTTTGTTTACCACTACGACAATGTCTAGCAATGTGGCCCTCTCTGTTACAATTTCTGCATCTGGCAACAGGCTTGGTAAAATCTCTAGAGGTATGACCTCTCTCGTCACAATTATGCAGGTTATGTTATTGCGGGGACTCATTTCCACTTCAACTGACACAGCAGATACTTTACCCACATTAACATCATCATCACGTGTTTGCAAACGGCTCCAGCTTACAGAGCACCAACGAAGCAAATCCTCCCAATATCTGATGTCAATGGCACTGTTCAACAACATGTCTCGGTATTGTTTATTCAATCCGCCTGTAGCAGATTCTATCACTATGGCAGAATCAAGATCTTCTGCATTGTTGTTTGCAGCACAGTACGTTTCATAGGCTATGCAAAAGCCCTCAATGTATTCTAAGGGGTTTTCGCCAGCCCTCTGTTTAATCTGTGTCACACTGGTCCAGGGAAAAGACCCCCGACCCAAAATATCTTTCACGCGTAACTTGTAATCTGAGTAAGCTTCACAAAACTCAGGCCAATCTGTGGGGACTCGGGTGGAAAGGAGCAATCTGAACCGCCCTTAATTTGCTGGTGGGAACCAAACCCTCAACCAAAGACTGTATATCTGCCATCCCCAGATTCTGTTGCCTAGCAACGGCCTCTAGCCTGTCCCATAGAATTTTGTTTGGGTTATACAATTTAAAAGGTTCCAACCCTGCAAGCAAACTGTTTTTCTTAGCCGCTGTGAGTCTGACCCATTGACCATCCTCCCAGCCAGCACCCATCTCAGTATTCAATCCTCCCCAAGCCTGATGTCGGATTGGGGCGGCGAATGCCGTCTCAATGGGTTTAGACATTTCTCTGGGGGACAAGTTAAGATTTCCGACCCCCGGTTTTTGCTTAATCTGCTTTGCTTGCACGGCAGGAATCTCCGAAATGTCATAAGGTGGGGGGCGCGAAACAGCCACATTCAACAATCCGCGTGCCTCAGCATATGGCCCATCGTTCTGATTATCAGTCTGATCAGCAGCGCTGAAAGCAGCAGATGCCTGAGCAGTCTGAGAAGAGAAGGTGGGGACCAAGGGAGCATGGGGAACTGTCTGGGAAATGCTTTCACAGCATTTTCTGCCTTCTCACAAACAGCCTCGAAATCCTTACTCAAACTACACAGATCACAGCCAACTTCCTGCCCAATAATTTTTGCCACTCTATCACGCTGGGCAATCAAACTAGACCATCCGTCCATCATATTTGGAATTGCCTTTTCATGGCTTAAAGGTATACCACCCAGTTTACAAATCCATGAATAGGCAAACACGGATAGATATTTGGCCCTATCAGCGTCTTTTTTGTTCTGCAGCCAGTCAATCTGCAGAATGACGTTCCAATCAGAATCAAACCCCTGACTGACCATTTTCTTAATGAGCTGTGCACATTTCTTTGATTTGAGCTCGTCAGAGCAGAGCTGTTTACAGCGTGTGCCCTCCTCGTTTTGGTCAGAACTACTCAGAAAATTCCCTTTATCAGTCATTTTTCTTGGTCACAGTTGAAAATCACTACCGAAAAGATTTTAGCAGCAAATATTTTACGTGGATAAATTAACTATAGCAGCAACAATACTGGATTTCTACACAATACACCACAAAGTATTCTTCACAAACATCCTGGTCACATATACTGATCCATACCAATTCGGTCATAATTTATTTATTTACTTGGGACTGCTCCTGATGCATCCCTGGCAAAACAATCCCTATTGTATTTTATTTTATTTTATACCTAATATCTGAATCCCTAACTGCCTGATTCACTAAGCTCGGGGTACCCCTATCTGAGGCGGAAGAGATTGAGCAGGTTTACGGTGCCAATGGACCTCCCGTCCAGGGACGCACTCTGCCGGGGTGGTGCTACACCACTGCCCACATGGGCCCCCCACAGAGCATGCTTCACTTGCGCTGTTTGCTGTTTTAACCCTTAACAGCTCTCTCAGCGACTTCTTATACTTTCAATAGTATAATTAAATTACTCTTCATTCGCCTTGTCGGAGTGAAGCTCTCCCGCTCCCCTTCAAAATCTCTTCTAGTCAGACAGCCCTAACAATTAATAAAAGCTTCCTACCTTGTTTGCTGATTTGCCAGAGATGTCACCATGGAGTGATTGCCAGCCGAATCCTCCACCAAACTGTTAGGGGTATAACAGTTATGTCCCGGACCAGATATGGAGAAAGAAGACCAGGAGTCGAGAAGTTCAATTAAAGAATCAAAAATTTACTGAAGTATAGTCTGCAGTGAAATTGGTAGAGCCAGCGGCAAAGTCTCACGAGGAGATCGAAAGCCAACTTGTACCTTACACAAAATCTTACATCAATTATACCATTTGCAAGGACGTACATTCCATTATTTTACTCCTGATTGGCTAAAAGACCATAAAGTCACAACATATAGACAGCTATGCGGCCTATCAACATTAATCAGCGCACTTGTCGTCCGAGCCCGAGATTTACATCTGAAGTGACCTCGCAGATGGTCGCGGGGCGTCTTCGAGTCGGCCTGGTGTGCATCCTTGGGTTCAAAACCTGGGTAGAAGGTCAAACGCACACACAAAACACTGATCGAACGACAGTTCTTCTCTGGGCACAAGAGAGCCAGAGCACAACGTTATCAGGCCATTTAAACCAAAACAGAGAGATAAAATATTCACTCCTCGGGCAGAGGAGAGGGTAGAAATAACATACATTTCTTCCCTAAAGAAATAATAAGAGAAAATCACACTTCTACTATTCAGGTATTATTACATAGGACTTTAAACCATATAATTAGTCATGGAAAGGTAACAATCAAACACAGAATACATCTGGAACCTATGTTTAACGCATTCTCCCGGCCCCCTCCCCTGAGAGGCTGGAGAGCATCACAGATAAGCTTATCCCCAAAAGACCTTCAGCCTACGTGCAGGACAGAGAGAAAGACTCTGGAATGTTCCTAAAAGAGACTAGTTAGCATTCAACACACATATGATTCAAAGTATATTTCAGTTATGCATAAGAAAATAGAATTGATTATGTGATCATGCATATAGTTAATTCATCACTTTATTAAAGAAGTTAAGCAACAGAATACAGATAGATATTGATATAAAAGGATATATATATATATATATATATATATATATATATATATATATATATATATATATATATATATATGTGTGTGTATTGATATATCTGAAGAGACAAGGGATTTTGACCCTCACCCTTCAGGAGTCTTTCAGCACCCCCTGGATTCGAAAACACACAATAATATCTGAAGTTTGAAAGCCTCCCTTATGACACTGCTCTAAGCTTACCTGCCAGACTGATCTCACAATGAATTCGGAAACAGTAGTTTGACATTTCTATAGCTAAACTTGATATTGGCTTACCAAAATTTTAAGCACTGCCCCCACTACCCCCTTTGACAAAAGGGCATGTGTGAGCTTCAATTTCCGGGTTAAATGCATACACTGGGGATGCCAAAACGTGAGTTGTTTTTTGCTGTAAATTATGTAATGCACTGAAAAGTAATGCATATTTTATTATCTGTAGCCCCAATTTCAACCCAAAGCTGAAGTAAAAATATAACCCTTGAGGGAAAATGGAACCTCTGAACATGGCTACTTTCTGGTTACAACGTGGGACGAGAACTCGGGTTTCCCACACTGCTTAAGCAATGCATTTCTGGTCTCACCACAGGA
This sequence comes from Xyrauchen texanus, assembly GCF_025860055.1. Classification (NCBI taxonomy): domain Eukaryota; kingdom Metazoa; phylum Chordata; class Actinopteri; order Cypriniformes; family Catostomidae; genus Xyrauchen; species Xyrauchen texanus. Next base: position 36,811,886 of record NC_068297.1, on the reverse strand, counting down.
GAAGGAAAACACCATTTAAATGTTTTATGTAAACGTTACTCCTATTAACGTCTTATAGGAGATTGCGCTTGTCAGTAACTCAGCATGATGCCGAGATGACGGGCTGATGCCTGGGTACTGGAATGTTTGGAAGCAACATGCCGACTTCTTTTGTGATCTTGTTGTACCTGCCGCATCGAGAAACAGAAGTCGAAGGCTGCTTTTGGTGTTTTGTATGTTGATGTACTGGGCTCGTGTATAAGTGTCAGAATTTGACTCTTTGGGAGTAAGAACAAGTTCTAATTTAAAACGTTCACATGTAGCAATGACAACGAACCACAGTAATACAATACTGAGACATATTTTTTTAAATTAATTTTATAATTGCAGTCAGGCTTATTCCAAATGTATAATTTGCCAAGTTAGCAAGCTGCAGCTTTTAAATAAAACTAGTTGCTAAGTATATGTATATGTACTGTATATCTTTATATGTAAATGTATATGAAAGAGTTTAACTTCTTTCAAACTGCTCTGAGCTATAAGCTTGCAACAGGACCGGTGAGAAGCAGGTGTCTGAGGCTTTAAATTAGCATTTTCTATTCAAGATAATGGCTGAACCGTGGGGTTCCTCTCTTTTCCAGAGGACAGCGCATGCTAATAAGAACACTCCACAATCCCCACTCTGTGTCTCTTAGTTAATCTTGTTTTATCACCTTTGATAACATATCCATGCACAATAGATTTAATCCAGGCAGAGATTACCGTAATGTGATTTTTGCTTTCCCAGATGGAGTCTGCACTCTTCGGTCTATAAGCATTTGTATTCCCTGCGGTAGAATAGACAAAAAGGATGAAGTGAAACACTATAGATGTAACAACAGGTTATGAACTGTGCCTGAATACTTTATGTGGAGAGGTGGTGGTGTATGTTTTATGATCAACAAATCATGGTGTGATCAGGGGAACGTACATTTAATCAAGTCTTTCTGCTCTCCTGATCTGGAATATCACATGGTGTTACCATTCTGGCTACCGAGGGAATTTACAGCGGTCATTATCACAGCTGTATACATCCCCCCACAAGTCGACACAGACCAGGCAATCAAGGAACTGTATGGGAGCATAAGTGAGCAGTTCATTGTTACCGGGGACTTTAACAAAGCCAATTTTAAAATAATCGCACCAAAATACCACCAACAGCTTCAACACACGAGGGACTGGGTTTTGGAACATTGCTATTCTCCTTTCCGGGATGGCTACAAATCCCTCCCCCGCCCACCATTTGGCAAATTAGACCACTCTTCCGGTCTGCTTCTGCCCACTTACAGGCAGAAACTGAAACAGGAATTACCCACCCTCAGAACGATCCAGTGCTGGTCGGACCAATCAGACTCTATGCTACAAGACTGTTTTGATCATGCGGACTGGGAGATGTTCCGGTCTGCCTCTGATGATGACATCAAGGTTTATTCTGATAGCGTAACGTGCTTCATCAGGAAGTGCGTAAAGGACATCGTTCCGACCAAAACAATACGGAACAACCCGAACCAGAATCTATGGGTTAACGGCTATGTTCGCGCGGCACTTAATGCGCGGACCACCGCTTTTAATTCTGGGAACATGGAGGAGCCTAAACAAGCCAGTTATGCCCTCCGTAACTCTATCAGAGCAGCCAAACGCCAGTACAGGTACAAAATTTAAGGATAGTTCAACCGAACACCACCGATTCTAGAAGTATTTGGCAGGGAATTAACATCATCACGGATTACAAAGGGAATAAGAACACCACTGCCACTCTTCCGGATGAGCTTAATACATTTTATGCTCATTTCTAGGAATTATTACACCGCCCTCGCAGAGAGAGCACTCGCGGCCGACGCTTCAGAGGATGTTAACTCTCTGTCTCTGTTGGGGATGGAACCCGGTCCTTCAGACGGGTGAACATCCGTAAAGCCGCGGGTCCAGACGGCATTCTGAACGTGCGCAAACCAACTGGCTGGTGTTTTTACGGACATTTTCAACCTGTCCACCTCCCTGTCTGTAGTCCCCACATGCTTCAAAATGTCCACCATTGTGCCTGTACAAAAGCAATCAAAAATCAATTGTTTAAATGACTGGCGTCCTGTTGCTCTGACCCCCATCATCAGCAAATGCTTTTAGAGGCTAATCAGAGATCACATCTGCTCTGTGCTGCCCACCTCTCTGGACCCATTGCAGTTTGCCATTGCATCTACAATACACACTGCTCTCTCCCACCTGAAAAAAGGAACACATATGTGAGAATGCTGTTTGTAGACTACAGCTCAGCATTCAACACCATAGTGCCCTCAAAGCTTGATGAGAAACTCCGGGCTCTGGGCTTAAACAGCTCGCTGTGCAACTGGATCCTGGACTTCCTATCAGGCAGACGCCAGGTGGTTAGAATGGGCAGCAACATTTCCTCATCACTGACCCTCAACACTGGAGCCCCACAGGGCTGTGTTCTCAGCCCACTCCTGTATTCCCTGCACACACATGACTGTGTGGCAACACATAGCTCCAATGCCATCATTAAGTTTGCTGACGATACGATGGTGGTAGTTCTGATCACTGACAATGATGAAACAGCCTACAGAGAGGAGGCGCACACTCTGACACGCTGGTGTCAGGAGCACAACCTCTCCCTCACCGTCAGTAAAACCAAGGAGATTGCAGTGGACTTCAGGAAGAAAGGCAGAGAACACAGCCCCATCACCATTAATGGAGCACCGGTGGAGAGAGTCAGCAGCTTCAAGTTCCTCTGTGTCCACATTACTGAGGAACTCACATGATCCGTCCACACTGAGGCCGTTGTGAAAAAGGCTCACCAGCACCTCTTCTTCCTGAGACGGCTGAGGAAGTTTGGAGTGAACCACCTGATCCTCACAAGGTTATACACCAGCACTGTAGAGAGCAGCCTGACTGGTGGCATCACCGCCTGGCACTGTTATGAATGAGCAGCGAAGGCAGACGAGGAGATGCGGATCCAGTTGCAGTTCAACTTTATTTCATAAACAAACAGGCAAAACACAAAGGAAAACCCTCAATGGGGAAATAAACATAAAACTAGAAAACACGGGCAGGGAACACACACCAGGCTAACAACATACAACGAACGACAAGGAGTGAACAAAAAGCAGGGCTCAAATACACAGTGAGTGATGACTGAATAAGACACAGGTGAGAACAAAATGGCAGTGATGATGGCAGGTGGATTCTGGGAAGTGTAGTTCTTTAACAATGACAAGTGAACACGAAGGCTAACAAAGAGACTAAGGGGCTACACAAGGGACAAAAGTGAAAACTAAGGAATGCAAAGGTGACAAAAATGGCAGACAAAGGGCAACAGTGAAACAAGACAAGGAATTCCTAACATATCCCCCCCTCAAGGATCGGATTCCAGACGATCACAGTGACATAAAACAAAACAAAAAATGTCCATGACTGGGGGGGGGCTTGAGGTGGGCAGACAGACCAAGGGGGCAACAACGGGCAGACAGGCAGTCCAGGGGGCAACGAAGGGTAGACAGGAAGTCCAAGGGGTCACAAAGGGCAGGCAGGAAGTCCAAGGGGGCAAAAAGGGCAGGCAGGAAGTCCAAGGGGGCACAAAGGGCAGGCAGGAAGTCCAAGGGGGCACAGATGGCAGGCAGGAAGTTCAAGGGGGCACAAAGGGCAAGGACAGGTTCAGGTGGTCTGGGAGCTGGCCACCGGGCAAGGACATTTTTGGGGAACCTGGGAGGAGGCCACTGGACAGGGACTGGGTCAGGAGGCCTGGGAGGAGGCCACAGGACAGGGACTGGGTCAGGGGGTCTGGGAGGAGGCCACAGGACAGGGACTGGGTCAGGGGGTCTGGGAGGAGGCCACAGGACGGGAACAGGGTCAGGAGGCCTGGGAGGAGGCCACAGGACAGGGACTGGGTCAGGGGGCCTGAGAAGAGGCCACAGGACGGGAACAGGGTCAGGAGGCCTGGGAGGAGGCCACAGGACAGGGACTGGGTCAGGAGGCCTGGGAGGAGGCCACAGGACAGGGACTGGGTCAGGAGGCCTGGGAGGAGGCCACAGGACGGGGACTGGGTCAGGGGGCCTGGGAAGAGGCCACAGGACAGGGACTGGGTCAGGGGGCCTGGGAAGAGGCCACAGGATGGGAACAGGGTCAGGAGGCCTGGGAGGAGGCCACAGGACAGGGACTGGGTCAGGAGGCCTGGGAGGAGGCCACAGGACAGGGACTGGGTCAGGAGGCCTGGGAGGAGGCCACAGGACAGGCACTGGGTCAGGAGACCTGGGAGGAGGCCACAGGACAGGGACCAGGTCAGGAGGCCTGGGGGAAGGCCACAGGACGGGAACAGGGTCAGGAGGCCTGGGAGGAGGCCACAAAGGTGGTGACCTGGAAGGCTCTGGCAGCGGAGCCGTAGGAGGCTCTGGAGGTGAAGCCGTAGGAGGCTCGGGAGGCAGAGCCACAGGAGGCTCGGGAGGCGGAGCTGTAGGAGGCTCGGGAGGCGGAGCCGTAGGAGGCTCGGGAGGCTCTGGAGGCGGAGCCGTAGGAGGCTCAGGAGGCGGAGCCGAGGGAGGCTCAGCTGAGGGAGGCTCTGGAGGCGAAGCTGAGGGAGGCTCTGGAGGCTCAGAGGCCTCAGGGGGCGGAGCCGTGGGAGGCTCAGGAGGCAGAGCCGAGGGAGGAGGAACCATGGAAAGCTTGGGAGGCTCAGGGGCGGAGCCCTGGGAGGCTCAAGAGACTTGAGGGGTGGAGCCCTGGGAGGCTCGAGAGGCTTGAGAGGCGGAGCACTGGGAGGTTCGAGAGGAGCCCTGGGAGGCTCGGGAGACTTGAGAGGCAGAGCCCTGGAAGGCTCAAGAGGAGCCCTGGAAGACTCGAGAGGCGGAGCCCTGGGAGGCTCGAGAGGCTTGAGAGGCGGAGCCCTGGGAGGCTTGAGAGGCTGAGCCCTGGGAGGCTCGAGAGGCGGAGCTCTGGAAAGCTCAGAAGGCGGAGCTCTAGAAAGCTCGGGAGGCGGAGCTCTGGAAAGCTTGGGAGGCTCGGAAGGCGGAGCTCTGGAAAGCTCGGGAGGCGGAGCTGTGGAAAGCTCGGGAGGCTCGGAAGGCGGAGCTCTGGAAAGCTCGGGAGGCGGAGCTCTGGAAAGCTCGGGAGGCTCGGAAGGCGGAGCTCTGGAAAGCTCGGGAGGCTCGGAAGGCGGAGCTCTAGGAAGCTCGGGAGGCGGAGCTCTGGAAAGCTCGGGAGGCTTGGGAGGCGGAGCCCTGGGAGGCTTGAGAGGTGAAGCTCTGGAAAGCTCGGGAGGCTCAGAAGGCGGAGCTCTGGGAAGCTCGGAAGGCGGAGCTCTGGAAAGCTCGGAAGGCGGAGCTCTGGAAAGCTCGGGAGGCTCGGAAGGTGGAGCTCTAGGAAGCTCGGAAGGCGGAGCTCTGGGAAGCTCAGAAGGCGGAGCTCTGGGAAGCTCGGGAGGCTCGATGGGCGCAGGCTCTAGGACGGGCATGACCATTGGCGCTGGCTTTTGGTCAGTCCTGGCTATTGGCGTTGGCCCGAGGCGACAGGCTGGCTCAGAGGCTACAGGCGCTGGCTCAGGGACAGTCGAGGCTACAGGCGCTGGCTCAGGGACGGTCGAGGCTACAGGCTCTGGCTCACTGACCTCTGAGGCGACAGGCACTGGCTCACTGACCTCTGAGGCGACAGGCTCTGGCTGGGTGACCGTGGTATGCGCTGGCTTGGGTTCGCTAACCGTGGCTGACGAAGGCTCTGGCTCGCAGACCGGGGCAAGCGAGGGCTCTGGCTCGCTGACCGTAGCTGACGAGGGCTCTGGCTCGCAGACCGGGGCGAGCGAGGGCTCTGGCTCGCAGACCGGGGCAGGCGAGGGCTCTGGCTCGCTGACCGTAGCTGACGAGGGCTCTGGCTCACAGACCGGGGCAGGCGTGGGCTCTGGCTCGCTGGCCGTGCAGGCGTGGGCTCTGGCTCGCTGGCTGTGGCAGGCGGAGACTGGGGAGCAGAAGCCTTTCCTCTTCTCCTCCTCCGCCGGGCAGACGAAGTGGACCGTGCAGGCTCACTGACCAAGGCAGGCGTGAAGGTACGAACCACGGGCGAGTGGAGGGTTATTACTGTGGGAGGAGTGGCAGAGTTCTCCTCGATGGCGCCCACAGTTAACGGCGAACCGCAGGCCAGCAGAGTCTCCTCCACGAACGCGTGGAGCATCCAGCCGCGCATTGCCTGTGGCAACCGCTCCTTAAGTGCGGGGTGCAGATTGCGCCTGAAGAAGACCACCAGAGAGGAGTCCGGGAAATCCGAGATACCCGCCAGCTTAAGGAAGTTGCGGATGTGGTCCTCTATAGGGCGGTCCTCTTGCTTCAAGCAGAGCAGGTGGAAGTTTGCTCGTTGAACCGCTGGATCCATAGTGTGGTTCGTTCGTTCTGTTATGAACGAGCAGCGAAGGCAGACGAGGAGATGCGGATCCAGTTGCAGTTCAACTTTATTTCATAAACAAACAGGCAAAACACAAAGGAAAACCCTCAATGGGGAAATAAACATAAAACTAGAAAACACGGGCAGGGAACACACACCAGGCTAACAACATACAATGAACGACAAGGAGTGAACAAAAAGCAGGGCTTAAATACACAGTGAGTGATGACTGAATAAGACACAGGTGAGAACAAAATGGCAGTGATGATGGCAGGTGGATTCTGGGAAGTGTAGTTCTTTAACAATGACAAGTGAACACGAAGGCTAACAAAGAGACTAAGGGGCTACACAAGGGACAAAAGTGAAAACTATGGAATGCAAAGGTGACAAAAATGGCAGACAAAGGGCAACAGTGAAACAAGACAAGGAATTCCTAACAGGTACGGCAATAGCACCGCCCACAACCACAAAGCCCTGCAAAGGGTGGTGCGAACTGCCAGACACGTCATCGGAGGTAAGCTTCCCTCCCTCCAGGAAATATATAACAGTGTGTGAAAAAGCTTGGAGGATCATCAGAGACTCCAGCCACCCGAGTCATGGGCTGCTCTCACTGCTACCATCAGGCAGGCGGTATCCCGACATCAGGACACGCACCCGCCGACTACATGACAGCTTCTTCCCCCAAGCAATCAGACTTTTGAATACTTTATCTCTCACGATCAATAATCAGCACTGCACTTTATTAATCTTATATCTCACACTGGACCTTCATAATTATATTCTCCACAAAACAACTACTGTATATATATTTTTTATATACTCTTTATTTATTTTATTTTTTATTGTATGTGTATTCTATGTTGTGTGCATTGTTTACTGTACATTGTATATTATTATTGTGTCAACAGTACCCTTCTGCCAGGGAAGCTCATGCTCTGGTGCCTGCAATTTGGACTTCTCCCTCGGGTAATGTGGCCACTCACTATTTACGAGCTCCCAATAACAACTGTGGAGAAGATGGACGAACCATGACTTCATACGTGAAGAAATGGCTTGGGGTCCCACGCTGTCTGACTAACATCAGCCTCTACGGCAAAGGGGTCCTTGAACTTCCTATCACAAGCCTCACCGAAGAGTACAAGTGCTCTAAAGTGAGACTCCAGATGACTTTGAAGGACTCCAGAGACCAGACCATCAGCAATGCCGTTCCACCTCTGTTAACTGGACGGAAATGGACACCATCCGATGCGGTGCAGCAAGCTACGTCAGCCCTGAGGCACAGCGATATTGTAGGGCACGTCCAGTTGGGAAGAGGAGGCCTTGGCCTTACGACAAACAAGCCAACTTGGCGTAGTGCCTCAACATCAGAGAGGAGGAACATGGTGGTCGAGGAGGTGCGCCGTCAGGAGGAGGCGGAAAGAAGTGCAAAGGCTGTCTCTCTTGCCAAGCAGGGACAATGGATGAGGTGGGAATGCCTGGAGAGGAGAAAGCTTAGCTGGAGGGAGCTCTGGGAAATAGAGGCAAGCAACATCAGCTTCATCATCAGAGCCACCTATGATGTGCTCCCATCTCCAAAACCTCCACCAGTGGTATGGCGAGGACCCAACCTGTGCCCTCTGCCCAACTCCAGCGACTCTTAAGCACATCTTGGTCGGTTGTAAGACCAGCCTCACACAAGGTCGTTACACCTGGAGACACAACCAGGTCCTCAAGAGTCTGGCAGCAGCTCTTGAGAGCCAGAGGAATGCCACCAACTCCTTGCCCCTGAGAGCAATCAAGTCCATCACAGCCCCAATCATCATCCGAGAGGGACAGAAAAAGCCCAACCATCCCCCTACCAAACCAGAAGCTGGACAGCTAGCCATGGCCCGGGACTGGAAGATGCTAGTCGATATAGGCCAGCAACTAATCTTTCCACCTGAAATTGCAGTCACCACCCTTAGGCCAGACTTGGTTCTCTGGTCCCCTTCATTGAAGTCTGTTTACATCACTGAGCTCACAGTCCCATGGGAGAATTCAACAGATGAGGCCTATGAACGCAAGAAACTGCGCTATATAGAACTGGCAGCAGACGCTCAACAACGAGGATGGAAAGCGAAAGTCTATCCGGTTGAAGTGGGATGCAGAGGTTTTGTGGCTTTTTCTACCATCAGACTGCTGAAAGACCTTGGCATCCGTGGACAGGCTCTGCGACAAACAATTAGATCAGTCTCTGAAGCGGCAGAAAGAAGCAGCCAGTGGATATGGATTAAAAGGAAGAACCCTTGTTGGGCTCAAAGAGCATCAACATGACCCACTCACTAATCCCCCCACCCTATAACCCACTTGAGAACCCAGGTCACAACCCTCCATGAGGAGGCTGAAGGTATGCGGTCAGCCTTATGCTTGACTCAGGGAAGAGGATGCCTCCTGCCTTGCATAGTCCTAATTTTCATGATTGGGCATGGGACACAAGCTCAGGTTTGATCACCCTGTAGCTGGCCACCTTTGATGAGGGTGTCTAGTGTTGAAAGGCCGAAACACCCCCTGATTCAAAGGTACATTACTGATGATGTGTCCCGAAATTTACATCTTTCCCATGACTGAGGTACAGCTCCCACGCCACTCTCAACATCAAGGCAAACCTCATGTGCATACCATCCATTGGCACAATGGACAGTTTACCATCACGTCCCGTGTTTATGATTCTGTTGTGTAAGTATGTGTACATTTGAAATGTAAATTGTGTTGTGTAAATATGTGGTTTATTGTAATTGGTATATGTCTTGTCACTGTCATGACTGCTATGTTGCTCGGAACTGCACACAAGACTTTCACCTACTGTTGCACTTGTGTACATGGTCATGTGACAATAAAGTTATTTGATTTGATTAAAAACATGATGTGAGCCCTCAAATCTGTGCACAGGAAGCGAGAAACACATCTGCTAGATGAATGCCAGGGATGACCCCTTTTAAGCCGTTGATGCCGTTTGCACACAGAGCTGCAGAGTGGATAGTCAACAGTTATGGAAGCCAAAGAGACAGACGGAAAACTACTTCTCCTTTATCCAAGATTGATTCGGTTCATCTCAGGAGATTGTCTTCAACCATGATGCATTAGGTGCCAGTGCTTTGGCCCTGCATTCAGAGAGCAGTGAATTACCTCCTGCCAGATTGCCAGCCAGACTCATCTTTTCAGTTAATTATCCAATGGGAAGTCAAAGCTCACAATCTGGGCTCTTTAACAAGGCAGGTTCAACCTTGGATAAGAGCAGGTAACACAGAGGGCACACGACACAACATATCCAGAGCAAAGAAAGCATAAGGCCCTCAAAATACTGTTGTCAACATTTATATTTCAAATGGATAAAAGTCCTCACTTGCATTGATACCATAAATGACACACTGAATGAATCCCATTTAAGATGAACAAGCAACAAACGAGAACATGTTAATTAGAATTAGTCAGCAATGCACAATATAGAATCATTAACAAATATATTTATTAGTCAATTATCAACAAAACAAATCCAAAATGCCCTGGCGGGCTATTTTTGTTCAGTATAATAGCTGGATTTTGAGTTCTATGAAGCCAGAAATATGCCAAAACAATTTGAATTTGAATTGTGTAAATTTGAATTATAGACTTTTGAATTTGAATTACAGTATAAGTGTGATTTTGCCAAATGAAATATTACGTTGTATTTAAAATAGGTTTGATTTTGAATTTTTTAAACTACAATCCTGGACATTTCATATTTAACCAAATTGAATTGTTTTTTTTTTTTTTATGTCACAATTTTATAAATATGTATTTTCAAACAGCAAATTTTGGGTTCTGAATTCTTACACTGTAAATATCCCGTTTTAAAAAATACAGCTTCAAGTTTTCAGGATGAATAACAAATTCAGAACACCAAATTCAATATTCTATATTGAATTTGGTGTTCTGAAATTCAGATCTACGGAAAGTGGGTCAGAGATCAAGCTTCCGTGTTCCACAGGGAAAAGTTTTCTGTGTTCTCGGAAAAGTCGAACAGAGCATTTTGGCCAATTGCAGGACGAGGTGCAATAATTCTCTGGCGCAGCGTGATTCAAAAGTTCGCCATTCTGACCATGAAGTGGTTCTTAAACTTTAATGATTTATATTTTTATGGTTAGCACGATAGCAAATTCTCAGCACGAGATATTTGTCTAAGAACAAATGGTATTTGTTTTAGTATAAAAAATATTATAAGTATAAAGTATATTTAGTATGAAAGTGATTAGTATGTGTAAGAGTAAGCGTAACGGGAACCAGCTGGTAGATAGCTGTGCAGTGTGTAATTCTCACTCTCCTGACCTCAAGAGGTGCACTATTTTTTTGATTATTTTACTTATTTTTTGTAATTTATTGTTTGGTATGTTGTGGAGAATATGATGTGTAAATTGAATTGAAATCTCAGTCTTTGTTTGTAAACCTTTCAGGAATGACTGCCTTTCTGTTGATGTTCATGCAAGAATAATACAAAAAAAACTATAATAAAAAAGACTTCAGGAAAAGGGTATGTAACCAATGACATTTTAGTTTACAATCAAAAGAGCAAAGCCCACACCACGACTGCCAAAAATAAAAGTGTTTGAGCGAGCAAAAGCAGCAGATGAGATTAAATAGAGCGGGAGACTTTGGGGAATTGTCTTTGCTGTCAGGCATAGCGTGCGAGATCTTGTGTTGCGCGCGCAGAAGATGTCATGAGCAAGCGCAATCTTCCCGTTTCCTCCTGCGGCAATGAACTACTGTGGCAAGTGTCAACAATGCATGCAAGGGTTTATTTCCTCTATCTTTACTCTATCGCGTGTGCGAGCATCAAATGCCTTCAAAATGATGAATACAATTATGAAACAGTAAAAAGGCTTATTCATTTTTACATTGTTATTATTAACAATAATCAACATTACCCAAAATCGAACCTTTTTATGCTGCTTGTTTAAACTTGTTTTGCAGCTTTGGAGATTTATGACAAGAACACGTGAAATGTTCCGTTTAAAATGATTCTGACAGTTAAACTAAAAATAAATGGCATAATAACTAAACATCAATAGGGATGTGCACGTGTGAGAATGACGTTTTTTTTTCAAACACTTACCAACAAGTGTTTGAAAAAATATCCGACTTGGATCTGATGTGGATTCCGATCACAGAATGAAGTAGAATTACATTCATTATTGAGTTATATGTGATGATTAAGCATAATCACTTTCATACTAAATATACTTTATACTAAATCAAATACCAGAGACGGCTTAGACAAATGTCTCATGTGCTGAGAATGTGCTAACGTGCTAACTATAAAAATATAAATCATAAAGAGAATTATTGCACCTCGACCTGTAATTGGCCAAAATGCTCCGTTCTACTTTTCCGAGACGCTCTACTCTAGAGACCGAAGCCATTTGTTTTGAGAATAATGGCTGGCTGATGAAGTTATTGGCTGGCTAGCCGGCTCAGCCAAAACCTAAATGGCTGCTGCAGCCGCCAAACTTTTCATAGCTGCAAATGGCTGAAGCTGCCACTTCATGTCTACAGATGTCTATGTTATACTGATTTACTAGATCTCAATATTTCCAAGCAATGCATGGCTTACACTATATTTCTACAAAATGCAAGAATGTTGATTAAGAACGCAAACTTTTGTTGAATTTATGAGAAATCTACATACGCAAACAGACGAAGTGTAGTAAAATAAAGACCTAAATGTGTATTTCGGACTTTTTTTCACCACAAGTCTGAAAGAAGACATGTTATTGAAGACAAATATAAAAAAATCTCAAAATTGACCAGTAAAAAATGTTTTTGCCTGCCGTGTCTCGCCTTAATGTAAACACACACTGTTATCAGTATTATTTTGGACAAAGTTTTGCACATTTCACTTCAATGTACACTGAAGCATGCGTCGTGAATTAGCAATGTGGAAACGGTGGTTTGTTTCTTCAGTAATATCACGTTCAGTGCTATAAATCTCTCCGTTCCAGAATATTTGGTTCATAACATCAATCTTTGATTCAGGTGTTTGTGCAACCGTGCCCTGAAGATTTAACAAAAGTCTGGGTAGGCCTAAGTTAAAAAAAAAAAAGTAAGTAGGAATTAGGAAAGTATGTGAGAAGTGAGATCAAAATTACCTTGCTTGCTTCTTTCCGCCATTTCACCTCAGTGCGAGAAAAAAAAAAGCATAGCTTCTTCTGTACGGAAAACGAGCAATTTTAATTTGTCGTCAATTCACTGTGAGTCTGTGTATCGTAGCAACGAGCACAAGACTGTGCTGTTATGAATCCAGTGGGAAAATAGATCTCGTGTATTGATTATATATTTCGTGTGTGTATGTCTCTATGTGATAGAATTATTATTTGATGCAAATAATTCTAGCCGGCTCAGCCAAACTTTATCAGATGGCGGCTCAATTTGGCTTACAAAATTATTGGCTGGCGGCGGCTGAAATTCTAAATGGCGCAAATGGCGGCGCCTGGTGGTGGCTTCGGGGTCTACTCTACTCTTCCCTGTGGTACACGGAAGCTTGATCTCTGACCCACTTTCTGTAGTTCTGAATTTCTGCGGTTTGAATTTTAGAATATTGAATTTGGTGTTCTGAATGTGTTCTTCATCTTGAAAACTTGAAGCTGTATTTTTTAAAATGGGATATTTACAGTGTAAGAATTCAGAACCAAAAATGTACTGTTTGAAAATACATATTTATAAAATTGTGCCATAAAAAAATCCAATTCAATTTGGTTAAATATTATAGGATATGTCCAGGATTGGAGTTTAAAAAAATCAAATTCAAAACTATTTAAAACACAACGTAATATTTCATTTGGCAAAATCACACTTATAATTCAAATTCAAAAGTCTATAATTCAGATTTACACAATTCAAATAGTTTTGTCATATTTCTGGCTCCATAGAGTTCTCCCTAATTGAGGGGAAACTGATTTTACTTGCACTGTTTATAACAGCACATCATGGCATGTGTCAAATTCACTCTAAATGGTTTGTAACCAATGTAGAAAACCTAACTACAGGTAGTGGCCAGTAATCAGTGTAAAGGTGCACTCAGTGCGCACCCTTAGTTTTTTATTGTCATGCCCTAATGTGCAGCATTAATGTATCACACTCTTGTTGTTCCATTTAGTAGATCACAAAAATGAATTTGCTGCCCAAGAATCTGCCTTTTTCCAGCTCTACTCATGCAGCTGGGTGACATTCCGCTCACATAATCAAGGATGATCGTTGTCTGTCTACCCAGTCCAGCCTTTGGTCCCAATGGGAGTGGGGACTAGTAGCAGGAAAATCTGCATGAATACTAATTCAGCCTCTCAGCTTTAACAGCTTTCACAAACCCATCTCAAAGGAATTCACCGAACATGATGTCTTACCATATTAATTACTCCAAGGCCATGAAGTCACATGAAGATAACACAAAACCTATAAGGAAGGACTTTCTTCTCCAACTTAAATGTGGTTAATTATAATGCGATTTTGTGCATTAGATGCAAGGGCCCAATGGTCTACTGTGATGCTGAGAGTTCCCCTGCTAGGGATCTGCATGCAATGCTGTATGTTTTCATTTATATATCCCACAGTTCAGCTTGCATCAAAGTCTAACATTACAGCTATGGTTGGAAGAACAATGAGAGGTAATATAGAAGTTTGAGCCACTGTAAGTTAAAATCACAGCAGTGAAGATTTTTAATAGAAACAATAGATTCCTATGGAGCCATTCACACCTGGAGTGAGCATTTGCGCGCCTACAAAGGGATTTTGTTTGTATGGTGAGTGTAATTACTTTTTTTTTCTTTCCTAAAGATGAAATGCTCTGACCGATAACCAGTGTAACCGGTGGCGCTTAAGCACAGAAACATGTTTTCCCCAATCAACATTAAATCCTGAGGTAACTCAAGGAAGAAATCCTGAACTGGCAGTGATGTGTATTTTATTTGCATCAAAAGTCCTAAAAAAATGAAACATCTTTTCTCATATAGGTTATCTTAAAATTAGGGCTGTCAATTGATTACAATTTTTATCGAATTAATTACGTAGTGTCCCAATCAATTAATCGCAATTAAGCACATATATAAATATTTGCTGAAAAAGCTTCCTCAAATAACAAAAATTCTATATATAATGATTAAATAATTATGAATAGTAATTATATATATATATATATATATATATATATATATATATAATAGTACTGTGCAAAAGGCACATAAGGTGCTACACCAAAGCATTTGTCTTAAGATGGTTATTTATATCTACAGCTTTTGTGTGTCAACAGGAAATATAAATGTTAAACTCCCAAACATTACTTTTGCAAATAGAAATGTGTAGGGCCTTGCCCACTCAAAATGGCAGTGGAGACCGCATGCCCCTTTGGCCTATAATCAAAGGTGAGACATTGAACTCGGTTTCCCAGAGTCCTTCACAGTGTCACAGCTGGATGTGAAGTCCCACCCATGGACCCAATCTCAAACACCATTGGTCAAAAAGCGGCCTATGACATTGACATTATCTTGTCAACAAAACTAGCAGACAGATTTGATTTCGGGCTCTCTGCACCCAGCTTCTAAGCCAGCGGTGTGAAAAGAGACATACGAAGGAGTTTCCCTCCTTCTGGACAAAGGACAAAGAGAGACCATGTTTTTCTAACCTCACCATTTGGCCACGGTAGAGTAAGATTAACTTAGCTTTGTTTCTAGTATACGTATTACAACCGGTTCATTCATTTTCACTGCAAGACAACAGTGCATTTATTTAGAAAATGGAAAGGCGACCAGCTTCCCTTCTCCCTCATTTTCTATCAACGTTGACCATCGCCTGCATTTCTATCGGGAAGACATGCAGGCTTGAGTGAGGTTTAAGATGCCATTTAGTTGATAAATATAAACCAGAAATGTAAAGTCTCTCTTTGGCGTAGGGCAGTCCGAGGGAGTTGTACTCGGAACCGCCATATCCTGCCGGAGATAGGAGGAAGGGGCGAGGAGCCTACCCCCATGCGGGACGGGGCTCAACTGTTGGAGGTGGGGTGGTGGAGGTTGCCATGTTAGCACACTGAAACAGCAATGTGATAGATTGTGAGCAGTTAGAAATTACCTAACGATGGGATTCATTTAGAAGAGAGTGGATGGAGCGTAGGAAGCTATATTGAAAAAGTATAATTCAGGCCATTTCCCTGTGAACCATGATCCTAGAAAATAACCCCTGAATCATATGGAGAGAGTCGCGTCCGTGAATAGGGAAATGTCATCCTGAGATTCGCAGCAGCCATCATTGATTGATAGGTAGAAGAGGTTGTCAACGGAAAGGTTGCCTTGAGGAATGAGAAGCATGACAAAACTGAGGTGGCCTGATAGGGACTGGAGAAAATGTTATACTCAGCATGGATCAGTAACAACTGTTCGTGTCCCAGCTTTACGTCATGAAGATGCAAGTATCACACTTTATATTTGTGAATATTTCCAAATCTCCTTTCCGAATGTGCTTGTTCGCTGAGTCCATGGCTAATGCGCAAAAGTTACCATTGTCTCTGACTGCATTCACGGGGACTGGATATTCATATATATTCATACATATATGGCTGAACTCCGGTATTTATGCTGTCAATCATATTGGTTCTGATTTGTTGTTGCTGTAGTGTCTGAAACGGGAGCTGAAAAGGCACAGCCCTCTTCCAGCTCATTTGCATTTAAAGAGGCATGCACAAAATCAGCGTGTTTGATTCCACCCTAAAGAGACATTAATAACACGGTATAGTAAATGATCCGTGGGGTATTTTGAGCTGAAACTTCACAGACGCATTCTGCAGACACCTGGGACTTATTACGTCTTGTAAAAAAGGGCATAATGGTTTCCTTTTACAGTAACAAGATTATATTAATGAGTTTGACTTGGTTTTATCCAGTGATTGACAGACCTACATACCTGCTACTAAAATGTAACGTCCATGACCGTGCGCATTAAAAGGGAACAGCTCATATCGAAATGCTTTTATATTTAATATATAATTTACCATGTATAGATGTAATTAATGTTAACAAATTATACATCTTTTCAAAGGTCTAAGGGTTCAACACTGTGCAATCACTGTTGCATGATAGCAGTCCTCCAGAAAGTGATTTGTTTATTTGTGCCAGGAGTACGAATGAAAACATGCAAGATCAGAACGGGACTTCATACCTTTATTATGAAAACATGATTGCCAGATGAATCCAGTTCGCCACGCTTGGGTCAAATGTCCATGATGAGGGTTCAATCAGCTCAAATAGCACTTTTGCCCATAAAAATTATAAATCTTGATATGTTCTCCATTGTTTACATGAGATCTCGCCTGGAAGAATTACCCTTCGTCGTCGCTCTTCAACAAACTTTGCAATCTGAGCAGCATTCATGTTGTAAAACTGTATGATCTTATATATTAGTGTCTCATAAACAAAACGAGCCCATCTCCAAAGTCTATATTTATTTATTTTTTTTTTAATTGGGGCGTAGTTTCTAACTTTAAAAATAACAACATAATATATTAATTCTGAAACTGGGAAGTAAAGCCCAAAGTGTCTTCTTTCAAAAGGTACTACAACTGTGTCCTCGTAAACACAACTATTTAATTTCAGGATGTTATTTTCATGGTTTGTGCTCAAAAATGGGGCGCACATCAACGGGTTAAACTGTGATGCCATGCTCCCTCGGAATGCCCGCATCGGGGGCTCGGTCTTTCCTAGTGAGTAGGGCATAGGGATGATACATTGTATTGGAAAGCACCCATTACGTGATTTGGGCAAAGGCGACCAGCAAGACGGGGATATCTTACTGAATGGAGTAATGGGAGCCCGTACGATAAACACTGACTGTACATGATGATATGCCTGAATAATTATCTTAATTCCCCAATGGGGAATTCTCGGGCACGCAGCATGGTGAATGACATGTGAATGAACCTTGACCGAGTTGCCCTCATGAGATTGCCATTACTATGAGAGTGAATGCACTGTTGACAAGAAATACTGGCTTTTGACATTGATATGGATGCGTTATGATGAACAGACAGCGTTGCAACTTAATAATGAACAGGCAGCATGGCAACAAAAGGCCTAGACCATGACTAAATCTGAATGCATTTGATGGATATGATAATGACTTAGCTTATTTCTGATGGAAACCAGCTGCTGCCTGAACCGATGATTTTGACGGACTTGGCGTGGAGCGCGCTCCTTCCGCTCCGGGTCATGCAATTCAAATGAGAGAGATCTCCTGAATAAATGAGGTATGGGTGAAGATCCGGGTTTGCTTGTTGTTTACTCCCCATGGGTTTGATGTTGGCAGAAGTTGAGATGAAGTGATGACGTCGTTCGAAAGGGAAGGCGGGCTTCCAGAGATGTTCTGTGCACTGGTTCTCCTGTGGCCTGGAGAGGTTGAAACGTGTCTATTTGCCGTGTTAGCACACTGAAACAGCAATGTGATAGATTGTGAGCAGACTTATAAAGCAATGGCTTACATGCGATTGGCTAGGAATTACCCAGCTAATGGTGTGATGTACAGCTGCTAGTCTTCCCGCTAGAACTACTCTGCACTTACATTTCTCGCCGTCACTGGACCCGTGGAACAAAGCAGAGACTTGTCTTTTCTCTGACGAGCGTAAGACAAAGGACCAACTCAAGATCGTTTTCTCCTGACCGCTCAACGCAACAGATTACTGTTGGATTCGTGACTAGCTTCTTCCCTTTTTTATTATTTTGATTATTAATCATAATTTATGAGACTCGATCAGTCACTTGTCAAAGAGTGGTACCCTGAGGATAGAATTTAATTAATTAAATTATATTATTTAATATAATTAGTAATTAATAATTGATCATTATTAATCATTAGTACTTTATGATAGTAAAATGTATCTAAACAACCAGTAGCACCCTACAAAAGATTATAATAGAAGAACAGGGAGCCCTGCAACAGATGGCATTGCCCCACAGAGCCCCCTACTGAACATTATGTCAGTCTGAGATTACATGAAGAAGCAATTGAGACGGACTAAATATATAGAAGAACTGTGGCGATTTCTCCAAGTAGCTTGGATCATCATATCTGCCATCAACCAAGAAAAACCAGGTGCCCACAGGTGTACCTAGGAGAATTAGGGCTGTTTTGAAGGCAAACGTGGTCACACCAAATATTTAATTAGCTTTTTTATGTCCACTGGACTTTGTATGATGTGTCTAAAACTTTTGCACAGTACTGTATATATACAGATCATTAAAATACATTATATTATTGTGGCAGCGGAGTTAAAGTGCTATGTGTAAGATTGACAACAAGCATTTGAAATGGATACTGCAGTCCAAATTCAAAATATTGGAGAGTTGTCTGCCCCGCCCCAGACTCAAAGCTCATGCGGGTTGCCAGTGTAGCAGTACGAGTTAACGCGTAATGAGCTGGTGTCTCGTTAACGCGTAATAAGCTGGTGCGCCTGTGGCCAATCCCTGTGTGAGCCGCCATCCTATAAATATGTAGCGAGTAGAGAAGTCTAAGATCCTCTCTTGCTCGTCAATGACGGAACGTGTGTTGTGGTTCCGGGTCGCGTTTCCATGTGCCATGCTGTGTTAATAGAACACTGGCTCTCCAACTGGAGATCTCTCTCGTTATGCTGCGCAGTCAACAAACGGAATTGCTGTTTCTCTTGGGCACTCGTGAATGCTGTTTGATTGGTATGTATGCCAACTGGCGTGGGACTTATTTCTTTTCTGTCTTTAATTATTATCTGCTTTTATGGTTATGTGTTGAATGTTTGTAGAACACTGGCTCTCCAACTGGAGATCTCTTTCGTTATGCTGCGCAGTCAACAAACGGACTTGCTGTTTCTCTTGGGCATTCATGAATGCTGTTTGATTGAACACTGGCTCTCCAACTGGAGATCTCTCTCGTTATGCTGTGCAGTCAACAAACTGACTTGCTGTTCCTCTTGGGTATGCGTGAATGCTGTTTGATTGGACGGAGGCTGGTTTAGTGGGAGATCATCACCAGTTACTGAGTCGCTAGATGCTGTTTTGCCTGCAGTGGTTGAATTGCTGTTTTGCCTACGTTGGTGGAACTGCTGTTTTGCCTGCAGTGGTTTAATTGTTGTTTTGCCTACGTTGGTGGAACTGCTGTTTTGCCTGAATTGCTGTTTTGCCTGTATCGTGGGTTTACTGAATGGCTGTTTGTTTTGTGCACATGCATTGAACATTTGACCAGCAATTGGAGCGGATTGCTGAGCGTTCGTGTTGCCATTATAACCACGGGGCAATTACAGCTATATGACCGGAAGTATGGGTTGTTTGTGTAGTGGGGTGACCCTTTTTTTGGGGGTGGGGGGTTCCGTTCTGTGTGGGTGGATGGAGCTGGGCGGAAGTTAAGATCACGGCCCCTTTAAAATCGCAGAGATTTCCTTTCTCTTCTGTTTTCCCTCCGGCATGGTATGCAGGCTGCGTTCTTTTGGGTCGCAAGAGATACCTATGGTGCATTAAACATTGAGCGTGGATTAAGTGCCGTAGACCTGCATAAGCGGAAATTCCCTTTAACTTTTGGCGTGGGCCTGTGGATGATCAATTGCATATTTTAAGCGTGATCAAGGCAGTATTGGTGATTTGTTCACCGTTCTTACCGGAGGCCAGTTAATTGTGCTGCAGAAATCTGCCCGCTGTTGTTTTGCTGCTGTATGGTGGTTGGTGCGGTGCTGTGGAGACTGGAGAGGTTGGGCGCTGCGCGTTCAAGTCCCGTTGATTATTGTGATCTAGCAGCACATGGTTAGGTGTGCGGGGTTTTATGTGAGTGTGTGTGTGTTGATGTGAGCGAGTGTTGATGAGAGCGCATGTTTGTGTGAGCACGAGTTTATGTGAATATGTTGATGTGAGCACATGTTTGAGGGAGTTCGTAAACGCGTGTTTGTTGTGTGTGTGTGTGTGTAAATATGTTGAGATTTCTTTGGTATTGAATATTTCTTTTGTTACATTGATTGATTTCATTGTATTTTTGTTGTTTGTTAATTGGGTTCTGGAGTACTGTGAGTGGGTTTTGTCACCGCTCCCACCTACTGTCAACTGGTTTATCACCAACAAGGGCCATTAGCTGCTGGGTCGGGGAGGATTTACTTTATTTATACATTTGTTTTGTTTATTGTGTGGGTTGTGAATTTGGTTATAAAATTACAGGAGTGTGTGAGTTGAGGTTGTTTGAATTTAATTGGTTTTGGATGTTCTTTTTTCCTTGTTTTCCTCCCATCTAAATGCTGATTATCCCATGGGATATTGACTGGTTAATATCTGACTTTATAGGTGATCACTGTATGACATCAGTATTCATTTTTCTTGCTTTTGCGAATGTTATTGTATTTGTAAATTGTGCATGTTTCCTTGACTGTTTCTTTGTATAATTATATTTTTATATTTCTGTGTGTCGAATAAAGATTGTACACATTGTACACATGGGCGGAGGCGAATGGCGTAGTTGGCAGGGTACTTTTCAGGCAGGGGTGTGTACTTTCAATCTTGGCACGGTTTGTTGTATATGTTTGAAATTTGGGGGTGTATTTGTGTTTTTTTTTTATGTTTTTGAGTGAGTGTTTATTTTACAGCGGCAAAGCAGCAGCGGGCAGTGATCAAGGGAAGCTCTTTCGAGATTGGCAGTTTGTCAAATTACCTGTAAGTACGTTTTTTTGTTTTTTTTGTGCTGGGGTAGTTTACTCATGGAGAGCGAGTTGGAAGAGCTGCGAAAGCAGGTTCAGTCCCTGCAGTCAGAGAATGAGCAGTTACAGCATCAAGCTAGTTCTGCAGCAGGGCCCTCGGCTAGTATTAGTTCTGCCTCTGATACACCTGTTCGTGTCTCTGGTGCAGTGGATGCCCATGCCAGAGCCCATGCCCATGCCAGAGTGTGTTATTTTTGTCCCTAGAGAAAGACGATGTTCCATGTTTAGTGGAGGGGATGACGAGGAGGTGTTTGAATGGGTTGATGAGATTAAGAGTAATTTAAGGGCTCGGAATTTATCAGCAAGGGAGGAAGCTCTGTTTATCCTTGACCATCTAGGGGGATCTGCCAGAAGTGAACTTAAGTTTAGATCAAGGGAAGAGAGGGAGGATCCAGAAAGGGTGTTTTCTGTGTTAAAGGAGCTATATGGGTGCGCATATATTTCCCTTCAGAAGCAGTTTTTCTCCAGTAAACAGGAAGAGGGGGAGTCCTTGCAAGACTTCTCGCATGCCCTTTTTGCTTTGATGGAGAAGGTGATACAATGCGCTCCAGATGGCGTGCCTAATTCCGCTACTTTACTTAGGGATCTGTTTGTAGAACACGTGATCGATAACAGTCTATGCCGTGAGCTTAAGCGCCATATCCGGCTCCATCCACAGTCTACCATTTTGGATGCAAGGAAAGAGGCAATTAGATGGGTTGCTGAGGGTTGCCGCCCTGATACACGGGAAAGAAGTTACTCTGTTCCATCTCTTGCTACTCAGTATAGGGTCCAAGGGCATAGTTTACCCTCTCAGGGTCGAGAAAATCAGTCTGAATTGGCTGGATTGAAAGAGATGTTGAGGGCCCAACAAGAGCAACTTAATCGACTCACCCAAGGTTTACAGCAACTGCAGTCGCTGTATGCTTTTAATCAGTCTAGGCGAGCCAACTCTATTATTTGCAGACGTTGTAATCAGACCGGCCATATTGCCCGAAATTGTGTTTTGGATTTCCATAGATCTACAGAGCGGCAGGCCTCCTTGTCACAGCCAGGTAGCTCCCTGAATCCTAGTAGGCCGAAGGAAAACTTCAACCCCCTCAATTGATGGGCCGCACTTCAGGAGGGGTAACAGTTGGCTCTCAGTTGCGGGCTGCAAATGGCTCAGATATACCTTACCTGGGTTATTTGGAGTTAGATTTTGTTGTTCTTGGGAAGAAAATCCAGAGTAAGGGGGTACTCGTGGTGAAAGATCTGTCCCACTCTTCCTTACCGGGTGGATTTCCTGGCTTTTTGTGCATGAACGTTATTCAGGAGTGTTACAGGGAGTTGTTTAATCAACATGGTCATAAGCTTTTTGACCTTCCCTTGGTGAAGGAGACTCCTGCATGGCTTTCTGCCCTACAGTATTGTAAGACTGAAACTGATGCGTATGAAACCACAGAACGACTGGCTAGGGTTGGGGGCCAAGAAACTGTGCGAATCCCTGCTGATTCATTGCGTTTTTTGCCCGTTACGTTTTCTTTACCGGCAGGCTCTTCACCTGTGTTGTTGTTTGAGCCTTTGGGGAAAGAGAATTCGCTCCCAGCTGGCCTTTTGGCCTCAGTATCTCTTGTACCAATTGTCCGAGGGGTGGCTTTTGTACCTATAGTTAATGTAGGGGAACAGGACACCTTATTGCAGCCTCATGTCGTGGTGGTAACATTGTGTAAAGTTGAGACTGTCTTGCAGTCAGAGGGGCATGATGTTGTTGTACCATCAGAAGAACAATTCTGTCACCAAGCCACTATTGCATTGCAGGCAGTCGAAGTGGATAGAATGGAGGAGGCCATCCAAAAGATGGATTTGTCTCCGTTGCCTCAGGATAAGCAGGCTCAGGTTAAGTCCCTTTTGTATACGTATAGATCTGTTTTTTCAGCTCATGAGGTGATTTGGGCTGTACTAAGCTCATTACCCATGAGATTCCCCTGCTCGATACTGGGCCAATACGGCAGAGGTATCGACGGTTGCCCCCTTCAGATTATGAGGCAGTTAAGCAGCACATTCACCAACTGCTGCAGAGTCAGGTGATCAGGGAGAGCTCCAGTCCGTATGCCTCTCCGATTGTAGTTGTGAGGAAAAAGGATGGTCAGATTCGTCTTTGCGTTGATTATAGGCAGTTGAACAGTAAGACACGGAAGGATGCTTTTACTCTACCCCGGATCGAAGAGTCCCTGGATGCCCTGTGTGGAGCCCAGTGGTTTTCCACGTTGGACCTTGCCAGTGGCTATAACCAGGTTACCGTGGCGGAGGGAGATAAGAGTAAGACCGCATTTTGCACACCCTTCTGGTTATTTGAGTTTAATCGAATGCCCTTTGGGTTGTGCAATGCACCTAGTACCTTTCAACGCCTTATGGAGCGCATGTTCGGTGACCAGAGGTTCCAGACACTGTTGCTTTATTTAGATGACATTATTGTCTTCTCAGCTACCATTGCACAGCACCTGGAGAGGTTGGAAATGGTTTTTGTCCGATTACAGCAAGAGGGACTTAAGGCCAAGTTAGAAAAATGTTGCTTTTTCCAGCAGGAAGTAGGCTACCTGGGGCATCTGGTGTCTAAAGAGGGGGTATCTACTGATCCTGCTAAGATCAACACAGTGGCAGAGTGGAAGCATCCAACTAATGTGACTGAGTTGCAGTCGGCAGTGCTTGGGCAGGAGAAGGATGGGAAGATGAGGCCAGTGGCATACGCTAGCAGGGGACTCAGACCCACTGAACGTAATATGCAAAATTATAGCTCCATGAAGTTGGAGTTATTGGCATTAAAATGGGCTCTGACCGAAAAGTTTAGGGACTATCTCCTAGGACAGAAGTGTATAGTGTACACAGATAATAATCCTTTAAGCTATTTGAGGACGGCCAAACTTGGTGCTTTGGAGCAACGCTGGGCTTCCCAGCTAGCTGCGTTTGATTTTGATATTCGGTATCGCCCTGGCCGTGCCAATGTAACGCAGATGCGTTGTCTAGGCAGTACACAGTGATACCTTCTCCACAGCAAGAGTGCGGAACCGCTCTGCCGGCCGCTCTGGTAGAATTGTTGGACAAGGGGAGGCTAGTAGAGGCAGTACAGAGTACAGTCTCTGCTTTTTCTACCACCTCTAAAGTAAAGTAGACTTGCGACGGGCACAGGAACAGGATTCAGTTATTGGTCCGATTCTTCGGTTTTTTTCTTCTAAAGTGTATCCAACTAAGGACCAACGTCAGTCTATGTCCAAAAGATGCTTGGAATTGCTTCGTCAGTGAAGCCGGCTGCTCAAGAGAGATGGCTTGTTGTTTCGTCATCTAAAATTACCTGATGGGGGAGAGGAGGTGGACCAGTTGGTGCTGCCTGAGGTTTTTCAGTTAGAGGTTTTTCAGCTGTTGCATAGTTCTCATGGCCATCAAGGTAGGGAGCGTACCTATGGGTTGATACATAGCCGGTGTTATTGGCCGGGGATGGAGGCTGATGTCAGGAAGCAATGCCAGGAGTGTAGTCAGTGTGCTAGTGCAAAATCAAATCAGCCACCAGCCTGTGCTCCAATGGGCCATTTGTTGGCATCAAGACCAAATCAGATCTTGGCGATTGATTTTACCACTTTGGAGCCAGCTAGTAATGGAAGAGAGCATGTCCTTGCTATAAAGGATGTGTTCTCGAAATACACTCAGGCTGTGCCCACACGGGATCAGAAAGCCACTACGGTAGTTAATATTTTGGTCCATGAGTGGTTTTATAGATTTGGTGTACCGGCGCAAATTCATTCAGACCAAGGTCGAAATTTTGAGGGTGCCGTGGTCTCCCAGCTCTGCCAGTTGTATGAAGTTCAGAAGACTCGCACTGTCCCATATCATCCCCAGGGAAATGGGCAGTGTGAGCGCTTCAATCGACCCCTTCATGATTTACTTCGTACCCTGTTCGTAGAGCAGAAAAGGTCATGGACTTGTCATATAGCACAGGTATGTTTTGCATCTAATACAACCCCTCACCAGACCACCAGTGAGTCACCCTATTTTTTGATGTTTGGGCAGGTCCCGAGACTTCCAGTTGATTTTCGGCTTTCAGCAGTGGATGAACCTGCCAGTCGACGGGTGCAAGACTGGGTGATGGAGCATGGAGAGAGACTTAAAACAACTTATACGAAAGTAAGGGCTCGGTTGAATAGAGCTGCTGAGCTTCATAAAGAGTGCCATGACCAGGTAGGAAGGGATTTTGTGTTGCAGGAAGGCCAAGAAGTTTATCTGCGAAACCATGGTGTCCGTGGTCATCATAAAATACAAAATCATTGGTCTAGTATTGTTTACAAAGTAGTTCAAGCTCCTAGGGGTGATGGTGGTGTATATACTATAGCACAGGTAGATAACATTTCCTTAGTAAAACAAGTGCACAGGTCTCACTTAAAGTCAGTACTACCCATAGCATGCTCTGGCCACATGGCTGATCCAGGGTTGGGGTTGTCAGATGACAACTTGGATGAGGCTTTAGCTTCCCCGATGGCAGTGGAAGAGTGGGATGTAGCCCTTATAGATGTAACCCCTGCAGCCTTGAGTTTGGCTGAAGTAGATGTACCACTGGAGCCAGAGAGGTTGGTAGAAAGTCCTGTTGAAATGGGGATCGAAGGTCCTATGTTGATTGTTAATCCCCCAATTCAAACAGGGGAGGTGAGTCGGCGTCAAACTAGTCGGGCTACTGCCGGTAAACATTCTAATCCTTATCATCTACCAAGGGCGACCAGCAATGGTTCAATTTGTACATTTGGATAGAGGGCCTGTGAATACTCCATTCCAACCTGTTCAGATCCAGGGTTGCCCTTTCCGTCCATGGTGTAGATTGGTTGTATCATCGGGACGATGATAGAAAAGCCAGGGGTAGAATGTCGTGGGGTGACCCTTTTTTGGGGGGGTTCCGTTCTGTGTGGGTGGATGGAGCTGGGCGGAAGTTAAGCTCACGGCCCCTTTAAAATCGCGGAGATTTCCTTTCTCTTCCGTTTTCCCTCCGGCATGGTATGCAGGCTGCGTGGGCCTGTGGATGATCAATTGCATATTTTAAACGTGATCAAGACAGTTTTGGTGATTTGTTCACCGTTCTTACCGGAGGCCAGTTAATTGTGCTGCAGAAATCTGCCCGCTGTTGTTTTGCTGCTGTATGGTGGTTCATTACGGCGACCCGTGGTGCGGTGCTGTGGAGACTGGAGAGGTTGGGCGTTGCGCGTTCAAGTCCCGTTGATTATTGTGATCTAGCAGCACACGGTTAGGTGTGCGGGGTTTTATGTGAGTGTGAGTGTGTTGATGTGAGCGAGTGTTGATGAGAGCGCATGTTTGTGTGAGCACGAGTTTATGTGAATGTGTTGATGTGAGCACATGTTTGAGGGAGTTCGTAAACGCGTGTTTGTTGTGTGTCTGTAAATATGTTGAGATTTCTATGGTATTGAATATTTCTTTTGTTACATTGATTGATTTCATTGTATTTTTGTTGTTTGTTAATTGGGTTCTGGAGTTCAAATAAAGATTGTACACATCTCTGCTTGTTCTTTCCATTTGTTTGGAAACCCTGTAGTGGAGAGTATTTACAGAATACACTATACATCTTAGGTGGTATTCGCCTCCGCCCACATTTGTTTTATGTGATCTAGTGTTTTTATAAAGGTTGAACGTAGCTCAAGGTGTTGGGTTTTTTTATGTTATGTTGTTGTTATAAGAAGTTTGTCTCGTGACAAACTTGTTAGTTTTTCGTTTAAAGATTATGTATTGATTTCCTTTATTCTTTTCTGTTGTGAGCCTTGGTTAATTGAGTGTGTGTTTTTGTTACAGTGGCTGAGAGCCGATGGTGGTGCTGGTGTCTGGGTGGTAGCGTCCCCTTATGGTGTGCTGTGTTGCCTTCCTTGTTTCCATTTGTATGCACTGTGGTGTGGTGGTGTGTTTGCTAGGGGGACTTTCCTTGGGATTTTTCTACTGCCTTTGACTCCTTTTTCCTCCATCGGTAAGCCTCAGCAATTATAAATTATATATTTGTTTTCTCTTTTTTTGTTTTTTTCTTTTCTTTTTGTACTCTCTTCCCCGAGAGATGAATGTGTTTTAAAATGGTTTTAAACGATTGAAATAAAAAGGTGTTTCTTTTCCAACATTGAACGTCGTCTTTGGCTGAATTGTACACGTACCTGTGTGTCCTTAATTCTATAAACATCACTGCCATTAGGTAGTACAATTATTCTCTGGGTGAAATTCCCAGGGTGGCGTAGCCTGCATGTTATTCGTCCTTTTCTTGCCCTCCGCCCGAGTTGCCACACCAGAATGTTGACACAAATTTGCTAACTCAGCATCCGTTTTAAAGATTTCTGGGCTTTAATCTGTCTCCATCTTCCAAAGGCATCACCAATATTTATCTTTGTTTAACTACGCCTCTGGTCATGGTGGTTTTTAGACAGATGGCGAGGCTTTTTAGGTTGGGCAGAATCTGTTAACTCTGATCCAGTTCATTTGTTGGCTTCCATGGCTGCAGCACGCTGTGTTTTTTGCCTGCAAACCTGTTCAAAGATGGCAACCAGGCAGTGTTGAAATACTATTGGTCAGTGAGCTGTGGGCGGGATCACACAGACCAAAACATAAACAGAAATTCCATCTCGTATGGAAACTTCCATGTAGAATATACTGGCTGTAGCATTGCTATCGGAGAAGCCAGTATTTCAACTTAGCATGTTTCCTAATTCTCTAATTACACATTATGGCCATTTTATAATTTAGTAGAGAGAAAAAAAATTCATATAGCACTTTTAAGCATTGAATACAAAAAGCGGCTTTAGATTCCAATGTAGTTTATTAGCATATTACTGAACATAAACTAAATCATTTCCATATAGTTCACAGGTAATCCATTTTGCAAGTGAATTTGTCAATCAGTTAGAGTTTTATTATGTGGGCTTGGACCCGTCAATGTACACCTGCATCAGACGGATGCTTTTGGAGCATCTTGCTTTGGTTGCGTTACAGCGCCGTGGATACCAGTGATTGAGGCTGCTGTTACGGCTACGGTAACAGGAGACTGTTTTATGAGGGGCGAAGTAACTGGTGAACGCGAGTTATATAGAGGGAGAGAATGCGGCGCTACCAGCGAACACGTGCAGGAAGTGGTGTTATCCATGTACATGAACAGATGAGTCGGTGTAATACTTCACCACCAAGGTTATTCTCCAATTCCAAGGCAATTCTGCTAACAAGGTGGCAACAAGGGAACTGCCTAGGCAAAGTGTATGACATTCATTATTTGGTGGTGTTTGGATACTAGAGGTTGGAAGTGATGATGTCAGAGCTACTGTTTACAAGTCTGTGCTAGCTGATACTGTATGGGAGTGTTTGAAGCCATAATACCTTTAAGATGGAATGTTTTTATTAGTTTGAAGTGACCAATGTATCTGGGATCCTGATAGCCTTCTCTCTCTCCTCTCTTGTCTCCTCCGCTTTAAGGAGGTTGCACTGCTCCCTGTTTGCCAGATTGATGATGCCGTTGATATTTCTGTAGACTTTAGCCCTGTGTGTGTGTGTTGGAGTGGCAAGCTGCCATTACGTTGTTAATGGACTGAACTCTCATTGAATTTGGGTTTTAAGAAAAGGGCATGCATGGACCTTTTTATGCTTTTTACATTTATTTAAATAAAATGTGTATTCTTGTAACCTGTGTTGTCTGAGTCTTTGAGTTACACTGTTCCACTTAAAACAAAGAATGTGGTGTTTTAAAACCTTTGAAGCTAGGGGGTGTAATTGGCTCTATCTTTGCTGCACCAGCTTCTTGCTCTGGCAAGAATTGAGCACCCAACATTTGCATTTAATCTTATGGGAGTTCACTAGTCATTTTGGATAAATAACATCTGCCAAATGAATACGATTTTAAACTGTATAAACTCAAGACCACTCAAAGAAGACTTGTATAGAGTATGTGTACACTGATAAATACAGAACTAGAAGTTCAGAGGACAGACTCCATACAGACAGGCTAATAGACCAAAAATAAATTTCGGTAGAAACATTCCACAATATGTAACATGGTACAAGTCAGACTGATGTCAAATGCAAAGTGATTTTACTGAGATCATGAAACTTACATTTCACTAGTGATTGTTAATGTAGAAGTGTTTTCACCTCTGGTATCAGAATAGACAATATAATACATTTAGTCCTTCGAAAAAGCTGATACTATGCACAGCCCACATTTTTCAAACCCACAAATACCATTTACATGTTATAAAATGGCTTTTGCTTGGACACAAATAAAATCTCATGTTAGGTAAACTATAGGTTTTCAAGTAAAATAAGGTTTAATAATATCCATCTGAATCAAAAAGGGAAATGTGGCTGGAATGATGAAAAGCTTGGCCATTGTGTCTTTGCTGAGCATCTTCAGAAACGCTGTTAGAGAAACCACAGCCGAGTAAATGAATATTTCATTAAGGTCTATTGAAACAGAACATCAAATGACCTTGTTTTAAATCATTATTCACTGATAAAAATAAAAGTGGATGGGGAGAGTGGAAATGACACACTTGAAACTTCAACTTGGTGTATAAGTGTGAATACATTACACAAACATGCAATATGCAAATTGCATAATTCTGGCATATCATTGTTAATGAGTGTTTCACTTCCCATACTTGCTTTCATCTGGGTCTTCCTTTCTAATTTTAAGAGACTGTTCCAGAAACAAAGACAGACATGTCTGGCCTTCGCTACATTTTCTTCATTGGCAGAATAAATGTTTAGCTTAGGTGCTGCCTTGCCAATAATAATTTAAGCACTTAAAACTAAAACATATTCAAAGAAGCCATATCTACACTGTGTAGAGACAAAATGCAGCAAAAAAACAAAAAAAAACAAAAAAAAAGCAGAAGATATTGCCAACCTTTAAAAGTTGTAAAAGTAAAGATCCACATGAAAATGTTCATCTCTGTTTTCAGTGAAAATGAGGCAGACTTGGTATAATTTTAATCTCCAATATGTTAGCTAGTATCTTGCATAGTCTTTTAATTCTCAGGAAGCCACCAGAAGTGACTAGCCAGTTAGTTGCACTGATGGGGCACAACGTAACACTGCGTTACAACATGCCCCAATTAGAACAAACTATGCAATTCCATGCAGTCTGATATGTAATTTAGATAATTCCCCTTTGTGCGCGCATTTGTTGTTTGTCATCAATCAGTGCGGTTTTTGTGTTTTTATTGTCATGTGTCAAAATTATAGCTTTATGTATATGACAATTTATAAATTACATTTATTGGTATTTTATTTAAGTTTATCTTCTATGTATTTTCATTATATCAATTACAATAGATAGAGGGGGATTTAAGTTGTTATATGGTCATTTAATTTTCCTTTTTTCGAGGTAGATGGCAAAAAAGTATACGTTGTATTCATGAAACAAGACCACATATGTGTTACGGAAATGTGTGAAACTAATTTGAAAAAAAAAACCGAAGGTGGCAAAGTACTTTAAACCCAAATGCATTTACACAAACTTAAGGAAAACAAAAAGTGTTAGTTTGTGCCCCACTCGCCCCTACTACACACACATAGAATGTGCCTGATGATCATGATGCAGTGTTTGTGGGGATCACGTGACCCATCGACAGCGATGCCAGCATAGTTTTCAGCTCTGCTCGCATAATCTTATTTTTTCAATTATCCTATCACATACTTTAAATACTTCGACACCTATCTCATCATGAATCCTTCCCCAACCAAAGAAGCACGGAAAAGGGAAAATGAACAATCGCCTATGAAGAAAAAATTTAAGGATTCTGCCATTTCCAAGGCAGAACTCGATGCAGCTATTGCTAATGGCATAAAGCTAGCCCTCCAAGAACAACAACGTGGTCTAGATGTGGTCGTAGCTTCCGCTGTCAGGGAAGCTGTGGACTCTAGCCTGGTCCCAGCACTACGTGATTTACGAACCGAAATCCAAAAGACTAATGAAACCGTAAAGGAGATCAGCAGTGAACTTGAGAATGTAGCCAAATCCACTAAACGGATTCAAGACCGAGTGGACTCTGTTCAGACGGCTGCACGAGAGGACAGGCGATCGGTTATCGAACTAAAGACCCAGCTGGACCAGCTCACCACAAAGTTGACAGACCTGGAGGACAGGGGACGAAGGAATAATGTAAGGCTGGTTGGCTTACCAGAAGCTTTGGAGGGTTCCAATGCAATCGGCTACCTGAAAGAAAATCTTCCCAGGTGGATCCCCTCATTGGTGGGCCGAGACATTGACATCGAACGGGCACATCGTGTGTATGATGGAAGAGAGGCTAAATCCAACAAGCCGCGCACCCTTATCTTCAGATTACTGCGTTGGCAAGACAGAACGGCTATCCTGAACGGTGCACGTCAAGTTTATCCAGTGAAATACGCAGCCAATTTAGCCACTCGCTCACGCGCATCCGCTCACCTGCTCACGCCTCCTGCTCATACTGCGGCGTCAACAGCCGGCACTATTCTGTTCTTTCCCGACTACAGTCCAGCGACAACAGCAAAGAGAAAGAGCTTCAGTTCTACCATGAAGAAGGCTAAAGACATGGGCCTGGAGCCATTCCTCATTTATCCTGCGCGGATTAAACTGCAGTATAAAGGCGAGAGGAAGATGTTCGACTTCCCCCAGGCCGCCGAAGATTTTATCAACTCTCTTCCACGGAGGTCCACTTCTACACCGGTACGGCGCGACGGTGGTGTTACTGACGCAGCCTCAAACCCGACCAAAGAACGATGGGGATCCTCCTCGCGCTAGAGAAGGCAATTTAGTGGACATGGAGGAATGAACTCAGATCACCTAGCAAGTTATCTTGCATGGTCAATCTTAGGATCCTCACCTCAAGGCATTTTGGAATGTAAGTGTAGTTAGACTACGTCTTCTGACAATATTGTTTTTTAGAAATGATCTAAAGTTAGTTTATGCTAATTTAACCTTGCTTTACCAGTTCGAGAGGTGACGAATGTATTCATTTAATGTGTTACGATTGTGTGGGTTTATCTGATACTATAGCGTTGGGCTGGATTGGTCACGTATCAGACAATGTTTATGTTCTTACAGACCTACGGCTTTTTGCCCGTGCGGTCTGTGTTTGTTTTTGTATATAGTTCCCCCCCCCCCCCCTACAGACATATTCCTACTTTTTGACAGAACATCAGCAGTGGGACATCTGTACGATAATTGGCAGGATGTTTACACGCTTCTGTTATATACTAACACGCTCATATTTTAAGACAGATCTTAGCGATATAATATGGCGATGCAGTCATTGAATGTATTATCACTCAATGTGAATGGCCTAAACTCCCTATCAAACGCACTTCGTGTTCTTGAGTATCTATATCGTAAAAGGTAGACATCGCCCTTATTCAAGAAACACACCTAAAACAATGTGACGTGGCACGATTTCAAAATAAACATTATAGATTAATTGCATCATCGTGCGCCCTAAATAAAACCAAGGGAGTATGCATCCTTCTTAACCGGAAAATATCACGCAATGTAAATGTTACTGGAAATGATGAGAATGGAAGACTTGCTTTTGCCCGGGTCTGTATACTCAATCATAAATTAGCTTTCACGTCCATATACTGCCCAAATGAGCCTGACAGAGTTTTTTTTTCTTACATAGGAAACATGTTGTTAGAACAAAATGATTGTTCTTTAGTGGTGGGAGGTGACTTCAATGCAGTCCTTAATCCGTCTCTTGATAAATCTAATTCAGATGTAATGGCCAATCCTTCATCTACCTTATTGAATACACTTCTCAAAGATTTAAATCTTGTGGATGTTTGGCGTATACAGAACATTACTTCTAGAGATTACACATTTTTCTCCAATAGATATAAATCATTTTCCCGGATAGATTATATTTTTCTTAGCCCAACCCTAATTGCAGGACATACGTCCATTACTATTTTACCAATTCTACTATCTGATCACTCCGACTTATATGCAACATCGATCTGCCCAACATCAAGTCCAAGGCCCCCAGGTGGCGTTTAAACACATCTTTACTAACTAATGCTGGATTTCTTAGTTCACTCAAAGCACAATTAAAAGACTTTTTAGATATTAACACAAAGGATTGTCCTAATCCACAAGTTCTATGGGAGGTTACAAAGTGTTTTTTACGTGGTTTCTGTATTTCATTCTCCTCAACTTTAGCTAAAACAAAAGTTTCCCAGATCACAAATCTTGAAAACAAAATAGAATCATTAGAGAATTTGCAAAAACTTAGCTTCTCAGATGATCAGTCTAAATTGCTGGCATCTTTGAAAGATGAATACAAGACACTGGCCGTATCAAAGGCGGAATTTATCTTGCATAGAACCAGACAAAAGTACTATTTTGAAGCAGAGAGGCCCAGTCACCTACTCGCTCTTATGCTTAAGGAATGTGAAACAAAAGCTCACATCCCAGCAATAAATACACCTGAGGGCAAAATTACTACCAATCCGCAAGCCATTAATAATACATTCTTAAAATTTTATGAAAACTTATACAAATCAGAGATTTCTTATGACGATGCTACCAGTAAACATTTTCTTGACAAACTAGAGCTTCCCTGCCTCAAGCAAACTGATCATGATGATCTGGAAGCTGTATTAGAGCTGGACCGAACTACATAAAGCTGCGAAATGTCTCAACAAAGGCAAATCGCCTGGCTTGGATGGCCTCCCTCCAGAGCTTTATTTAGAACTATGGGACATGGTGGGCACACTCATGCTGGATTCGTTTAATTTTGCAATCCAAAGTGGGACCTTCCATAGAGACCAAAAAACAGCACTCATCACCTTACTCTTGAAAAAGGGAAAAGATCCTTTTGAGTGTTCTAGCTTTAGACCAATATCTTTACTTACAAGTGATCTGAAGATATATGCCAAAGTACTCGCTCTGCGTCTGGAAAAAGTTATTCAATCTCTAGTCAATGAAGACCAAACAGGCTTTATCAAGGGACGCTATGCATCTGATAACATGAGAAGGCTGCTACACATTATAGAGGTGGCAGAGACACACCCAAATCCTTGTGCTGTGTTTTCATTGGACGCAGAGAAAGCCTTCGATAGGATAGAGTGGAAATATATGTGGGCAGTCCTACAACGTTTCGGTTTCAGGAATAATTTCATAGCAATGATCAAGGCGCTATACCACTCACCTTTAGCAAGTGTTCTAACAGGTGACATAATCTCTTCTCCTTTTACCCTGCAGCGTGGTACAAGACAGGGGTGTCCACTCTCGCCACTTTTATTTTGTCTTTCTCTTGAACCTCTAGCACAAGCCATCAGGCAATCTACAGCTTCCCCTATGGAAATTGGTCATCATAATCATATTATATCTCTGTACGCGGATGATATAATTTTGTTCTTAGATAACTTTGACACCTCTATTCACCCAGTTATTAAAGAATTTGATAATTTTAGCAGCCTGTCAGGCTACAAAATTAATTGGACAAAATCGGCACTCATGCCTCTAAATAATATACACACAAGTGTTCCTATTCCCAGCTATATTCAGACCAAAAGCTCTTTTACATATCTGGGCATTACGATCTATAAAAACATACATAAAATTACCAGAGATAGCTTCAACTTAACTATGTTAAGCAAAATAAAATCAGACATTCATAGATGGAGGAATCTAAAAACGTCTCTTCAAGGTAGAATACAGTCAAAATGAACATATTGCCCCGTTTTAATTTCCTTTTCTTTATGTTACCACTCTGCCCCCCTCCAAATTACTTTAAAGACATTCACTCTATGATTTCCAGTTTTATTTGGGATGGTAGAAGGCCCAGGGTTCGTTTGAATACACTGCAACGACCCAAACTGCTGGGTGGTCTGGCAGTACCAAACGTTGAACTTTATTATTGGTCATTTCAGATCAGAGCACTCAGCTCATGGGTAGACCCACAGTCTACCACGGCATGGAGATTGATTGAATCTGCTAAAATATTACCACACAAACTGCAAGACATCCTATTCTCTAGTGTAACAAACAAAACAATAAAAGAGAATTTTGGGCCCATCATTGCTAACTCTATACAAGTGTGGAAGAAAGCAGAACGGTGGATGGGCGGCCCACCTAAATTCTGTCGGAACATACCACTAAGGCATAACCAGAGATTATTATGTGGCAACAAACCATTTAATCAGCCATCTTGGTCATCCCTTGGGGTGAATACATTAGGTGATATATATGATACTCAAGGTCTCTGCTCCATTCAAGATTTAAGATCACGCTTTTATCTTCCTGGGTCCTCTTATTTTGTTTACTTTCAGCTAAGATCAGCATTAAAAACGTATGGAGTTCCCTGGAATTCTCCTCTCCCCTCACATCCCATGTTGCAATGGATTGCACCATTACTGGGCAGACCTTCTGTCTCTTTAATATATAGTGCACTGATTCAGCATAGTGCCAAGGCTTTACCAATTGAGTCCATATGGAACAGGGAGTTGGGGAGTTTAAATATAAACCTAGATTGGGAGAGAATATGGTACAATCTAAGTAGGACCTCTAAGAACTTAGCTCACCAACTAATTCACTTCAAAACAATACATAGAGCCTACATCACACCTTATAAGAGATTCCAGATGAAATTACAACCTACTCACAATTGTCATATATGTAACACTGCTTCACCTGGAACGTTTTTACACATGTTTTGGGATTGTCCAGTTATCTCTAAGTTCTGGTTGCATGTAAACTCATCTTTAGCGGGTATACTTGACATTTTTTATGTGCCTAATCCTGGTTTCTGTCTCCTTAATGATAATTCTGATATAAATATTAAGCAAATTCAGTTCAAAATGTTATTCGCAGGGTTTACCTCTGCAAAGAAAACAATTTCGAAAAACTGGTTCTTTCCGGATATGTGTATGGAATCATTCTGGATCCATAGCCTTGTCAACATTGTCAACCTTGAATATACAACTGCACGACTCAATAAGCCGCGACCAGCGACTGTACAAGCTTGGAACTCTTTCTCATCTAGGATAATCTCTTGGTCCAGGGACAACAGCTAGGCAATCTTTGTTGTGAACTATACCTGCCGTACATATTTCTGTTGTTTTATGTATTGTCTTATCATAATGTATTGTCTCATTCATCCATTCATTACCACTGTGATGTTTTTCTTTTTCTTTTCTTATCCTTTAGTTATTTATTTATTTATTTTTTGTCCTTATATAGTCACATATGATTTTGGAGATGTCTGTAACCCCCCCCCCCAGAAAACAATAAAAATGTTGATCACAAAAAAAAAAAATTATGCAGTGTTTGTTTATGAATAGCCAGCTTCACACATTAATTTTGAAGCATACAACATATGCATATTATATAGGCCATTCGTTTAATTAAATCACATCCTTTTGCTATTTAATAATTACACTAGGACATATTGTAATTAATTGTGCTTTCAAACTATCATTTTCTTCCAATATGTCATATTCCATGACCTTTTGCGTTTAATAGCAAATCAAATTTTTATGACTGGATTCCGTGATACCGTGCTTGCTTTCTGCATACTAGGCTACATGTGGTAACCGTGGTATAAGCAGACACAATCGTTGAATTATTACAAAATAATCCTGAGGTGTAAAGGCCACATCACCATGCAACCGGGGTGTCAATAAATAAATAAAAAAATATATAAATAATTTAATAATAATTCTTAATTGTTTAAAGTTTACAACTTAAATATTTTAACAGAACAGCAACGTTGGACAGTCAACCATTG
Organism: Xyrauchen texanus; assembly: GCF_025860055.1. Taxonomy (NCBI): domain Eukaryota; kingdom Metazoa; phylum Chordata; class Actinopteri; order Cypriniformes; family Catostomidae; genus Xyrauchen; species Xyrauchen texanus. The sequence goes on along the minus strand of NC_068297.1, from coordinate 36,775,028 downwards.
ATGTTGTTTCACAATGGGCAGCCGCAGGCTGTGACAGACGTTTAATTGTTTTAAAATGATGGATGATGGATGGATGGATGGATGGACTTTTCACGAGTACCGATCATTACCATGTTTTTGTACATGTAACAATACCTGGTCACAACATTTTTGTTATACTAAATATTTTCTTGGTTAAGTAATTGTTTTCCAGGACATTTAGTTATTTTTTTTAACAGTTTTCCAGGATGCATGGAAGCTGGGAACAACGTTTATATTTGTTTATATTCAAACGACTTTTCTAAATTTGGCTAATTCGTATGATATTGTGCTACTGCACTCGTTTTAATCCCCACGACTTTCACTACAGCCAATGACGTCGCTGGACATCGTTTACATCTAATATATGACAATTACTTGCTTCTGTCACACACAATAGCTTCCTATCATGTTTACACACTCAACTAAATGGTTAAGTTTAGATAAGGGGTTTGGGTTAGGGCATAATCTTAATAAGCATGTCCTTAATGCCTCGTTCATGAAACTCGTGCTTCCGCATTGGACATCCGGGAATTTGCACCTGCTCAAATTGTACTAGTTTATACAAACAAAATCGTGCAACATCACACGAAATAGCCACCTCGTAAATTATGTATAGCTTTTCATGAGATAGGGTTTGGCGAGTCACTACACCACCATGAGGACATAGAGCGCATTGGGAATTGGGCATTCCAAATTGGGGAGAAAAAGAAAAGAAAAAAGGGAAAAGAATGTAGATTTGACACTTATTTATCAAATAAATGGAGATTCAGAAAAGGACATCCCAACTGAGCCTTGAAATCAGGCACAATACGATTCAGTTAGAAGCATCTGAATGCTTTAATGACCTTCCATGCTGTGAGAGAAAATGCATACTTGATACAGTATATGAAGTTACATAGTGCACTTATGAGGGTGCGCTGATTTAGGTGAACACATAAATCAGCCCTGTCTCTTTTGAAAAATTTTGTTCTATTTGTAATCTTTCTCAATATTTCATTTGATGTGACATCATTCACAAGTCCTTCTTTGAATTTATATTTTCTGCCTGTGAATAAGTATACAAAGTCTGTTGAAATCACTTCCTTGGGCTGTATACAAAGTCTGTGGAAATCACTTCCTTGGGCTGTACAGCTCTGAAGTTCCTTTAAAACAAGCTTGTTTTGTGTTGTTGGACTAACACAATGTAACTCACAGAGCTTCATCCACCATACAACTATCTGTTGACATGATCCTTAACATAGATATTATATGGGAGCTTTTAAGCAGTTTTAAATTATGCAGCCACGTTTTGGTGCGTGCATCACCGCGGTCAGTGTGGAGTCCTACTTTAGCAGGTTCAGCCTCATAAACTTACCTAAAAACTAACTAATGGATTCCTACTGAGACAGCTTTTGTATCATTACAGGATTACATGCCTTTTTGCATGTTAAATATACCACTGCAACAATGAAACCAAATGAACTTGAAGTCACAGACAAAATGACATCCCCCTGCTGTGTACAAGTCACAGGTGATGTAGATTATTGATGGTTGGGAAAATAGTTCTGGATATCAGTGTACAGCAATTTCAGTTTGTAATATAATTTTCTAGTCCATTAGGAAAAGGGTTGCAGTTGTTATTACTGATTGAGTGTTTCGGAAAAATAACCACTATTAATGTAATGATATTGCTTGATCAGTGCTCTTTTCAATGCCTATTGCAATTATGCATAATTTTAAGCTATAATTTTGAGTCTAAAAATAACGAGAATATGGGCTTATTAAACGAACTTTCAAAATGAATTGAAATGAGAAAATGTCACATTTTGTACCTGTTTGTAATAGGATAGATATAGGAGGGCAATTCTCATTAAAATAAGCTAGAACCACAGCAGTGAGGTTCTTTATAACAAAAATCATTATGAAATTATATTCTGAAAATTGAACACCATAAATATTCATGCACTCTGTTGTGCATGAAGATTATATTAAAATTTTCTGGTTAATTTCTAATTACCACAACACATCCAGATTCAAAATTAGGACCATTTAATGCATTATAAACAAAATAAAATATTTTGAATAATATAATTTCAGAAATATTGCATGCAATGATACAAATTATGTTTCCTCTGAACTGTGCCACAACCGGGTGGAGAAAGAGAAGAGTTGGAGAGAAATTGCCAATTCTCTTGGACAGTCAGGTAAGCAAATAGGTAGATTTTTCAGTAGGACGTACTTTTTCATATTTTAACCAATAAAATATATGATGCTCTTACACATTATGTAAAGGCGATTAAAAACATACACATCATATTCTGAAATGCATAACGCATGATCATCATTTGGTTTCAAATCTCCTATCACTTCTCACGCATACTCTGTTTTGAAACGTAATTTGGAGTCCAGGTAGAGTCATCAGGGATTCGTCAATATTGAAATGTCTTGTAATAGGTTCACCCTATTGCTGATTCGTCGTGTAATTTGAAAATGCTACGACTTCCATGACAAGACAGACAGTTGTGTTTGAAAGTCCTGTAGAGAGTAGGAGGCATAAGTGGGTCTGTCTGCGAACTCCTCCACCCATTTTGAAAGCCACAGGGCTAGGGAGGAATGCATCCATCTGTCCCATAACCTTACCTGTTTGTACCTGAAAATGTATGGGATGAAACCGGCTCAACCCAGAGGCCAAAAAGTTTCAAAGGTGTTGGGTGTTGCCCAGACCATTGCCCTGCAGATGTCTGCTAGAGAGGTGCCACCGGCCAGTGCCCACATGGATGCCAGACTCCTCGTAGAGTGTGCTCGTATTCACAAATGGGCGGGCACAACCTGGCCTTGTATGCGAGCACGATGGCGTTCATGATCCAATGGGCAAGCCTCTGTTTGGAGACAGCGTTCCCTTTCTGCTCTCCGCCAGAGCAGACAAAGAACTGCTCAGAGCATCTAGAGCTCTGCGTGGGATCCAAATAGGTGCGCAAAGCACGCACCAGACAGAGCAACGATAAGGCTGGGTCTGCCTCCTCCGGGGCAGCTTTGTTTGCAGGCTCACCACCTGACCTCAAAAGGGATCGTGGGAACCTTGGGCACATAGCCCGGTTGGATTCTCAGGATCACGTGAGAATCTACTGGACCGAACTCCAGGCAAGTGTCCCTGAGAGAAAACGCTTGCTGGTCCCCAACCCTCTTGATGGAGGTGAGTGCAATCAGGAGGGCCATCTTTAAGGAGAGGGCTTTCAGCTCAACTGACTCTAGCGGCTCAAACAGGGCTCTCCAAAGGCCCAGGAGGACCACGGAGAGATCCTATGAGGGGAAGATTCAGACCTTGGCTGCCTCTGAGGACCCTGATGATCAGGTCATGCTTCCTCAAGGACTTACCGTCCACTGCATCATGGTGTGCTGCTACAGCGACCATATACACCTTCAACCTGAGCGGCGCGGCCGTCGCCAAGGACGTAATATGCCCCAGGAGCCTCTGAAACTGTTTCAGTGGGACCGCCATACTCCGCCTGAATGACTTCAGGCAGTTAAGCACCGACTTAACCGCTATCATGGAGACTAAGTCTAACTCTTTCCCGAGAAAAAAAAAGATGACCCGAAGCCCTAAACTGCTGAGGTGCCTGAGTACCAGGTCCCTGTGTGCACACAGCAACTCTCGAGAGTGTGCTAGAATCAGCCAGTCATTGAGGTTGTTGAGTATGCGGACACCCACTACCCTTAACGGAGCAAGAGCTGCCTCTGTGACCTTCGTGAAGATGCGAGGGAACAGGGATAGGCCGAAGGGGAGGACCTTGTACTGATACGCCATCGAAAGCAAACCGTAGGAAGGGTCTGTGATGAGGTAAATCCAAGACGTGAAAGTATGCATCCTTCAGGTCTACTGCCGCGAACCAATCTTGATTGCTCGTCAGCATCTTGAACGGGAGTATGTACAGGGCCCAGTTCAGAACTCGCAGGTCCAAGATTGGCCACAACCCATCGCATTTCTTTGGCACGAGTAAGGGCTGTGGAACCCTTTCCTCATGGAGGGACAGGCTCTATCGCACCCTTGCCCAGAAGAGGGTTGTGATCTCCGCACGCAGGGCGGCGGCATTCTCGCACTGCACCAAGGTGAAGCGGACACCGCCAAACCGGGGCGGGCGTCTGGTGAATCGCTGGGCAAAGTCCTCGACGGTATCGCCGAATAGGATGATCTGGAAGATGGGCGCATTGAGAAAGCAAACCATGTCAGCGTCCCTCATGTCGACCAGATCCAGCCATAGGTGGCGCTCCTGAACAACCAAGGTGGACATCACCTGCACAAGTGCTCGCGGCGTGACCTTCATGGCCCTGAGGGTGAGGTCGGTCACCGAGAGCAGCTCCTGCATCACATCGGGATCAGGACTACCAACGTGCATCTCTTTCAGTGATTTGGCCTGGTGTACTTGCAGGATGGCCATGGCATACAGAGCGGAGGCGGCCTGTTCAGCCTCCATTGAGGGTAGTGAGAGTGGATGAACTGGGAAAAAGGTGTCCTCCACAACCTTGTTAGTTCTTCATGCACTTCCATGAAAAAAGGGACCAGGAACCAATCATCTAGCCACGATGGCTCAGGGGAGTGTTCCAGTCCAACCTGACACTCGTGCTGGCCTGGGCAAGCATAGCGGTCAGCACTGCGTTGCCTCAGACTGGGCGAGCAGACCTGAAGGTGGCAGCATGCAACATCGCAAGCGCGCTCTCAGATGCAGCGATCGAGGACTTATCCTGCTCGTGGGCTCTGAAAGAGATGTTAAGATGGCCGTAAGGCGAGCAGGTCTCATCTCAGAGCTTGACGGGGGCAAATGGGCATGCTGGGGAACGGGAGGTCCACGGAAAGACCGTGCCCATTGAAATCCCCAAATCACGTCCAGCACCAGCCGGACAGAAGGGGAACTATAATTGTAGTAATGCTCAATATTTTATTAGCAGTATTTTAGCAACAATTGCTTACTTTAAAAACAGGTGAATTTAGAGGTGGATTTGCACAGTGCATACTGCCGTTGTAGAACAGACAGAGAGACACTGTTGCTTTTAGCTGCCGAAAAGTTTTTAATGCCACCGCAAATGAAGAGAGCGTCTGTTTCTATATTGAGATGCACGATGCGTTTTGTTCTCCTAAATGGGCCATGGAATACTTGAGGGAGTTCATAGGAGTTTTAGCAGCATGCAGAGTGGCCACTGTGCACTGGCTTTTCATATGAGTTGACTCGGATCATTCTACTCCAACTCACTGCCAGATACCTGCAGCTTCTAAAATGCCTAATATTCAACACAGTGCAAAGGAATCATTTTAAAAACAAAGTTTAATCTATTTCTACCATATCCAAGTGTTGTTCAACAAAAGAGATTCAAGCAGGGTTAACACCGACATGTTTTGGAAACCATTCACAGTCTTTGGCCACAATAAAGAGGATCACTATTATTGTGTCATTCCTCTGTGAAGATATTTGTTTGTTTTTTAATCATAGAAAGGCATCTCTTTCAAACACATTAACTGCTCAATGAAAACAATAACTTGACAGTGTGAACTCTCAATAGAGTAACATTAATCATAAAAATCATCAAATTCATTGCTGCTGGTGTTGTGGGAGTGAGGATGCAAGGACATTTCAATTTCAGAATTGCTGTCATCTGATTCTCCCCAAAATGCTGAAACCGAAAATATATACATACATCATTAACATTCTTCTGAAGTAGGGGGGATAATTTGCACATTAGCAGGATCAAAAACAAGTAAATCATTACTGAGCCTTTGGGATACCTCACGTTTTCTCTTTATCCAAAAATAAAATAAATAATAATAATATAAATTGTAAATATATAATTATAAATTATATATAATAATATTTTTTTATTTATCTTTGACAAGACAATACTATTTTGCAATATTGCAAAAACTGTAAGCAATGCACACTTATATATTGCTATTAGAGAAACATTTAACATAGTTGTCTAACATATTAACATAGCAAATTTAAGTAGCATATAAGATATAAGAAGTATCTAAATGTGATTCTTTGCCATGCATTTAATGTATACACTGGTATTATCACATTTATTAATTTAATTTATACATTGTATCAAATTGTAAAATGATCCATTTGTATTGCTTTAACATGCCTTAATAAGTTCTTACCCTTTGACTGGACAGCAGAGAATGACTGGACTTTTTCACTCTTCCTGCGAGAAAAATAAAACAAGATTGAGACTACTGCATTTTAGGACATATTGTAATTGAACAATTAATTATTTCCAAAAATAAAAATGCACAAACCAAAATTTCTGTAAATATTCTAACCATGAAATGTAATTTCCTTCTTCAATGACAGTTCAGCCACAACAAAAGAAACAGTCATCTCTTACCAAAACAAAGCCGTTGACATTCTTTTTTCTTCTTAAAAGAGACCTATTATGCCCCTTTTTACAAGATGTAATACAAGTCTCAGGTGTCCCCAGAATGTGTGTCTGTGACGTTTCAGCTCAAAAAACCCCATGGATAATTTTTTATACCATGTTATAAATGCCTCTTTTGGGTGGAATCACAAACACGCTGATTTTGTGTCTCTTTAAATGAAAATGAGCTGCTGCTCCCCGTCCCCTTTCCGGAAGAGGGCTGTGCCTTTACAGCTCATGCTTCAGTTACTACAGCAACAACAAATCAGAACCTACGTATATGATTGACAGCGTAAATATCGGCGTTGAGGCAGGGCTGGACTGGGAAGAGAAATCGTTGGGGTTGGGTCGGTGTTCGCTGTCCTTCTCTGCATATCGCGGCACCGTTTTGTGGTGCGTTCTGCACAACGAGGCGGCTAATTTTAGCTTATCGCGGACTATTCGGCCCATTTTGCGGCCAACCCACCGGCTCACTCGGTTCTCCCAATGGCCAGTCCGCCCCTGATAGGCCCCAAAGTGTGTCGGCCCATGAGAAAAATGCCCGGTGTGCCAGATTACCAGTCCAGATTGTCCACTGCATCATCAGTGGCTCTGATGCCGGGAGTACATGAAGACTCTTATGTTCACTTTTACAGCCAACAACAGAACACTAATGATGCTTACTAAGCGGAGACATTATTCTTCTCACTGTATCTGCTCCAGCGTGGAAAAAATGGCGGACTGTAGATCACTCAGGGGAGGAGGGTGGAGTCAATCACCAGTTGTGGGTGAGGCCAAATTTACTAAAAGTTTTTTTAAAGTGACATCACTTTAGAGCAGAAACGAAAACAGTTCATTTTGACACACTATTTTTGATTAACAGAAACATAAGAACATAAGAGTGGGTGGACCTTTAACATTTTACACACTGCCCACTCGCAATTATGTACAAACACCATGCAAAAGTTAATTTTGTATAATAGGTCCCCTTTAAGATTCCTACCCAAACCCTGAAGAACATAATTTCCCCGCTAAGCTTGTTCTCAGATGGTGCGAGTGGCCGAATAAACTTCCTTGACTTTTCTAATCATGCTGAAGGACCCAGTCAGGGCGCTCTATTCATAAGTCGACCGAGCGCAGGGTTGCTGTATTCCCATAGCTTCACTGAAATATCTATGTAAATGCATGACCCCTGGCAAGCCTTTGATCTGCATTGATGCATATGCAAAAGCTCATGCTACTTTTCATACAGGCTTCCTTTTTCATTTACAACAGCAACAGGGGCTATTCAGACTTTAACAATGACATCTTCGTCCTCACCCTCAGGGTCTTCATAAATCCACTTTATTGATTTTGTTTTCATGTTGATGTTCTTTAAAGGAGTCTATGAGTAAGAATATTTAGTTCCCCCTTTGATTGATGAATTAATAAAAAGACGATTCTAAGTGTAGTCAAATGTGGCCTGGCGACCTTACGGATAATACAGCTATATACACTCAACCTTGACACTGACCAAAAGAGCTGTAAATATGTATTTGAACTCAATTACATTGGCTTTCATTTAGTTCAGCTTAGCTCTTTTGTTTTTAAAACATTTTATATATTATTTTGATGTATGTATGCAGATGCTATGATCAGGGTCATAACCTAGTGACATAAATCACATTTTGCCCACAAAGAATACATCTTCAAACTCATGAAACGCAGAACATTAAAGTTACAGCAGACAGATACAAAAAGTACCACAGAAATGTATTCATAAATCTGTATTCCAAGTGTGATGGGACAAGCCGTGCATGAGGCCCATGGAAAACCTTTTTGAAAGAGATAATGGGAGCAGATATTTTAAGTTTATAATCTATAGTAGATTACTCATGAAAGTTACCTTGAGAACTTTAGGAGTTGCAACACCCAAGAAAGGTGAGGAAACAGAAGAGAGGGGAACAGACATTTGTTGTGCAGGTGGGGGTCACAGTATACGGTCTCTTGTTCAAAATTCACAGTGTACTGCTATACATGCTCACCTTTATTGATACATCATTGTAAAATGTGGGATTTTTGAAAAGTAGAAAAAGTATCTAGGTGGCACATTCTAGGGAGTTTAGTAAAACTAAATTTACAACAGAAGGATCATGAGCCTCTGAAGATGTGTTGGCATAGGCCACAACTCTTAAAGAGTATTATTTGTTAGAGTACATTTATACAATTTATAACACGTCTCTTTGGACCACTTCTCAGATTCTGATCGCTGTCAATCACTGCACTCTGTCATCAAATACTTTTGTATAATTGATCATTGTCCCAAGCAACAGATTTCTTAGATGTGCTAGTTTCATGTGCCTTGTATCTCTTTCTTAACATCAATGTTTAAATGAAAATAGCGACGCTACTAACTTTACTAAATTTTTCTTTAGCATGACAGTAGCTCAGATATTTTCACAATCATGTAGCTTTTTCAGTAACAAGTTACATTTTCCAATGAGGAGCTCTATAATGTCACAAACCGATACATTTGTTAAGTTGTATTAAGAACATAGTAATAGAGCTGAGGGAGTAATCAAATGCTCAAAATATGTAACCGTTGCATGACTCTTAATGCACAGTTTTATGGAAACTGACAATCAATATACCATGTTTAGATCATGAAAGTTTCAGGATAACGAGATCCATTGACACAAATTACCATGGAACATGAACCAATGGGACTACATTATCTGTGGATGTAATATTTCATTATCATCATTCTTTATCAGACACTGTTTCTATGGTCCCATGTACCACTTTTCCAGACCATGTTTTCAGATTTGACATTACTGTATGTATGCAGGCCCTTGTAATTTATTTTCCAATACTGCCAACTCGTTACTGATAATTGATTTCACATTGTGGTACGAGTAAATAGTGAAATGAGTGGTATCCACCTACAACAACATAGCGATAAATTGGAGCAGGCAGGTGATCCAGGTCACAATAGAGGTCAAGCAGTGGGACGAGGACGACATGATACCAACACTAACAAGTCACCCTTCTCCAGGCCATGGATGATGCATGCAATGACATCACGGCAGGCCAGTGTCAGGCCTGGATTTGCCATGCCCAAAGATTCTTCCCAAGATTTTTAGCTAATGAAAACATCCATTGTGATGTGGATGAGAACTTGTGGCCAAATCCACAAGACGGTTGATGAAAATATAGAAGCATAGCAATCAATCCTTTGTTTAGCTTTTTACAGAAAGCCAGGCGAGGAACACTGCAGTTTTTTCTTTTGTAGCTAATTATTTTTGTTTTACAAATTTTTTTAATTGTTGCTAATTATTTACCTATGTTGAGATTTAATTGAATTTCATCAATACTTTTCAGATTTTGTTCAATGATTCCACTGTGTCTATAGTATTCTCTCTACTGTGATAGTATTTATTCTGCAGTGATGTATTTATTCGTAGTAAATGGTAAATGGTCTGCACTTATATAGCACCTTTTTAACCTAACCTGCCATTGGGAGCAACTTGGGGTTCAGTGTCTTGCCCAAGGACACTTCGGCATGTGGAGTTGTGTGGGCAGGGATTTGAACCACCACCACTGCGATTACTGGCCGACCCGCTCTACCAACTGAGCCATAGCCGCCACAGCTGCAATATTTATATTATTTATATTACACAATATTTAATGATTTTACAAACAACTACACAGTCAAACTATCAGTATCTTGTGTGTGGGTGATCTAAATTATTGTTTCTATGGTATTTCATGATAAATTAGTTGTTTGAACCAATGATTCTGCAAGTGCAAGGTTTCTTTAAAGATATGAATGCACAAAGTGATGACTGTGGCAGGGCGGATGGCGGGGCTGGGTGGTGATTCTACACACCCAGTCCCTTATCATCCTAATCAAGCCTAAGTATAATAAACTTAAACAGACAACAAACACACACGACGGACATGTCCGTAAACTATCTCTCTCTCTCGCACGATCCTCTGCAGTCGACCTTTATCCCTCTCGGAAGCTTGATTAGCCTAATACGGGACCGGGTGTGTAGGATCACGACCCGGCCCCGCCCTCCGCCCTGCCACATTCCTCCCTCATTCTCTCAGGCTGGGGAGCCCCCAGCATGACGTACATCCTCCCACCTCTTTCCCTGGGGGAGGGCGTGCCCTAAGCCCCATCTGCTGGCAGGTCATCCCCGTCTACCTGGACGAGGGAGGGGACAAGGGGAGGGAAACAGAAATAATTCAACTGGGGGGGTACATCCTGTAACAGTGTAGTACCCCCCCAAAAAACACTGTAAAATTTGGGAAAAGAGGGAAAAGGCTAACGCAGAGCGGCATTGAGAGAGAGAGAGAGGGAGAGAGGGATGAAAAAAAACAAAAAACTCTTACTCACCAGTTCTCTGATACGCCGCAGCTTGTTCCTCGGCCACTCCTTCACCCTCTATCGGACGACAGCCGCACCTCCAGCCCCTGGCGGACGGAACGTCCCGCCGCATTCTCGGGGAACAGAAGGGGTCTCCCCCGCCCCTGGCAGTTGTTCTCCCGCTCCAGGCGGTCTCAAACACCGCCGCGTTTCAGCGGCTGGTAGGGGACTCCTCCGCCCCTGGCAGCGGCCCTGACCGCTCCAGGCGGTCGGTTAGGAGCCCTTTCTCCCTCGCGGTTGGCGGCAGATGGCCGCGGCTGCTCCGTTGGGGTGGACGGTAGTGGCGAGAACTCTACTACGCCGTATCCCGCCTCCTTCCCGGGTTTCGGCACCAGTGTAACGTGTTCAATGGTAAGGAGGAGGCGAGAACCGGCTTTTCAACCTAAATAATAGTTTTAATGATAAACTTAAAAGACAAACACACACACGACGGACATGTCCGTAAACTATCTCTCTTTCCCGCACGATCCTCTGCAGTTGACCTTTATCCCTCTCGGAGGCTAATGCCTAATACGGGACCGAGTGTGAAGGATCACGACCCGGCCCCGCCCTCTGCCCTGCCACAACAATTAACATGATACAATTAACCATGGTTTTACTACAGTAATATTGTAGTGTTCGTATAGTAACCATGGTTTTCTACAGTCATATTATAGTAACCATGACTGTAGTAGCCATGTTTTAGTTTTTTCTTGGAAACTAGTTTTACTATATTAATATTGTAGTAAACAGGTTTTTTTTTGGCAGAAACCACGGTTTTGATACAATTAATCATGGTTTAACTAATCCTGTATTGTCAAAACCTTTGTGTTTACTTTGGTTTTACTACAACTACCATTGTTAAACGGTTTACTGGTGCCTATATTCAAATCTACTTGTTACATATCTAAAAATATTTTCTTTAAATAGCTTCAATGACTGAAGTTCAGACATGAAAGTCTACAAGGCCCAAGCTGATAGGTTCTTTGAAATTGCTATCTGTCAGCTAAATCGACTCGCTCACATATGATATGTTAATCTAATCGGCTTGCATGGGGTAAGCTGATAGGTCCTTTAGAGGTAATTGGGAAGCCAATCAACTTGTGTACTCTCTTTTTGTCTATCATTTACATTTCTCAGTTTTGCAGATAAGACGATTACACTGCAGTCCACTGCAAGTTCTTTATTCTTCTAAAATATTTTTTGCTTAGGTGGTTGCTGGGGTTTTGTTCTAACAGCTTGCAAAGTAAGGTCAGCTTTCAGCCATGACAAATAGAAGCACATTTTTAACTAGGTAAGCTAAATTAGCCAAATCTGGCTCTGGCACAGAATGCTATCTAATGTCATTAGTTTAAATACAGTAAATCCACACATAGTTAGACTAGGGGCCCTATTTTAATATCATTAGAATTAAGCCGGGCGCAATGCCATAAGTGCAAAGTTAGTGGGCACGGCCATGAAATGTAGTTATTTTCGTGCAAGCATGTGCAAAGTCTAGGCGCAAGTACAGTAGGTTTGGCGAAATTGTAAGCGCAACGCGCAAATGGGCTGTATAACTTGCAATTTAATTTTTAGGTTTTCTCCAGTTATGATTCCACCATCAGCGTCCTATTATATAGTTCATTCCCTAAAGCACCAGCAATATAAAGACAACAATATTCATATGTATGCAATGGATTAGAATAATTGAAAATTACATTATTTTCTGCATGAATTGCATCCTTGATGATTGTTGAGCATATTTCTATGACAGTGACACTTTCCTTTTATATGCATGGTAAATGTGATTCTCATCAGAATTGGCAGGCTCTATTAAATTACAGAGAATGTAAGTATTATTAATAATTTTCATCTACTGACACAAATCATGGCTAGTATTAACAGTAATTGTATTGGCATGCACTTCACTTCTACCGATACATTTATTGAAACACGAAAACATTAAACCAAACACATTTCTAAATTGAAATTACACTTCAAACTAAACAAAAATATAATCAAAATAATGTAGAGATAGCCTACCAATTGCAAACATTTTACTCTCTCCAACCGGCCCATTTTTTGTTTCATATTAGACGGATACAACTCTGATCGTCAGGGAAATACTTTGATGTTCCACTATATTTTAATCTCCAAACTGCAAGTACAAGAACTGAGATTAAACTTTGTGCAGAGTTAATATGTGGGTTTTCAAATGTCTTAGTGCAATGACCTATTTCTGGAAAAGAGCAAATTGTGCTTTTGCCACTTCATTAACATACAATGCACCCACAGTTTGCGCACATACACCCACAAAAGCACAAACACTCCCACACAAGCCCAAATGCACTTTATGATTAGAATTAGCATTCTCGTGAAAATACGGATAATACGTTGCGCATGGTTGTTGTGCAAAGCACTGAGCTTTGCATGCTCACGAAAATAGAGCCCTAGGTTACTAGTTCAATAAAATCTGACCTTTCCTGTTCCCAATAAACATTATGAGCCAGTTAAATAGTTGTTTAAGTAATTTCGCCAAGCTGGCCAAGCAACACATGCATAGAGATTTAGCTCATCAGTATTATGCCATTTGGTCAAGCTGTCTAATTCACAAATAGCTAGTATACACTCTGCAAACATGGCTTTTTGGAGCATTAGCAGTACACATCTTATGGTAGATCTGCAATGTTTGTCTTATAATGCAACAGCATGTCCTACATGCACAATGCAGCATAACTTGTGTTTGATGAAAATCTTCCTCCCCATCCCAGGCTGTTCCAGGAGTGGTCACAAGGAGCCAGGTAAGTGCTTTGATGTCTCTAGACTCTGCACAGCCATAAGTGTCACCTCTGGCTCCGCCCCGTCACAAGGCCCCGCCCACTGGTATGTTTGTCACGATTGTTCACACTCGCATGGAGCTTGGGGATGTGGCTCGTGCTCCCCAACCTCCCGTGATGGCAGATCAGGACAGTCCGACTCGACCAAGCGATTCAGTTCGCAAGGTGCCCGCCCAGGTCCAGCGGCGTACGCTTCACTACGGTGAAAGGACGTGATAGAGCCTGTCCCTCCAGCCGAGATGAAGGAGTTTTACAGCCCCTACTTCATCGTACCTACGCAGGTCCAAGATTGGTTGCGGCCAATCTTGGACCTGCAAGTCTGAATTGGGCTTTGCACAAGATGCTGATGCAAAAACGCATCTTAGCGAGCATCCGGCATCAAGGTTGGTTCGCGGCGGTAGACCTGAAGGACGCATACTTCCATACCAGTACAAGGTTCTCCCCCTCAGTTGGTCCCTCTCACCTCACACCTACAAGAAGGTTGCAGAGGCAGCCCTTGCCCCATTACGGGAAGTGGGCATCCGAATTCTCATCTATCTCGATGACTGCCTACTTCTAGCTCACTTGTGGGACACGTTGTGTGCGCAAAGGGACCTGGTGCTCTGGCACCTCAGCCGGCAGGGGCTTCGGGTCACCTGGGAAAAGAGCAAGCTCTCTCCGGTTCAGAGCATCTCTTTTCTCAGTATGGAGTTAGTCTCAATGACAGCGCTCCTCACCAACAAGCACACGCAGTCAGTGCTGAACAGTCTGCATACACTCAGACAGAATACAAAGGTGCCTGGGGGCATATGGCATCCTCAGCGACGGTCCCGCTGCTTGGGTTGATGCATATGAGACCACTTCAGCACTGGCCTCAGACCCGAGTCGAGAGATGAACATGGCACCACTGCACACATCGCGTTCTCGTTCCGCAGGCTTATTGCCGTCTGTTCAGCCCCTGGTCAGACCTTTTGTTCCTACAGGCAGGAGTTCCCCTAGGCCAGGTCTCCAGGCACGTCGTATTCAAGACAGTTGCCTCCCAGCGTGGCTGGGGCACCGTGTGCAATGGGCACAAAGTCGTTGGCCTTTGGACCGGCCCACGACTGTGTTGGTGCATGAACTGCCTCGAGTTGTTTGTGGTACTACTTGCCCTGAGGAGGCTATTGCCATTGATCTGGGTCAAGCATGTGTTGGTCCGGATGGACAACACAGCGATGATTGAGCACATCAGATACCAACATGGCCTATACTCTCGTCGAATGTCACAACTCGCCCGTCGTCTCCTCCTCTGGAGTCAGCGGCAGCTCAAGTCGCTGCGAGCAACTCACATCCTGGGCCACCTCAACAGCACAGCAGACACACTGTCGTGGCAGGTTAAGCTCAAGGGAGAGTGGAGACTCCACACTCAGGTGGTCCATCTGATCTGGAGTCGATTCGGCCAAGCACAGGTAGACCTATTCGCTTCCCCAGAATCCTCCCATTGTCCGCTCTGGCACTCTCTGACCGAGGCTCCCCTCGGCACAGATGCCCTGGCGCAAAGCTGGCCCCTGGGACTATGCAAGTGTGCGTTTTCCCCCAGTGAGCCTACTTGCACAGACATTGTGCAAAGTCAGGGAGGACAAGGAGCAGATCCTCCTAGTGGCCCCTTGTTGGCCCCCCCTAATTCTTGGACCTCATGCTCCTCGTGACAGCCCCTCCCCCCCCGGACATTCTTTCTCAGGGACGGGGCACCATCTGGCACCCGCGACAGGACCTCTGGAATCTCCATGTCTGTCCCTTGGATGGGATGCAGAAGACTTAAGACATGGTCACTTAGGCCAGGTCTGTTCGCTAAGTGGTGTTCTTCCCAATTGCGAAGACCCCAGAGATGTGCAGTTGGATCAGTTGGATAGCTGCTATATCGGCACATCACGATGCAGTAGAAGGTAAGTATTTGGGGAAGCATGACTTGCTCCTTGGGTTCCTGAGGGGCTCCCTCATGGGACCTTTCCTTGGTCCTTCGGGGCCTGCGGGGATCTCCTTTCGAGCTTCTTGAGTCAGCTGAGTTAAAGGCGCTCTCCTTAAAGACCGCCCCCCTGACAGCGCTCAACTCCATCAGGAGGGTAGGGGACCTGCAGGCGTTCTCTGTCAGCGAACAGTGCCTGGAATTCGGTCCAGCTTACTCTCACGTCATCCTGAGACCCTGACCGGGCTATGTGCCAGAGGTTATCACGACCTCTTTTAGGGATCAGGTGGTGAACCTGCAAGCACTACCCAAGGAGGAGGCAGTCCCAGCCTTGGCGTTGCTGTGTCCAGTGAGTGCTCTTTCCATTTACTTGGATCGCACGCAGAGCTTTAGAAGCTCCAAGCAGCTCTTGTCTGCTTGGGTGGACAGCGGAAAGGAAGCGCTGTCTCCAAACAGAGGATCGCTCACTGGGTCATGGATGCCATTACTATGGCATACCATGCCCAGCACGTGCTGCCCCCTACTGGCCTGTGAGCCCATTATACCAGGGGCATAGCGGCTTCTTGGGCGTTGTCCCACGGTGCCTCTCTAGCAGACATCTGTAGAGCTGCAGGGTGGGCAGCACTTAACAACACCTTTGCAAGGTTCTATAACCTCAGGGTTGAGCCAGTATCGTCCTGTGTGTTATCAGGTGACACAAACAGGTAAGTTCGGGTCAGCTGGCCAGGTGTACTGCTTGTGCATAGAGCCTTTCCCCTCCCTTGAGGTGAAGACATGCGCTCTTTTCCCAGTTACGTTCACAAAAAAGTGTGAACCCTGGACGTTATTCCTCCTTAGCCCAGCGGCCGACGAGTCTTCGGAGAGCCTCACCGCCCCCCCCCCAGTACATGCATCACTTAGGCCTCGTACTGAGGTAAGTGCTCCACATGTGCTGGTTGTCTCCTTAGGTAAACATGTGTGATGTATATTCCGCAAAATGGTTTCCCCACTGGTAACTTCCTTGGGCAGAGGGCCCTCTGTCCTTGGTCACTGTGTTTGTAGTAACTCCTCCCCTCCATGGATAAGACCTACTATGGTGCTGCTCCGCACAATGTGCTTCCGCTCCAACCCGGTAAGACTGTGTGTTGTATTCCACTTAGAAGCCCCCCCCCCTTCTCAGGGCTGGGTGCGGTCTCAGCGGTGTCCTCCTGACACCCCCCAACATGGACCTTATGTGGCCCCCAGCTGAACGATTTAGTTTCTTTTTTGGGGAGAAAAATATAGAGAAGGCTATGGTTGAGCCAGCCAGTTCCTTAACTTCTGAGCAGATAGCCGCTAGGCACACAGAGTTCTGCCTGTCTCGCACTGCCAGTGTGCGTAACTTGGTTCAGCTCTTGTGGCATTTTCCATTGGGACACCTAGTGTCAACTCAGCGACACAACGTTGAGTGAGTGACAGATAGGGAACATCATGGTTACTGATGTAAGCTGATGTGTCCCTCTTGCCACAACACTGAACCAACTGCTGAAATGGCCAGGTCTTTGGCTCAGATCCTCATTGTGAATCCTGAGTGTGTGCTTGCAAACAGCACTCCTTTTATAACCGTATGTCCAGGGGAGTGGCATGCAAATTCCACACGCCAATTCTCAATTCCTTTTCTGAAAGATCAGAGATGTCTGGGCTCCCAAGAGTGAACCCCTAGTGTCAACTCATCGACACAACGTCTCGTTCCCTGGAGATTACATCAGTAACCATGATGTTAGCTGCTTTTATAGCCTGTAGTGTAGCTAACTACTTTTTTTTAAGAGTAGCTTGACTGTAAAACTACATTAAATTATAGTAGCTTATGGCTTGGTGAGCTACAGTTTCAAAGTAGCTGCCCAACACTCCTCATCACAAAATAAACCATTTAAACTCAAATGAATGTTTCATGCCCATTTATCTATAATTAGGCAAGAAGCCATTTAAAAAGTGGGACAATATACAGTCAACCGGTCATTATCGTGGGGAAAAAACAATCCCTCTCAGTCAAAGTGATTCAAGACCTGATCAGCTGTATGGGTTTATTTGTTTTGCCTGTCTGACTGTATATATATATATATTTTTTTTTTGACTGTCTGAGTTTACATTTTCCCCATATATACAGTATAGTATATTTAATCCTGGAAATTGTGAAAACTGAAACAGTAGAAACAGGCTGTTGAGAGGTTTTGTAGACATAAAGGGCATTATTCATAGTATTACAAAGTTTACTATAAAAAAGAGATTTTTTTATTTAAAAACTATACTAACAACAAAACTTAAATAAATAAAGTGAAAAACAAAACTAAACAATTTCTCTTTCCAGTGTGATAGCTGAAAACATGGGAAAGCCACTCTCTTTTCACATCTTCAAATGCTCCAACAAAATTTGAGGGCTTTTTCCCCTTTTAGCCATGATGAGCTCAATAATAAATACATGTTTGGGTGAGTAAATAGAGCTATAACTTGCTTGTCATGAACGCTCTATCAGCTGGGCCACTTCAGACAGTGACAAGTCTGATTTCAAGACACTATTATCAAAGTGAGCTGGGAATACCAGTGACCCTCCAATCTAATATTCCATTTCCATAAACATTTAAGCCAGTTCATCTTGCAATGAGGTTCACTTAACTGAGGCAACTGTGAGACAGGGCTGGCCACTGTTTGGCTGCATCTAATAGACTGAGGTGAATATAATGTGTAAAATTATGCAAATTACACCTTTGGCAGACACCTGTTTTTTCTTCTGTTCCAACATTTACTTTTTCCTCTCTCTCTGTTCCATGTTGTTTTGTGCGTTTGGGGGTATTTTGTGATATTTGGCAAGCATTTGATATATTAATATATGGGGAGTGTGGGTAAGTTATGACATCCAAGCTAATAAAAGACATATCTTAGCATCCTATGCAACAGTATACTTCATGTAAATATACTGTGGTTAGTCTCCAGTTGCTTATAGAATAAATATATTAATAGAGAAACAAAAGAAGAAATAAAAGGAAATACTCAAAATATCTTAGACTGAAAAGACAAGAATAATTGAAACATGATCATAACAATCACACATGGTACAGTTGGTGCAGATCCTTTCATGTAACTACATTATATAAATACACATTATAAACATAATATACCTATACCTACCATGATAACATATTGTATGAATATAAAAATGTAAACGCCTCAACATATATGCTAATAGAATGTGCTCTCTGGACCATTGTTTGTGTAAGGAAGCAGTAGCACCTCCTACACATCTTAGCTGTGACCCATATAAGCACTGATTTGCCATTGATTAGACCTCTGTGAGAGCCAAGCGCTCTGGAAGAGCAGCAGAGACAGCGCCCTCTATGTGTCACTAGCTGCCTCTGATTTGCTACCACACAGCTAGCCTTAATATGAGTGTCCTCTGCTGATCAACAAACAAAACTGCAGAGCAACATGCAGAGTGGATTTTCTAATGAAATGTGCTGTGCACAAAGGAGACCTCAACTAAATTGGGTATGCTACACTTAGGTAGACAAATAATATGTACATGAACTTCATATTTAACATTAAGAATTTAAGTTATAGGTGTGTTTCTTCAACTTGAAGCAATGTCATGTCCCAGGCTTTTTATCAAAACAAAGAGATTTCAATTTTTTATTTTATTTTATGTAATACGAAAGTCTTATTAAAACTGTATTGGAATACAGCATTCTATTAATAAATATAAATCTCAATAGACAATTTGAGTTGTGCTGAAAATGATGCTGTGGGGGGAATTTTCATGACATTCAGAAAAACTGACTAAAAATGACACATTTCATGATGCATGCTCATACACTGTTGGACAAACAGGTTTTAACAAAAAGGTTTTAACAAAACTTTACCTACTAGAAATTCACAGTGCTAAAAGTACTCAAATTTGAAGAAACACCCATATGTGTTTAAGAGAAAGGGTATATTTTAGATGCTGTTAGCTTCACCATTACTTTTATATTTATTATTATTATGTTTTATTCAAAAATGTATGTTATTATGTGTACAGAGGATTCTTCTTTTTTGTGGTCAATGCAGACAGATGGAGAGAGGCACAAAGAATGATGGTCCCCCCAACTGGCAACTGCTATTTAGTGCTCTGTGCCACACAAACATTCACTCACAGACATTTGAGGACACACTAACAACAAATAAAAAAAAAAATATTTACAAATTTGCACTTGAGAAATTACAAATTACCCCCTACTTCCATGACACAACAGATATATCCCCTTCATCTCGTGAAAAATTGCTGAAATCCTGAACCATTCTGAAGATGTCATTCTAACCAGTTACTAATCCTAACCAGCTACTTACATAAAGCAACAGAATAGGACTGATAAAAAGATGCAAGAGCCGTGCTACATGCCTGCAGTAGAAGAGGACACAATAGCAGCTTAAGAGGAGGAAGCTGTGGCATGCAGCCTGAAACAAAGCACAGGAACAAGAGGTCTTTACATGGATGGAGTGCAGCTGCTTATTCCAGCTCTCCCCTTCCTGTATCACTCCAGCAAACAGCCTTAATAAACATAGGCTGATCTGTCATCATTGTCTCGAAAAATATATTAAAATATATATAAAAACTGTGCTCAATAAAGGTATTTCATTGTAAGAAAAAAAAAGAAAGAAAAAGAACGGCACGCTGATGAGAGCAGAGAGGGAATTTAAAAAAGAGGTGTATATGAAAGACCCCGATTCTCTTCAGTGCTACAATAGTGAAATGAACACACATAAATGTGTTAAAAGTATCTCTTTGCATTTTGTATGGGCTGCATGTATTTATTCTGGAAAGCGTGTTAATGGTGAGCCATTGCTATGCAGAGCAGCGCCTGATGCTTTTCTCTGGTCTTTTCAGCCTGGTGCAGTGTTTGGCCAATAGGCCTGGCCCCCAGCCTCTCATTGGGCATTCATAACATGCAACATTTGCACAATGTATCTCTCTAAGACTGCTGAATAGGGGGCCTTAATACTCATGTAAACAACTGCAAACCAATTACTTAATGAATCAGACCCACACACCATGAAGAGGAGCACAAAGGCCCATAAATGCATGTTTTGTGACAGCTTTAAACACAAACTCTTCAGCGGCGGTGCCGGCTTAACTGCAAAATCATAATTACGAAAGAGAGGCACTCGATTTATTTTATTTTATTAGTATATTTTTAGTTAATTTTAGGCCGAGCCTTAATGTCTTTTAATGTGCTCATCGGCTCAGTGACAGAATGACATTAGTACGTGAAGGAGAGAGAGTGGAAAAGAGAAGAGAGGATGGGGGAACAGCACATGTAGTGTTCTGCTGGTGGTCAAGTGCTGGGTACTTGTAGAGGCAATAAAGCATGAGAAGAGGCTGGCGAGAGGAATTGTTCAACACAGCAAAAAATAAGAAAAATAAAAACCTACAAAAGTTTTCACCAGAAAGCTAAGCAGAGGCATACAAATGTTCAATTTCCTTTTTCAAGCTAACCATCATCTTTACTATGTGCTTTAAACAACCTCTAACCCTCTATAAAGCAATATAGAGAGTCTTCGGCAGGGTTGTCCGAGGAGCTCCGTGTGAATATGAGGTTTTGGGATGATCCAAAAGCATCTTGCACTAGAGACGGCTTATGTTTATTAATGAGGCCATTCATTGGGCTGACTGTGACATCCATCAGAGAGCTCTGACATAGTTATACCCTTTCCACTGCAAATAGTGTAAACTAGCTGAATGAGAGAGAGAGAGAGAGAGAGAGAGAGAGAGAGAGAGAGAGAGAGAGAGAGAGAGAGAGAGAGAGAGAGGAGGCGGGCAAAGAGAGGGCAAAAAGACTGGGAGAAAGGAAAAAGTAAGGAAAAAAGCAGAAAGACAGGGAAGAGACTTTCAACCCTTGTGTCAGCGAGATACTCAGAAAGCATGTGAAATCAGAGACGACTACTCTTCACAAGGTTTACCCATCCATTACCTGTTCTAATGGATTCATGGAGGAGAGGCACTGCTAGGAGGGCTGTGTTTCTAAGCAGATTTTGTGAACTTGTGTAGACATGAAAACCTAAAACTGTACACTCAAGATCTTTTTCATCATTCAAAGTCCTGATTTGCTGAAGCAATCAAGTTATGCCAGTGATGAGAGAGAAGCTCTGAACGAAAATACAGCTTGACTGATGCCTCCCACATGAACTCAATGATGCTATAGTGTTTCAAGGACAAACAAGCATTGCTTTTTTATTATTATTAAAGAAGATTTATATATTTTTTTATACAAAATTATGTATAAAGTGTGCTTACCAACTATTATGTGTAAAAGAGTCCCGGAGCGCCTCAGTTCTCTCCAATTTGATGATGTCTTTTGATAACAAATTCATCATTTAAATAAAAAGAGAGGGAAATATGTGTTACTACATATTTCTTGAAATTAAAACAGCATTAAATGATATAGTAGGTCCAGATTAGGTGTCCTAATTTGTAAATACCTAAACACATATAAAATAAATACTGAGCTTTGTCACATTTATTTTTAAATTGATTATTATAAGACTTTCTTCCAATTTGTTTTATATCTTCATTCGTCATATAGACATTCATATAGAAACATTTGCTTTATTGAAATTAAAATATGCTTTAAATGTCTGTTGTTTTTCCTAAAATGCTTAATGCATATTCTAAAAAAATGCTACATTTGTGATATTTCCTCCCTTTACAAGTAATGGTTTATAATCTTTATGACATCATATTTGATGACGTAAAATGTCATGGGTCACTATTTTTCAATAATAATGTGTAATTTATTACAGGGCATACCAAAAACTGAATGATAAATGAAACGATAAACCTATTAAAAAATAAATGTTAAACTTAATGTAACAATATAAAGCTTATAGTGTTAGTAACAATAAATGACTAGTCTTCAACCCCTGTAAGAGCCAAATAAGAATTAGTTCATCTAAAGTAATAGTTTAATTTAAAAACAGTTAAGTGTTAAAAAAGGGAAACTATTTCTTGAAAATTCATTAGAAATGTATTTGTATAAAATCCATAATTTAGTAATGTTTAGGTTTGATAACATTTCAGTGTTTGAGCTTCCAATCAGGTAGTATTACGTCATAGCGTATTATGTGATGTAGTTTTTAGTTTGAAGTTAGAAATGTTGGTAGCAACACAGTTTTTTGACCGTGCGTACCATGTATGTGTACTTTTTTTTGTTAAATTAGTAAACATTTAAAAAGAAGACCGTTTGGTTTGTTCGTGTTTCAAATACTGGTTGTATTAAAACTGACTTCAAAAGGTGGCAGAAGAATTAGAAGAAACGAGACGCCATTACATTAGTCAAAAAACTCGCTAAAAGAAGCTGTCACGGAAAACGGGTGATCCGCCAAGGCTTTCTCCAAGATACAGTATCGAAAACTACCTTTTATCTATGAGGATTGTCAAGGAAGGACGTGATACGGATGCACGAAGATAATGAGTGAGTTCGGAAGAAAACGAAAGTAGGTAAAACCTACGGCTCTGTGTTAGAAACTGCAAACGGTGAACTTCTCCCTGCATAAAACGTATGCTGATAGCAAGCTTGATTCAGTCAATGCGGAGGTTTGGCGATCTTTAAGAAGTTGTTTTGCACTCGGTTTATTAAGAAAAAATTATCTGAAGAAAGTGCTCCGTTTGCATGCTTCCAACTAAAGAATTAACTCTGCAATTTTTAAGATGGCTGAGGAAGGTGAACATAGATGTATCGAGGATACAATGGAACAGGGAAGGTCACATAAGCTGACAGAGAAGGCATTAGAGGAGAGATTGCAGAGGTACATTGCACTGAGGAGACGAACATTAGGAACTCTGACAAGCAAAAGAAAAGAGTTAGAGACAATGATGAGTGATGCTCAAAATTTAAAAATGGTGAAAAATATGATGGAAAATGATTTTGCAACGTCACTAAATGAGTTTAACCGTCTCAACAACGAAGTTGCAAATCTTTTGACTGAAGATGAAAAAACATTTGATCAAGAGAACTGGGTCGAACTTAAAATGGCAACAATTAGAGGATTTATGAAAATGACTAAAAAGTGGATTGCAACTAAACATGAACCCATACTGACAGTGGAAAATGTACTGCAAGAAGAAAATAATGTGGTTGATTATTTGCAAGAAACTGTTAAATCAAATGACAGCGTTTCACAGGTAGGGGTCAGCGATGTTGCACATGCAAGCCAACGTGGATCACAAGTAAGTCGAACTTCAGCTGCATCACGAGTATCGTCAACAAGAGCTAGACAGGAAGCAGAACATGCAGCCCTGC
Source organism: Xyrauchen texanus (assembly GCF_025860055.1). NCBI lineage: Eukaryota > Metazoa > Chordata > Actinopteri > Cypriniformes > Catostomidae > Xyrauchen > Xyrauchen texanus. The sequence continues at coordinate 36,751,223 of NC_068297.1, read as the reverse complement.
TCGAACGTGCTGCAGTGCTAAAGAAAATGCAACAGCTTGAGTTTGAAGCAGCTAGAATCAAAGCTGAAAAGGATGAGTTGGAAACTGCGTTAGCTGAGAGCAAAGCAAAATTAAGGTTGCTTAAAGAATATGAGAGATCTGAAGATGATTTGAGTAGCTACGCAACAGCACAAAAGCCACGAGGTGGACATGTGAAGGAAAGAACTAGCATTATGCTCCCACAACAAGCTAATACGAACATTCATGTTCAACCACAAACGCGGCACTCCCGAATACAACAACAGTCACAATCAGTCTCCAATTATTTGCCTAATGCTCAAGCTAACAGAGGTGATGACATACTAGCGGTTATGCAAAAACAGAATGTAATCACGGAGTTACTTGTAAAACAACAGCAGCTATCTCATCTACCAACAAAAGACATTGCTGTGTTCAAGGGTGATGCGCTACAATACAAATCTTTCATGAGGGCATTTGAGCACGCAATAGAGCAGAAAACCAGCAATGATCAAGATAAATTGTACTTCTTGGAACAATTTACGGCCGGTGAACCTCAAGAGCTTGTTCGCAGCTGTGCTCCTATGACACCTAACAAAGGTTACTGCGAGGCAAAGCGATTACTTCATAAGCACTATGGGGATGAATTATGGATTGCCAGTGCGTACATTGACAAAGCACTCAAATGGCCTCAAGTGAAGTCTGATGATGGGAAAGCATTGAACGCCTATGCAATGTTTTTGATTGGATGTTGCAATACTATGGAAGACATCGAATTCTTAGAGGAGATGGAAAACCCAACCAACCTACGGACAGTGGTGTCTAAGCTACCATACAAAATGAGGGAACGTTGGCGTACTGAAGCTTATGACACGAAAGAGCGATGAGGCAGGAGAGCAAAGCTTGCTGATTTGGTGTGCTACATAGACCGCCAAGCTAGAATAGCGATGGATCCCCTCTTTGGTAATATTTCAGACAGCCGCCCAACCTCAAGTGGAAAGATTGACCGTAAAGATAAGCATCATGGAAGGAAAGAGGTCCGTGGAAGCAGTTTCGCGATCAATGTTTCCACCGAAACTAAAGGGCCTCAAGAAACACATGTTAAACCAGTGAACTCAAGTAAAACTGTGAGTGCCTTTGAGAAGCAGTGTTTGTACTGCCAGCAACCTCACACCCTTGCCTCATGTAGCAAAATCAAAGATCAACCACATAAAGAGCGTGTAGATTTCTTAAAACTGAAGGGCTTATGTTTTGGATGCTTAGTTCCGGTTCATCTTAGCAAATTCTGCAAAAGAAGAATTGAGTGTAAAGAATGTGCTTTAAAGCATCCAGACATTCTGCACGTAATAAAAGAAGAAGGCTCTGTCTCACCTGAAAATAAAGATGGTCGTCATGGAAGTGAAGTATCGTGTGCTCAAGTTTCTATTCTGCAAGAGTCCTGTAGCCTCACGGGGGCCGGAGAAGCGAAATGTGTGCTGTCAATAGTACCGGTGAAGATCAAGTCGAAAAAGAGTGACAAGTGTGTTGAAACATATGCCTTTCTGGACCCGGGAAGCACAGCAACATTCTGCACAAAAGACCTGCAAAAGAAACTGAACATTAAAGGGAAACCGACATGAATACTTCTTAGCACCATGGGTCAAGACAAACCAGGAGAACAGAAGCTCATGAAAAGTTTCGTCATATCAGACCTGGAAGTGTGTGGGCTGGAAGACACCAAGTTCATTGAGCTACCTAAGGTGTTCACTCATAGCAACATACCTGTTCACACCGAGAACATACCTAAACAGTCAGATATCCAGAAGTGGCCTTATCTCAATGAAATACACTTGCCAGAGATAGCAGCGGATGTAGGTCTGCTTATTGGAGCTAACTGTTCAAGAGCAATGGAGCCATGGCACGTTATTAATGCTGAGGATGGAGGCCCTTATGCCGTGAAGACTGCCATTGGCTGTGTTGTCAATGGGCCTGTAAGAAAGGAACTGGATGATGCAATGAATGAAATGCCAATGTTTTCAGTAAACAGAATCTCTGTGATGGAGATTGAGAAGCTGCTGGTTCAACAGTATAACACTGATTTTCCAGAGCGTAACTCGACGACCGAGAGGAGATGTCTCATGAAGACAAACAGTTTTTGCAGTTTGTGCAGAAAACGACAATTTTTGAGAACGGGCATTACAGCATTGGACTGCCAATCAGGAATGAGAAGCTCCAAATGCCTAATAACCGTTGTGTGGTGGAACAGCGCATAGCCTGTTTGCTCAGAAAGTTCAAGAAGAATCCTGAATTCTTTGAAGAGTACAAGGGATTTATGGATACCATAATTGGCAAAGGTTACGCTGTCCAAGTTCCATTCCAACAGTTGAACCAGGACAGAAACAGGCTGTTTTACATACCACATCACGGGGTGTATCACCCGAAGAAAAGAAAGCTGCGGGTGGTCTTCGACTGCACAGCTTCATTTCAGGATAGGTCTCTGAATAGTGAGCTGCTCCAAGGACCTGACTTGACCAACATGTTAGTTGGTGTCCTTTTAAGATTTCGTGAGGAGCCAGTAGCTATGATGGCGGACATCGAGTCGATGTTTTATCACGTCAAGGTACCGGAACGTGACGCAGACCTACTCCGTTTTCTTTGGTGGCCCAACGGCAAGTTGAACGAGCCTATGGAGGAATTCCGAATGACCGTGCACCTCTTCGGAGCCACTTCCTCATGAAGTGTTGCCTTATATGCACTGAAAAGAACTGCTGAAGATCACAAGGCTGATGCATCTCCAGAAGCTGTCCAGATAGTCCTGCGCAACTTCTACTTGGATGACTGTCTGAAGAGTGTAGCTAAAGAAGAAGATGCGGTGACCTTAGCTAGAGATCTTCGGACCCTGTGTGCCAGCGGAGGCTTCACTGTAAACAAAGTGGATGAGCAATAGCAGGAAGGTGTTGATATCAATCCCTGAAGTGCATAGAGCCAGTGAAGTGAAGGACCTGGATCTAAGACATGGTGCTTTGCCGGTCGAGAGGACCCTCGGTGTACAGTGGGACACAGAAACTGATACTTTCACCTACAGTATGAAGCTGCAAGACAAGCCGATGACCAGAAGAGGTATTTTATCAGTCATGAATTCCATCTATGACCCACTTGGCTTTCTGGCTCCGGTCATCTTGCCCGCTAAACGTCTGTTGAAAGATCTTTTGTAAAGAAAAATATGGATGGGATGAGAACATTGGCAGAAAACACGCTGAAGAATGGAAAAGATGGATCAAAGGTGTCAGTCATCTCTCTACCTTCCATGTGAGCAGGTGTTTGAAGCCTACAGATTTTGGATGCACTGAAGCAGCACAGTTACATCATTTTTCAGATGCTTCAGAGTCTGCATACAGCACTGTGTCTTATCTGCTGCTAGAGAATAGCCAAGGTGAGAAGCGTTGTGCATTCCTCATGGGGAAGTCAAGAGTGGCCCCACTCAAACTGGTCACCATCCCCAGACTGGAGTTGACTGCAGCAGTTGTCGCTGTTAAAAAAGATGTTACATCAAGAGCTTCAAGTTCCACTGCAACGATCTATTTTCTGGACAGACAGCACTACAGTGCTCAGATATACTGACAGTGAAACTGCTCATTGCGAACAGAATCTCGTTGATCCGAGAAGCAACCAAGCCATCGCAATGGAAGTATGTCAGAACAACAGAAAATCCTGCAGATCAAGCCAGCAGGGGCCTGAAAGCTAAGAGTTTGGTGCAAGGAGGAATATGGATCAATGGGCCGGACTTCTTGCTGAACAATGAATGTGACTGGTCGGAACAGCCTGTGAGAAGGAAAGAAAGCCTTCAAAATGATCTGGAAGTCAAGAATGGAGCTACAGTCAACATGATCAAAGTTGAAGAAAACATTGAACCAATTAACGAACTAATCAACTATTACTCGGACTGGCATAAACTAAAAAGATCAGTGGCCTGGATTTTAAAGGTGAAGGAAAATATGTGGAAACTGAAAGAGGAAAGAAAGGAAAAATCAAGAACTATCAGGCAAACTGAAAAGGACTCTGAAAAGGAAAGATCAAAGTTAAAACAACAAATTAAGAAATTCAAAGCAACAGAAAATAAATCACTTACCTTGGACGATCTAGTTGCTGCATAATCAGAAATTATCCAATTCAGTCAAAGACAACAGTTTGGAGAAGAAATCAAAGTACTGGAGAAAGGTAAACAGCTCAGACGCAGCAGTCAGCTGTTCAAACTGGATCCGATTCTTCAAGATGGCACGTTAAGGGTTGGCGGAAGACTCAACAAGTCTGCCATGCCAGAAAATGCTAAACATCCAGCAATTCTTTCAAAGCACAGCAGAGTTGCTACATTAATTTTGAGAGACATACACCAAAGAACAGGACACTGTGGACGCAGTTATGTCTTGGCACAACTGAGATGCAGGTACTGGATCCCACAAGCCAATTCTGCAATTCGAAAGATAATCAACAAATGTACAGTGTGCCGCAGGATTAATAGAAAGGTTGGTGAGCAAAAGATGGCAAACCTGCCTGAAGATAGGGTCTTGCCAGATAAACCTCCTTTCACAAATACCTGCGTTGATTTCTTCGGGCCGTTTGACACCAAGCGGGGCCGGGGACAGTCAAAAGGTACGGCGTGATGTTCACTTGCCTCACACTTAGAGCGGTGCACATCGAAGTTGCGGATAGCCTCGACACAGACTCCTGCATTAATGCAATTCGTCGCTTTATGTGTAGAAGAGGTCAAGTCACCATCATGCGTTCTGACAACGGCACAAATTTTGTGGCCGCTGAAAGAGAGTTGAGAGAAGCCATTCAACAGCTGGATAATGACAAGATTGAAAAAGCCTTGCAGCCAAATGGAATAAAGTGGATATTCAACAGCCCGGCCGTTTCGCACCAAGGCGGGGTTTGGGAAAGACAAATTAGGACTGTGCGAAGAATCCTTAACTCCCTTTTGAAAGAGCAGGCAGTGAGCGATGAATGTCTTCTGACAATAATGTGCGAGGTTGAAAGCATCATCAACGGCAGGCCTCTTACAACTGTTTCAGATGATGTGAATGACGTAGAACCTCTAACACCCAATCACTTATTGCTGTTGAAATCTCAACCCAACATGCCTCCAGGGATTTTCAGCAAAGATGACATGTACACAAGAAAGAGATGGAAGCAAGTCCAATATCTTGTGGATTTATTTTGGACTAGATGGAAACGTGAATACCTTCCAATTCTTCAGGAGTGCCAGAAATGGCTGAAGCCAAGAAGAAACTTCATGACGGGAGATGTTGTGCTACTAGTGGACAGTTCTTCCCCACGGAACTCCTGGCTCATGGGAAAAGTAGTTGAAACGTTGCCGGACTCCAATGGAACAGTACGAAGAGTGAAGATAAAGACCAAGACTAACACTCTGGAAAGACCTGTAAACAAACTGTGCTTGTTGGAAGAGGCGATGTCAGAAGAGTGAAAAGAGAAGAAACAAGTTGATAGTATATGGACATTTAGAAACTGTTTGGCTCTCAGTGTTTAAGTTATAATTGCTCAGTCCTCTTGCCTAACCAATTAGGGGCCGGGTAATGTAAGAGCCAAATAAGAATTAGTTCATCTAAGGTAATAGTTTAATTTAAAAACAGTTAAGTGTTAAAAAAGGGAAACTATTTCTTGAAAATGCATTAGAAATGTATTGGTATAAAATCCATAATTTAGTAATGTTTAGGTTTGATAACATTTCAGTGTTTGAGCTTCCAATCAGGTAGTATTACGTCATAGCGTATTATGTGATGTAGTTTTTAGTTTGAAGTTTTTTGACCGTGCGTACCATGTATGTGTTCTTTTTTTGTTAAATTAGCAAACATTTAAAAAGAAGACCGTTTGGTTTGTTCGTGTTTCAAATACTGGTTGTACTAAGACTGACTTCAAAAGGTGTCAGAAGAATTAGAAGAAACGAGACGCCATTACAACCCCATTTTTAGGATTTATATATATTTTGTTTTTAATCATTATCTAAATATTTACAACCCCAACCCCCTTCAAAAAAATTGATCCAATGTACCACAAATGTCACAATTCACATATAATATAAATAAGGTTGTTAAATAAATGATATTTTATTTATGACAGTTATATTTTTTCACATTATATAAACATGAAATATTGCATGACTGTATCTCAAATTTAAAACATTTGTTAATATTCCCAGTTACCTGACGGCTCTGAGTCCTCCTCCTCTGAGTCACTCCAGTGCCTCTCTTGTGCAACAGACTGTTTAAGCAGCTGATATGCTTTGGTCTCTACAGAAAAGTAAGACAGAAAAAAAAATACTAAATTCAAAAGCAGCTAGTCAAATATTTGCTAAAGACCTCGCTTCCAACTTTCCAGAGGTCTGATGTTTGATGAACCAACAGCAGCTCATTATGGCCTCTGATGAGCAAAGACAGAAGATGAAAACAGAGTGAGTGAGCACTAAACTATTGATCTCATCCAGACGCACACAGACAGACTACCGTCTCCGGGAAAAAGAACCTGCTGGCATTTGTGTTGCCGCACCATTTTATAGGATTCTTTCTTTCATAATCTATAAACTTTCAAATTTGAGATCTTTAACCAGTAAGCATTCAAGCTTAAAATACTTTTTGAAAAGGACCAAAAGAAAAGAAAAAAATAGCCATGTAAAAGAAATGTGAGATTTAAATAATGAATTTTGTTGACAGCAAGCAAAAATAATAAAAAAAAAAATAATACAAAAATTGCAAAGTGATTAAGTCCCTAAAGCTTAAAATATGCTGAAACACCTCATTATCCTGATATTTATCATATGGCTGCAACAAACTTGTTCTTTTTGCTTGTATTTCCTGCTATAATGATGGCAAAAATCAGGCATCGGTATTATGTACAAAGAGCATCTAAAGAATTCCTTTTCGTTTGCCATATCCATAAAATGTGATTGTGCTCAATGGTTTACCGATATGGACAGATATAAGGCCGATGTTTGGATGATGCTTCCACTGGTCATTGCAAAGTGATGTAATTTGAAAGGCAACAGAACTTAACAAAGTCTCTTCATTAGCCACCTGTAAACAGCAACCAGGGACCGCAGAGGCTGATTACTTCTGCCATAATGCCTTTGATTAGTTGCAGTGAGAAGCTGGACTTCTCACTATGTGGTGCTCTCTGGCTAGCCCTGTGCATGAAAGGCACATTTTGAAATCAGATAGCCAAGTGGAATAATGGATAGTTTTACATTTCTGAGCTGGTGCTGATACTCGCGACCCAAGGCTTTTAAAAGGATGCGTCGACATCCAGTCTTTTCAAGTCTGCCTCTGGCTGGCATTGTTTAGCAGATAATGAGAACCAATGACAGATCTTGCCTGGCACCCCCAACCCAGCTGAGGGACAATTAAACCTGTGCATTATACGCTCTGAGAATCTCATTTTCACCCATACCTAGGGAAGAAGAAAAGAGACGGGTTTGTTTTCTCTGGCGAAAATTAGAGGAACTGTTCCACACTTCAGGTGGGACTCTGACCTCTGATTCACCTTGATCATTCTTTTCACAGCTATCCTGTCGGGCAAAAAAGGGATCCCCATTATCTACTGCGTTAGGAGAAAGACAAAACGGGCACAGAAGAACTCCCAAATGGGCGATTCTTCGATCTGCCATTTTACCTCTAATAGGAATACTTTCCACTGGGCTTTGGTCGGCACTGTCCTCTTCAGCAGTTTGAATTCCTGAAACAAAGAAAAGAGAAGGAAAGCATAGCTCAGAGAGATGTGGGAGAGTCAGACAGAGGAGAAAGGAGGACAAAAAGAGCAGGACTGAACAGCAGGACTGATTGAGACAGGCTGGCTGGCTTTGGCAGAAATCAGATTTGGGCAAATGTGTATTCTCGTGAGGTCACAGAGCTCTGGCATCCTGCGACTATTCATGATCCCCTCTCCCTCAAACAGACTGAGTCACTGAGCTGATGTTTCCTTGCTTTGGCATGGAAAATGAGTCATCAATGTGGTTTGGCAGGCTATGTCCCTTTACTGTTTCTCTCATTGAGGAGGTTTACATGAGCAATTATAATCAAACAACCGCAGGTTTTTGCATTGTCTAGCTACAGTCCTCATCTCTCTGTATAATATATATGGCACCATGTGCAACTGAATCTGTGAAGAAAGGACAGCAGCTGAGAAAGTGACGTGGATGTTTTCCGGTTGACCTTAGCGTGATAGTAGCACGTTGAAGAATTCAGCTACAGCAGACCCACACAACTGTCACAACTACATGCACAAGTTTACAACCAATTGCATTTCTTGCATTCTTTAAGAGTTGATTTTGGTGCAGATCAGATGTACATTATCGGTTGTGCTTGTGTCCGAAGGCAGAAGATGACACAATTTACTCCTGGACAGTTCTAACTACACTGTTGGCCAAAAGTTTGGAATAATGTACAGATTTTGCTCTTATGGAAAGAAACTGGTACTTTTATTCACCAAAGTGGCATTAAACTGATCACAATGTATAGTCAGGACATTAATAGCATGGAAAATTACTATTACAATTTGAAAAAAAATTCAGAACTTAAACTACTTCAAAGAGTTCTCATCAAAAAAATCCTCCACATACAGCAATGACAGCTTTGCAGATCCTTGGCATTCTAGCTGTCAATTTGTCCAGATACTCAGGTGACATTTCACCCCACGCTTCCTGCAGCACTTGCCATAGATGTGGCTGTCTTGTCGGGCACTTCTCATGCACCTTACAGTCTAGCTGATACCACAAAAGCTCAATGGGGTTAAGATCCAAAACACTCTTTTCCAATTATCTGTTGTCCAATGTCCGTGTTTCTTTGCCCACTCTAACATTTTCTTTTTGTTTTTCTGTTTCAAAAGTGGAATTTTCTTTGCAATTCTTCCCATAAATGCAATTCTTCTACTCTTTACTGTTGTACATGAAACTGGTGTTGAGCAGGTAGAATTCAATGAAGCTGTCAGCTGAGGACATGTGAGGCATCTATTTCTCAAACTAGAGGCTCAGATGTACTTATCCTCTTGTTTAGTAGTACATCTGGCCATCCACATCTCTTTCTGCCCTTGTTAGCACCAATTGTCTTTTGTCTTTGAAGACTGTAGTGTACACCTTTGTAGGAAATCTTCCGTCTTTTGGCAATTTCAAGCATTGTATAGCCTTCATTCCTCAAAACAATGACTGACTGATGAGTTTCTAGAGAAAGCTATTTTGTTTTTACAATTTTTGACATGCCAGTCTATTCCATACTGTGGCAACTCAAAAACAAACACAAAGACAATGTTAAGCTTCATTTAACGAACCAAATAGCTTTAACCTGTGTTTGATATAATGAAAAGAGATTTTTTAGTACCAAATTAGCAATTTAGCATGATTACGCAAGGATAAGGTGTTGGAGTGATGGCTGCTGGAAATGGGGCCTGTCTAGATTTTATAAAAAATGACTTTTTTCAAATAGTGATGGTGCTGTTTTTTACATCAGTAATGTCCTGACTATACTTTGTGATTAGTTGAATGTCACTTTGGTGAATTAAAATACAAATTTCCTTCCAAAACAGCAAATTCTGTACATTATTCCAAGCTTTTGGCTGCCAGTGTATATGCAATCTACTTGCTTCAGTTTCATCCTTATATATACTGTGTAAAGCGTAATAATAACATTCAGACTGAGGAGAGATGTCGTGAATAAATAGACAGTTAAGAAAATATATAGTTTGTCTATATTTTCCTTGCAATCACTGGTATTTCTTGTCCAAATACATAGGCAGCTCTACAGTATATCTGTACCTGTCATTTGCTTCAGGCTGCATATTCAATAATAATCATGCTTTAGAATCCACATGAGATCAGTAAAAGAAGTTTATGATTATCGAAAGAAATATATTTTCAGTAGATAATGTGTAATTTGTAATGTTTACATACTGCATTTATGTCACTAATGCTAACACTTAGCATGCTAACCCTGGACATAGTATGCATGTTACTCTCATTTATTGTATTTTATGATGGAATGTGTAAAAAAGGCCTACGTAAGATCATGAAAAAGTTTTTTTTTTTAACTTGTTTTATTAAAGACATTTATTGCTACTGCAAAGATTGGTGTTGGGTGAGATGAATAGTAATTAGAGGCACATCAATGTGTCACAGGTCTGAATGGTTTACAGATAGCTGATTCATCCAAAAATGACAATTCTAGATTTCACCATGTGTCCCTGTTACAAACAAGAAAAATCCGCCTCTGAAGTGCACTTCAAAGGGAAAACAATGTAGCCATGCTGTAAGATCACTTCAAATAGAATTTCCAATAAAAATGACTTAAAGTTAAGTTCTGAACAAACTTTATGTTTGAGCCCCGCACATTTCAGCCCTCCAAAGCTCTCACAGTGGATAGCAAAGTCTGCAAAGGGAATACGGCATAGGGATGATCACTTCTGAAAGAAACGCTGTGTTGTTATTGCTCTTCTTTTATGCTGCACTCGACTTCTGGGTGAAATACATGTTGTGCCTGTCACCTCTATTTTTCAGAGCATGTGCATAATACAAAGGCCTATTGTAGACCAACTGAAGTATATACATGCTTGACAGAACTGATCTACAACTCCATTATCTAGGTCCGTTAGATTGTTTTCGGTCTGTCTAAAGCGTATACATCACATTTTAAAAAGACAAATTATTGCTTTAGTCAACAGAAATCAGATTTTAAAGTGCATGCAAACGCACTCATTGATCTGTTCTGCATGGCTGAGTATGGCTCTTAATACCAATAGGTATTTAAACTCTTCTATATTACATGGACTACAAATCAATCATTTCAAATTGGATGAACAGATATTTGCAAGAAATATAATTTTCAAATAAAAACAAGCATTTCAACCTTGTGTTTGAACGGTTTGAGGATGTTTCTTAGAAGGCCTGGCAGGCTTGATTTCCACATTGTCATCCAGAAGTGAGGGCAAGCTGCATGACGACGACTGTTCACTATCTGAAGGTTGATGGATGGCAGATTCATAAGTCAGAAGCCTCTTCAACAGCTCTCCTGCCTGTAAGACAAAGAGACGACTTTCTTCAGTCAAATTAAAAAAAAAATGTAATGCTGATTTTTTGTTCATAGGAGACTATTTGATTGGAAGAAACTAAAAGGGAAGGACAATCACTCCATGATTTTCAGTAATATGGTTTCATTTGGATTGGCTCACCCTTTCATCTCTTTAAAAAACAAGATTAGGAAGATGATACCACAAGTCATGCAATTGCTTTAAACTTAAGAAAAAAGAAAAAAAAAACATATAAAGTCTCTGTATCCATCTTTGTATTCAAAGCCCCGCTCTCAACTCCATTCATTCTTACATTCATCAATATTACAAAGTGTTAATATTACTGAAGTTGGTAGATCAGCAAGATATAAAAACCCAGACACTTCAAATAGGCAATTAGATTTTCAGAGGTTATTTACAAGTCAGATCCTGTGAGATTAGAATTCACTTTCTCTATAAGAAGCTCAATACAAATGGGTGGACAAAATAAAATAAATACACAACTAACAAAGCAAGCCAAATATAATTGTAGATGCATGGATTAGAAAAACAAACTGCTACATAATTATTTGACACATTAAATGGCATAATGAGAAGGAGACGCCACAGGTCAAATACTACTTTACCATAGCTAATTCTTCAACTTTGGACACCTTCATGTAGCAGGGGTTGATTTTAATTAAAAGAACAGATTTTATATTTTTTGTTATATGAAGGTGACATATAACAAAAAATATGTGACCTTCATATAACATTACATGCCCAACCAGATACAGGAATATATTGGATCACTGCTATACAACATTAAAGGATGCATATCGCTCTGTCTCACGTGCAGCTTTGGGAATCTCTGATCACTGTCTGGTTCTCCTTCTCCCGATCTACAGGCAGGAATTAAAATCAACAAAGCCAGTTGTAAGGACTGCAAGGAGATGGACTAATGAAGCAGAGCTGGAACTACAAGCCTGCTTTGACTGCACTGATTGGAGTGTTTTTGAGGCTGCAGCTACAGACCTGGACGAGCTCACAGATACTGTTACATCATACATAAGTTTCTGTGAGGATATGTGCATCCCTACTAGGACATTTTTATCATTCAACAATGATAAACCATGGTTCACAGAAAACTCAGACAGCTTCGTCATGCCAAAGAGGATGCTTACAGGGGTGGGGATAGAGTCTTGTACAATCAGGCCAGGAACACACTGAATAGGGAAATCAGAGTGGTTAAAAGAAGCTACTCTGAGAAGCTGAAAAACAAGTTTTCAGCTAATGACCCTGCATCAGTGTGGAGTGGCCTGAAACAACTTTCTAATTACAGGACTCCTACCCCCAACCCTGTGGCGGACCAACGACTGGCTGACGACCTGAATGTGTTCTATTGCAGATTTGAAAGGCCCAATTTCACACTCCACATGCACTCGGACCTTCATTTCATACAACCATTAACACCTCCTGCAACCCCCCCTCCTCCCCCTCCTGCTACACAACCTGCACTCAAGATCTGTGAAGACGATGTGTGCCGTGTCTTTTGGAATCAAAGGTCAAGGAAGGCTCCAGGCCCAGATGGCATCTCACCAGCGTGCCTTCGTTCCTGTGCTAACCAACTGGCCCCCATCTTCACTCAGATCTTCAATAGATCACTGGAGCAGTGTGAAGTCCCATTCTGCTTCAAACGCTCAGTTTTTATCCCTGTCCCTAAGAAACCAAATCACAGGACTTAATGACTACAGACCTGTCGCCCTGACATCTGTGGTCATGAAGTCATTTGAGAGACTGGTGTTGGCCCACCTGAAGGACATCACTGGACCCTTTCTGGACCCCCTTCAATTTGCTTATCGAGCAAACAGGTCTGTGGATGATGCAGTCAACATGGGATTGCATCACGTCCTGCAACATCTGGACAGACCGGGGACATACACAAGGATCCTTTTTGTGGACTTCAGCTCGGCTTTCAACACAATCTTCCCAGATATACTCCGGACTAAGTTAAACCAACTCCCTGTTCCCACCTCTACCTGTCAGTGGATTACCAGCTTTCTGACGGACAGGCAGCAGCTTGTGAGGCAGGGAAAATTCACTTCCACCACTTGTACCATCAGCACTGGTGCCCCCCAAGGATGTGTGCTCTCCCCACTACTCTTTTCCCTGTACACCAATGACTGCACCACCAAGGACCCCTCTGTCAAGCTCCTGAAGTTTGCAGACGACACCACTGTCATCAGCCTCATCCGAGATGATGATGAGTCTGCATACAGTAAGGAGGTTGAACGGCTGGCTGTCTGGTGCATTCAAAACAACCTGGAGCTGAACACGCTCAAAACAGGAGATGATTGTGGACTTTAGGAGGAACACCCCAACATTGTCCCCCCTCACCATTCCAAACAGCACTGTGGCAGCAGTGGAGTCATTCAGGTTCCTGGGCACTACCATCTCACAGGACCTGAAGTGGGAGATACACATCGACTCCATTGTGAAAAAGGCCCAGCAGAGGTTGTACTTCCTTCGCCAGCTGAGGAAGTTCAACCTGCCACAGGTGCTGCTGAAACAGTCTACTCAGCAGTCATTGAGTCTGTCCTCTGCACTTCAATAACTGTCTGGTTTGGTGCAGCTACGAAATCAGACATCAGAAGACTACAAAGGGCAGTTCGGTCTGCTGAGAGGATTATTGGTTGCCCCCTGCCCCCCCTTCAAGAACTATACACTTCCAGAGTGAGGAAAAAGGCTATAAAAATCACTCTGGACCCCACTCACCCTGCCCACTACCTTTTTGAACTGTTGCCTTCTGGCCGGCGCTTCAGAGCTCTGAACACCAGAACCGTCAGACACAGGAACAGTTTTTTTCCCTCAGGCCATCCATCTAATGAACAATTAAATTGCCCCATTGAGCAATAATTATGTGCAATACACAGTTTAATTCCATTTATATTATACAACATATCCACTTCTGCCATTACTTACATTGCTCTGTACATAATATACTGTTTTTTGTTCTTTATATAACAGATTGTAATAGATTTGCACTACGTGTGTGTATGCGGGTATGTATGAAGGTGAGTGTATGTACGTATATGTATAATTATTTATATTGTATTCTTTTTTGTTTTAATTACCTATGTCTTGCTGCTGTTTTTGGTATTGTTTGTATTGTGGACACTGGAAGCTTCTGTCACCAAGACAAATTCCTTGTATGTGTAAGCATACTCGGCAATAAAGCTGATTCTGATTCTGATACTGACATTAAAACTGGCTTGGAAATTTTTTACCTGGCCTTCGTCATTTATTTTTGGTACTTTTATATACAGATTTCACTGTTTTAAACTTGCCCCAGACCCAGACTTTCAATGATAAACTATGAAAATCCATTTTAAAAATACAAATAATTACATGTTTAAAACATATAAATATAAACCATAAAAAATTTTGTTGTGAAAACTAAAAAGTATTTAAATCAATTGTACAAAACTTACAACAGTTGTGGCGTCATTTCCACCACACTAAAAAATGTCAGCCCTAATAAAGGTTTTCCAAATTGAGTGTACTTGTTTACCAAGTTAAAAACAAACTAAAACTAAAATGAAAACGAAATAAATAAAACATCAGTGTAGAGCATGAATGAGCTGAAATATGTGACAAATGATGTTTGATGAAAACAAAACTGAAAATTCAAGGTAATATCACTTGTAAGCCGACTATTTTTATTGGACGCCATTTCAAATCTCTGATTGTGGGAAAAGTCCTAAAATGTAATTTGGTTGTTTTTAGAATACATAAAATGCTAGCTAAGAAATTAACCTTCAAATTGGGCTATTTTATTTTAAGAACGTTAAAAAATATAAAATAATAATAATAATAATAATATAATACATCACTGACATTTTCACCACTGAATTCTATTACACACAATAAAGAATTTGAGCTGTGGAAGAAATCACACTGTGATGGGAATGAGTTTTAGAAAAAAAAAAAAAAAACGGAAATGATATAATGCTCCTTTGATGCATAGACATCTGGACATTGTAAATAGACAAATGAAAAAATGCAATGCAAAGCAAGGCAAGGCAAGCTTATTTATATAGCATATTTCATCTACAGTGGTAATTCAAAGTGATTTACATAGATATATAAAGAAAAAATAACATATATAAAAGTCCATTATAAAATCACTTAGGAACAAGAAATAAGAATAAAAAGACATAAAAATTTTACACCAAGTTTGGGGCACCCCTTTAGTGAAAAAACTGGACAGGTGCACCAGTGATTCAGAGGTCGATCATACAGTGTTATTAAAAAGGACACTTCCGTAACCTTTAACAACCACCTTCCTGTGGTCCTAAAGGTCCAAAATTCAATAAGCATATCTGCAATTATTTAGGTCCTATGCTATTGAGGGATTCATAAACTAGTAGACTAATATTACTTTAAAATCAATTCTAAATGTGAGTGAAAGCCAGTGTAAAGACCAGAGGACTGGCATGATATGCTCAGATTTTTCTGGTTCTAGTGAGAATGCTGGCAGCTGTATTCTGAAAGAGCTGGAGCTGTTTAATCGTCTATTTGGGAAGGCCAGTGAGAATCCAATTGCAGTAGTCCACCCTGATGGTAATTAACATGTGAACAAGTTTTTTAAAGCCTAGACTGGTTAAGAAATGGATTTAGTTATTGCTTTGACATGGCAACTGAAAATAAGGTCTAACTACAAAATGACACCAAGATTCCTTACTTTATTTTCTTGTCTTTAGACCCCTGGAGTCAAGGTGTTTGCTCATTTTGAGAATTTCATCTTTAATTCCAAATACAATGACCCCTGTTTTGTCTTTATTTAACTGAAGGAAGTTTCGGCACATGACCACATACAACTGTTTATTTATTCAATGCACAGGCACAGGCTGTCTAATGTACTGTAGCCACTTGGTGATAGGGCTAGGTAAATCTGGGTGTCATCTGCATACAGGGTTCTTACAGCTTTTAAAGAGTGAAATTCAAGCACATTTTAAACATTTTCAAGGTACCTTAATAATCTTTTTCAAGCACCTCGAAGCTGTCCAATTCCAAATTACCCTTACAATCATGCAATGATAACCATCCCCTGTGATTTAAAACATTGCCCAATCTATAAAAATGTAAGTTTGAAGAATTACTTTAAACCAACAGAGAGCTAAGGCTGGAATCCTTAATATGATTACAGTTGTAAACACTGGTTATCTATAGGGTGTGAATTACCATGGGGGAAAACAAATTCTGGTTGCTGTTGTTACTTATTCATAATCATGTGATATATCAAATAAGTTTTTTTTTTAGTCAATCATTCAAATAAAAGCAAAAATTCTACAACTGAAATTTGGTCCCCAGCTATTTGAATAAAGGCTATAAGAAGACTGCTTTGAAAATACAAGCTATTCAGTGACAATATATGAGAAGCATGTGGAACCTCACCTCTAAATATGCACATCTGCAGCAGAAATACATTTAGTGTGATGGGATTGTTTTCCCCAACATCATAATAAGACGTAACTGCAATTAGCAGACCGATTTCAAGAATAGTATGTTATTATTAAAGGTGCACTCAGTAATCCAATACACTTTTTGTCAAATTCTGCAAATATCTCCCAGTCTGCTAGCTGTACATTCTCTGGGTGGGCTGAAAAAAAATCTAGTATTTGTACATAGCCCTGGCTCTGTGAATGTGACAAAAACAAAGTGGTTCAGACCGATCCACACAACACCACTCCAGCCAATCAGCAACAGCGGGTGGTTCTTGCGTATGTACAGGATGGGGGGTGGATCAGAGCAAGAGGGAATTAATTAGAAGAGCGACCGCAAATCTGGCTGATACAAACTTTCTAAACTCCAAAGGAGAACAAATGGCTGAGAAATAGACCAAGAGAAAAAGGTCAGATGAATATAAACTAAAAAAGAACGATTATCAAGTCAAGTCAAGTGGTTTTTATTGTCGTTTCAACCATATACAGTTAGTACAGTACACAGCAAAACGAGACAACGTTCCTCCAGGACCATGGTGCTACATAAAAACAACAAAGGACCAACATAGGACCACATGAGACTACACAACGAAATAAAATACCTATATAAACTACCTATATATACCTATATAAAGTGCACGTGCAAACATGTGCAAAAAGTACAGGACAGTACAACAAATTACTGACAACGAACAGGACAATAGACAGTGCAGCGCCGACCAGTACTCAGTAGTGCAAAAAGATGACAGTTTCTAAAAATGTAAACATAACATACTATGAGATAATGTTCTATGCACATAGCAGTTATTGAGGTAGCGGACAGTTATAAAGTGACAGTAATTAAAGTGCAACTCAGGACACGTGTGTGTCAAACCAGTCTCTGAGTATTGAGAAGTCTGATGGCTTGGGGGAAGAAGCTGTTACACAGTCTGGCCGTGAGGGCCCAAATGCTTCGGTACCTCTTGCCAGACGGGAGGAGGATAAAGAGTTTGTGTGAGGGGTGTGTGGGGTCGTCCACAATGCTGGTTGCTTTGCGGATACAGTGTTTTTTGTAAATGTCTTTGATGGAGGGAAGAGAGACCCCAATGATCTTCTCAGCTGTCCTCACTATCCTCTGCAGGGCTTTGCGGTCCGAAACGGTGCAAGTCCCAAACCAGGCAGTGATGCAGCTGCTCAGGATGCTCTCAATAGTCCCTCTATAGAATGTAGTGAGGATGGGGGTTGGGAGATGTGCTTTCCTCAGCCTTCGAAGAAAGTAGAGACACTGCTGGGCTTTCTTGGTGATAGAGCTGGTGTTGAGGGACCAGGTGAGGTTCTCCGCCAGGTGAACACCAAGGAATTTGGTGCTCTTGACGATCTCCACAGAGGAGCCGTCGATGTTCAGCGGAGTGTGTTCACCTTGTGCTCTCCTAAAGTCAACAACCATCTCTTTTGTTTTGTCGACATTCAGGGACAGGTTGTTGGCTCTACACCAGTTCGTCAGCCGCTGCACCTCCTCTCTGTATGCTGACTCGTTGTTCTTGCTGATGAGACCCACCACGGTCGTGTCATCGGCGAACTTGATGATGTGATTCGAGCTGTGCATTGCTGCACAGTCGTGAGTCAGCAGAGTGAACAGCAGTGGACTGAGCACACAGCCCTGGGGGCCCCAGTGCTCAGTGTGGTGGTGGTGGAGATGCTGTTCCCGATCCGGACTGACTGAGGTCTCCCAGTCAGGAAGTCCAGGATCCAGTTGCAGAGGGAGGTGTCCAGGCCCAGCAGGTACAGCTTTCCAATCAGGTGCTGGGGAATGATTGTGTTGAATGCTGAGCTGAAATCTATGAACAGCATTCGAACGTATGAGTCCTTATTGTCTAGGTGGGTGAGGGCCAGATGGAGGGTTGTGGTGATGGCATCGTCCGTTGAACGGTTTGAACGATACGCAAACTGCAGTGGGTCTAGTGAGGGGGGCAGCTGGGTCTTAATCTGCCTCATGACGAGCCTCTCGAAGCATTCATGATGATGGGATTATGATTATGAGTTGAGGGCAAGGAGCCGCATCAACATCGGTGAGGCTTTTCAGCGGTGGAGAGACCTCCAAGAGGTAAAAGGCTTGAAGACTGATGCAGAAGTTGCTCATTTTCTTCTCGATAGGTGGGTAACATACATTTTGCTATGTTTAACAGAACCTAAATATGCTGTTGTTGTGATGGTAGATTTAGTAGCAGGTGTATATATATATCCAGGCTGGGGCACACATTCAACAAGGCTTTAAAACATGTAATGCTGCTTATCAAACTAGGTATCTGCAAGTTTAAAATATAAATATAAATAAAAATAAGTTTTAAAGTCATGTTTTCCACTTAATGAGTTCATGGAAGAACAATATTCATACATTTGTGTTTATCATATTAAAATGGGTAAAACCAACATATCAATACATAGCCGATGTATAAACAACAATATTTACCTACAAATTAAACTATTTATTTAATTTTAAGTGATTTCATAAGCAAACTGTAATAATATATTGTAGTAATTTTTATTAAATGATAATTATTGAATATGTTAATTTTATTGCAGTACAACAGTATTATTTCGGTCGTAATTTCATTACATTCACAAAGCATTTGTCCTATCAAACCCTAAGTAATAGAGTGAAAAATGCATATAAAGTAATAATCAGCCATTGTACTTGTGATTTGTGTGAAAGTGAATAAAACACAAAATTGTTGTAGTGCCTTTAGTGTTAATTTCACCAGGAAACTGTGGCAAAATATAGAACGCATCATATAATACTCAGTTTGCAAAAATTTTGTCAGAGTAACATTCATTCTATGAGACTAGGTTGAATATTTTGCCTGAATCAGTATTTTGGCAAATATCATAAAGTGAGAAATCCACAGATGTCCACAGTCCTAAAAACACCCAGCTGTAGATGAACACTTCACAGGCTAAATGCCATAAAATACAACTTTAACAATAGCAGCACCTCTATGACCTAATTTAAACAAAGTAGTGAGCTTTATAAAGCTGGAATTTATGGTAAAGTGGGGTACCACTAGGACAGAGCATGTGTGGCAGCGGGGGCATGGTCAAGCGCCCGTCCGGGAGAGGAAAGCGGTAAGGGCGCTTACACCTGAGCTAAATTATGCCTAACACCTGTCTCTAATTCCAGTGAGCACGAGGAGAGTGGCATAAAAGCAGACACAGAGCCTCCAGTCAGGGAGAGAGATGACAAGCAAACTCAAGTGTTTGACATTGTATTGTGTGTGATAAGTAATACTGTGAGAAACAAAGGGAATTAAAAAGCTTACCTTGTGGCGAAGACCTGTTTCCTGTCCTCCTTCCTGTGAGAAGTGTTACACTGGTGCCGAAACCCGGGACGTTAAAGGAAGCATGGAAAGTGGTCGCCCCATAGAGTCCTCCCAGCTGGCAGAAGTCCTCCAGTCCCTCGCGACGCTGCATCAAGGCCACCAGCAATCCCTGCTTGAGCTCCGGCAGGACCAAGATCGCCGGTTTTTCGAAATCATGCGGGCTCAGGCAGAGGACCGGCTCACCATCTGGAGCCTCCTCAGCCAGGAGGAGGCGTCGCCCACAACCGCGACCCCGGACACCCGCGCTACGCTGCCCCCCCATGCTACAGAAGATGGGGGCAGCAGATGATCCTGAGGCCTTCCTCGATTTGTTCGAGAGCTCAGCAGAAATCTGGGGCTGGCCCCGCGAACAGTGGGCAGCCCGCCTGATTCCCCTCCTGTCCGGGGAAGCTCAACTTGCAGCACAGCAGCTGCCGGCGACGAACCTCCTGGCCTACACCGATCTGAAGAGGTCTATTCTGCAGCGGGTCGGTCGGAGCCCGGAAGAGAATTGCCAGCTCTTCCGGGGCATGAAACTAGGAATGTCTGATCGCCCGTTCGCGTTCGCTCAACGGCTCCGGGACGCCTGTCGGAGGTGGCTGCTCGCGGGGGACCGTGACGTCGAGGGAGTAATCGACCAGGTGGTACTGGAACAGTTCGTTCAACGGCTGCCTCGGAAGACGGCGGGGTGGGTCCAGTGCCATCGCCCGGCATCGCTGGAAGAAGCTGTTCGGCTGGCGGAGGACCACTTGGCGGCGATCCCGAGGGCGGACGAGCCCTCTTCTTCTTCTCTCTCTCTTTCCCCTTCCCTTGTGTCTGCCCCTGCCCTCACCCCTCCCCTATGTTCTCTCATTCTGTTCTCTCCCCAGGGCCCGTTCCTGCCCCGCACAGGCATGGAGGGTTCCAGAGACCAGCTTCACGGCCTTGGGAGAATATACCCTCCCATTCCCCGTCATTCAGCCGCTCTCCTCCTCAGGTGGGGGCGCCCGCCAGCACAAGTGCGGCCGCAGCGCCTGGGCCGGCCTGTTGGAGGTGCGGGGACCCAGACCACTTCCGGGATCAGTGTCCGCTAATGGAGGTGGGGATGGTGGTGCGGGTCTCCGACGTCCCGCAGGCTGCCCCCAATCGGGCTGGAGCATACCGGATTCCGGTAAGGATCGGGGGGGGATTTACCAAGCTTTGCTGGATACCGGCTGCAATCAGACCACCATCCACCAACGCTTGGTTCAACCCGGGGCTTTGGGTTTAGCTAAACTGGTGAGGGTGAGGTGTGTGCATGGGGATGTTCACAATTATCCCATGGTGACTTTGGCGATTAAATTCAGGGGAAGAAACCATAGTGTGGAGGCAGGGGTTAGTTCCCGCCTCACTCATCCGCTAATCTTGGGTACTGATTGGCCGAGTTTTAAAGATATTTTAGAGGGTATTTGCGCGGATGGGTCCTGCATAAAGAGGTGTGCGGTGTGCGATGCTTTGGCAGGGGAGGCGGAGCCGTCCTCGGCTGCTCTGAATGACGAGGGAAGGGGTGAGGTGGCCACCCCTCCTCTCAGGGAATTCCCTGAGGGGGACTTCCCTCTAGAGCAGTCGCGGGACGAAACCCTTAAACACGCTCTTGATCAAGTGAGAGTAATTGATGGTCAACAGCTCCGGCCGGGCATCGCCATTTCATACCCATATTTTGCCTTGATTAAAGATCGGCTATATAGAGTGACGCAGGACGCTCAAACAAACGAGGAAGTGACACAATTATTGATTCCACGGAGCCGCCAGGAAATGGTTTTCCAGGCGGCTCACTATCATCCTATGGCCGGTCATCTAGGGGATTTAACAAAGGGTTATTGGCAGATCCCCTTGACACCAATGTCCCGTGAGAAAACAGCCTTCACGACGCCGTTTGGATTACACCAATTTGTGACGCTTCCTTTCGGTTTGTTTGGGGCTCCGGCCACGTTTCAGCGACTCATGGATCGGATCCTCAGACCTCACACCACGTATGCCGCTGCCTATTTAGATGATATTATCATTTATAGCAACGATTGGCAGCGGCACATGCAACATCTGAGGGCCGTCCTGAGATCGCTGCGTCGGGCGGGGCTCACAGCAAACCCTAAGAAGTGCGCGATTGGGCGTGTGGAGGTACGGTATCTGGGGTTCCACTTGGGTCATGGCCAGGTGCGTCCCCAAATTGATAAGACCGCGGCGATTGCGACTTGCCCTAGACCTAAGACCAAAAAGGGGGTGAGGCAGTTCCTGGGGCTGGCTGGCTATTATAGAAGGTTTGTGCCTAATTATTCGGACGTCACCAGCCCGCTGACTGACCTCACTAAAAAGGGGCTCCAGATCCGGTGCAATGGTCGGAGCAGTGTCAACAGGCGTTTATGCAGATTAAAGCCGCACTTTGTGGGGGCAGCTTCTTCATGCACCTGACTTCTCTCTCCTTTTATTTTGCAGACGGACACTTCAGACAGAGGGCTGGGGGCCGTACTCTCGCAGGTGGTGGAGGGGGAGGAGCGCCCAGTGCTGTACATTAGCCGGAAGCTCTCTTTGAGGGAGACCAAGTACAGCACCGTGGAGAAGGAATGTTTGGCCATCAAGTGGGCGGTCCTCACCCTCCGGTATTACCTGCTGGGGTGGGCCTTCACCCTCTGCTCGGATCACGCCCCACTCCAGTGGCTCCACCGCATGAAAGATACTAACGCCCGGATCACCCGTTGGTACCTGGCTCTCCAGCCCTTTAAATTCAAGATGGTCCACAGACCGGGGGTGCAGATGGCTGTCGCCGACTTTCTCTCCAGAAATGGGGGAGTGGTAGACAGGCCGGATGGTGCCCCGGCCTGAGTCGGGCGGTGGGGGTATGTGGCAGCGGGGGCGTGGTCAAGCGCCCGTCCGTGAGAGGAAAGCGGTAAGGGCGCTTACACCTGAGCTAAATTATGCCTAACACCTGTCTCTAATTCCAGTGAGCACGAGGAGAGCGGCATAAAAGCAGACTCAGAGCCTCCAGTCAGGGAGAGAGACGACAAGCAAACTCAGTGTTTGACATTGTATTGTGTGTGATAAGTAATACTGTGAGAAACAAAGGGAATTAAAAAGCTTACCTTGTGGCGAAGACCTGTTTCCTGTCCTCCTTCCTGTGAGAAGTGTTACAGCATGTTTTCAAGATCCATGTACATTTACAGGATGAGGTCATTTTACTGGACCAGGTGCATTGTACTGTGCAAACACGCTTTCCTCATAATTATTTAATACTGCAGGACAATAATGCCCCCATATACACTGCTACAAACAATAAAGAGTGGTTTCATGAACTCTAGCATGAATCATTGAATCTTTATGGGCAATTTCATTGGAGCTTAAGTAGATTTCCAGGTTCAACCTGTAAAGAACCGGAGAGCAGAATGATGCAATATCCCACATAAATACGAGTTTAGAACTGTTCTAAAAACAGAAAATAAGACATTTCTGAAACAAGGTTACTGTAGTATATGTAAACATGAATGCCGAACACAGCTTGCAGTGGAAGGGGCTGGGCATCAGTGTTGCACCACTGCAGTCATGATTACTATGACCCTTCATCATACAGTTTCATATTATATGCACAAGAAGACACATTTTAAAATTTTAAAACAGAAGGCAGGTGAGAGTGATACCTTGTCGCTGTAGGTGGCACTGTTGAGCACCAGGAGCGGAGTAAAGAGCTGAACAATGAGGTCTATGCTGAGGATTTCCTGTTGCTGCAGCTGAAGGATGTGTCTGAAACAGCGGTCCCACAGCAAAGCACTGTAAGCTGACAGACACGACCTACATGCCCCCAACAGGACAAAATAATATAACAAACATTGAAACATCATAACCTACCTACTGTCAAACAAACACACACACACACACACACACACACACACACACACACACACACACACACACACACACACACACACACACACACACTTGAAGTCAGAAGTTTACATACACTTAGGTTGAAGACATAACAATTTTAACTACTCCACATATTTAATATTAGCAAACTATAGATTTGGCAAGTCAGTTAGGACATTGTTTTTTTTTTTTCAACAATTGTTTACAGATAGATTGTTTCAGTTTATTTGACTATATAACAATTCCAGTGGGTCAATAGTTTACACACCAAGTTAACTGTGCCTTTAAGCAGCTTGGAATATTCCAGAAAGTTATGTCAAGCCATTAGAAAAGTAGCCAATTAGCTTCCGATAGGTGGTGTACTGAATTGGAAGTGTACCTGTGGATGTATTTTTAGGCCTATCTTGAAACTCAGTGCCTCTTTGTTTGACATCATGGGAAAATCTAAAGAAATCAGCCAAGACCTCAGAAAAAAAAATTGTGGACCTCCACAAGTCTGGTTCATAATTGGGAGCAATTTCCAAACACCTGGAGGAACCACGTTCATCTGTACAAACAATAGTATGCAAGTATATACAACATGGTACCACATAGCCACATACCGCTCAGGAAGGAGATGCATTCTGTCTCCTAGAAATGAATGTGCGAAAAGTGCGAATCAATCCCAGAACAACAGTAAAGGACCTTGTGACGATGCTGGAGAAAAGAGTTAGACAAGTATCTATATCCACTCTAAAACAAGTCATATATCGACATAGCCCTACTACTGTTTGCAAGTGCACATGGTCTAATGAAACAAAAATGTAATTGTTTGGTCATAATGACCATCGTTATGTTTGGAGGAAAAAGAGTGAGGCTTGCAAGCTGAAGAACACCATACCAACATTGAAGCATGTGGGTGGTAGCATCATGTTGTGGGGGTGCTTTGTTGCAGGAGAGAGTGGTGCATTTCACAAAATAGATGGCATCAGGAGGAAGGAAAATGATGTGGATATATTGAAGCCATATCTCAAGACATCAGCCAGGAAGTTAAAGCTAGGTTGCAAATGGGTCTTCCAAATGGACAATGACCCCAAGCATACCTCCAAAGTTGTGGCAAAATGACTTGAGGACAACAAAGTCAAGGTATTGGAGTGACCATCACAAAGCCCTGACCTCAATCCGATAATCAATCTGTGGGCAGAACTGAAAAAGCCGGCCTACAAAGGAGGCCTACAAACCTGACCCAGTTACACCAGTTCTGTCTGTAGGAATGGGTAAAAATTCCAGCAACTTATAGTGAAAAGTTGTGGAAGGATTCACAAAACATTTGACCCCTAATTAAACAATTTAAAGGCAATTCTACCAAATACTAACAAAGTGGATGTAAACTTCTGACCCACTGGGAATGTGATGAAAGAAATAAAAGCTGAAATAAATCATTTTCTCTTCTATTATTCTAACATTTCACATTCTTTTTTTTTTTTTGTAATTAAAATATTTTATTAAATCTTACAATAACAAAGAAAAGCAATATCTATATCTATATCTATATATATATATATATATATATATATATATATATATAATATAAGGGCTGTCAATCGATTACAATAATATAATTAATCACATAAAAAATATTAGCTGAGAAAGCCCCTCATATAACAATAATTCAATATATAATGATGAAATAATTATATATATTTATCTTTAAATATTAAAAATTATATATATATATATATATATATATATATATATATATATATATATATATATATATATATATATATAAAAATATTCAGATAATTAAAATGCATTACATTCTTGTGGCAGGAGAGTAAATAATTGATAAGACAATACAAAAAGTAGCTTTAGTAAACAATGTATTGTTTACTACCATAATATTGAACATAAGCCATCATTGGCATACAGTTCACAGCAATCCATTTCGCAAGTGAATTCGAGATTTGAGGGCTTGTTTAGAATCTCGGGTGCGTTGCATCATAAACATAAAATATATTTTTTAATACTTCTTGAGTTCCCTTAGTTCGGATTTGCGCTCTAACAAGTGCTTTGAATGCAAGAACGTAATGCATGTTTGTGTTGTGCTACCTGCTGAAGGGTTGTTTTGTTCACTGTATAAACTGCACGTTGCCATACAGCTGTAGTTTAACTTAACCTCTGGAGTAAACAGGTGGTACTACAAGCTTGCATGTCTCAGGAATCTTCCTTATTATGGTCCAGGGGCATAGCATACTTTTTCATAAAAAAATTAATACATTAAATCGACAGCCCTAATATATATATATATATATATATATATATATATATATATATATATATATATATATATATATATATATATATATACATACATATATATATATATATATATATATATATATATATATATACATACATACACACACACACACACACACACACACACATACATACATACACACAATCAACATTTAAACCCCAAAACCCCCATCCCCCTCCCCAACCCTGCACCTAACCCAAAAACAACCCTGTGGTCACACATAAGTAAATATATAGAAAAAAACGAACTGAACCACATACAAAAATATATATATAAACTTTATATCTATATCTATATCTATATATATATATATATATATATATATATATATATATATATATATATATATATATATATATATATATAAAATAATCATACCTCACTTAAAACTATACTACACTACTCTTCCCACGCCCCACCTGAGAGCCCTCCAATATCTCCAAATACGTGCCCCATTTCCAGACAAACAAATCCAAGTCACCTCATCGTCCCAATGACACCTCCTCATAAGCCGCCACCCTCCCTATATCCGTACACCACTCCAGATATGGGGGCGCACCAGCTGACCTCCAACCCTTCAAAATAACCTGCCTGGCAAAGGTCAGAACCCAGTTCGCTGTATGACTATCCCCACATTGATGACCGCCCCATCGCCCAGAACACAAAGTCTGGGGCAAAATGAAACCTGAGTGCCTACCACATCACACACAAAATTCTGAAGCTTCAACCAGAATTTCTGGATCTTGACACACCGCCTAAAAACATGGGCCATGTCTTCATCCTCCGATTGTACCACAGTTATGTCTGACGGGCAAACATGCAGTTTACTGTGTGTGTAAAGGCCTGTGGACGTGATGGAATGTGTGCTCAACATATGTGTGACTATTTGAAGGTGTGTGCAGAAAAAGGAATAGCTTTACATGTGTGCTCTCATGACTGCTGAGAAAATATATGGTGAGGATTTTTACTTCTCAAAATAAGCTGACCAGGGCTAAAGCACAGGAATAGCCCCACCTGGTTAGAGGACTGTATATAATGAACCAAACCCAGAGATGCGTTAGTTGTTGTTGTGGTTTTACTGCAGGCAACTCGGCTTTATGGTATGATAATAAAGTCTATTCTTCTGAAATCAAAATCCCAAAGATGTTGAGTGATTTTTCACAAAATTGGCAGAAACTGCTAAATTAGCAAAAATGTTTGACAACATTTTTACATCTAGCTGGATCAGGGAAATTGGACATTAACTTTTACACTCGATCTTTGTCCTTTTTTAAGAATCAGACTGATCTGGGCTTGTCATGGTTGGGGGAAGCTTTCCATTCTATAATTATTCTGTATAACTTCTAGCAAAAGTGGAGCCAATTCTGTAGCATAAGATTTAAAAAATTCAGCAGCAAAACATCTGGCCCCAGAGCCTTGCCTGTAGGTAAGGACTTAATTACCTCGTCAAGCTCCTCCAAGGTTATCTCAGAATCAAGAGAATTAATTATGCTCTGTCATCAGTTTAGGGAGTTCTTATATTTCCACAAAGTTTATAATATTTTCATCGGTAGACAAAGATGTGGAACAATAGAGAGAAACTTGTTTTTCAGCTTCTCAGAGTAGCTTCTTTTAGCCACTCTGATTTCCTTTTTCAGTGTGTTCCTGGCCTGATTATACAAGACTCTATCCCCACCCCTGTAAGCCTCCTCTTTGGCATGACGAAGCTGTCTGAGTTTTCCTGTGAACCATGGTTTATCATTGTTGAATGATAAAAATGTCCTAGTAGGGATGCACATATCCTCACAGAAACTGATGTATGATGTAACAGTATCTGTGAGCTCGTCCAGGTCTGTAGCTGCAGCTTCAAAAACACTCCAATCAGTGCAGTCAAAGCAGGCTTGTAGTTCCAGCTCTGCTTCATTAGTCCATCTCCTTATAGTCCTTAGAACTGGCTTTGTTGATTTTAATTTCTGCCTGTAGGTCTGGAGAAGATGAACCAGACAGTGATCAGAGAGTCCCAAAGCTGCACGTGGGACAGAGCGATATGCATCCTTTAATGTTGTATAGCAGTGATCCAATATATTCCTGTCTCTGGTGGGGCATGTAATGTGCTGTCTGTATTTGGGCAGTTCGCGTGTGAGATTTGTTTTGTTAAAGTCCCCAAGAATAATAATGACTGAGTCCGGGTATTGTTGTTCTGTGTCTGAGATTTGATCAGCCAGCTGTTGCAGCGCTCAGTTCCCAGACGCGTTTGGAGGAATGTAAACACTCACCAGAAAAAACGAAGAAAACTCCCGCGGCGAGTAGAACGGCTTACAGTTAATAAAGAGCGCTTCCAGATTAGGACAGCACATCCTCTTTAGTGTTGTTACATCTGTACACCAACTTTCGTTGATGTAAAAGCATGTTCCACTGCCTCTCGTTTTCCCCATTAACTCCGCGATGCGATCCGCTCTGAACAGCTGGAAGCCCGGCAGATGTAATGCGCTGTCCAGAATGGCTTCACTCAGCCAGGTTTCAGTGAAGCACAGTGCAGCAGAGTTTGAAAAGTCCTTATTAGTATGTGTGAGGAGATGTAGTTCGTCCGTTTTGTTTGGAAGAGAGCGGAGATTTGCGAGAAGAATGCTCGGCAGTGCTGTTCGAACACCGCGCTGACGGAGTTTAACCAGCGCGCCAGCTCGTCTCCCTCGCCTGCGTCTCGTAGCGCATCTAAACAACACAGCAGCGCCTCCAACTAAAATGTCCAGCAAAATGTCCGAATATTGAAAACCGGGAAAGGATTATCTGGTATGTGCTGCCGAATGTTCAGCAGTTCGTCCCTGGTAAAACTTATTGGTAAAAGATTGCTAAACACAGGACAAACTAACAAAAACAACAAAATAATTGGAGAGCTCCACACCGAGGCGGCCATCTGCGGCGCCATGTTGTTATGCAGCAGAGCTGCAATGTAAGGTGCTAGCCTGCCATTGGGAGCAACTTGGGGTTCAGTGTCTTGCCCAAGGACACTTCGGCATGTGGAGTCGTGTGGGCCAGGATTCGAACCACCAACCCTGCGATTAGTGGCCGATCTGCACTACCAACTGAGCCACACATGGTGGGTGTGATCACATTAGAGATAATTAGCTGAGCCAGGAGAAATTGTACATCACTTTGTTTCATACAGATTACATTGCTGGAGAATATTTGTTTTAAATTTGAATTGTTTTATTTAAAAGTAGATATTTTAAGATTTATTTAGACATATGTTTCATGTTTGTGTGATAAGTATTCGTGGAGTTTCAGTTCATTTCTTTGATATGAATAGATATATGCGCGCAAACCCAGGGACTGCTTCCAGCTCACCCTTTTTATTTTCTTTATTTTACAAAAGCACAAGGTTTTGTTGTTATTGTGAGTGTACACAAATAAAAGTAGACCCTTTATAGTCTCTAATGTTGTCTTAAACTTATCTGTAAGCCCCAAAATGGCAGAGAATTTGATATTGTTTCCACTGTAAAGACGAAAAATCCAGCAGGACACGCCGGCACGTCCGTCGACCCCAGAGGGTTAATTTAATGCCTCGCCATGGCAACACCATTCGATATATAAAAAAATCTGTTCTCAATTTAGCATCTTTAACACCTTGATATCTTTTAAAATGTTTGATTTATTATCTCTAATATCATGTTTTTATGTGTATAAATTATATGTGAATATTCCCAACAATCTCTGTATAGGATATGTGATTGGTATCATATTTATGAAATATCTCAAATCTGTGTCTTTATTAAATAAGAATTTATGGAAACACATCTTATGGGCAATATTAAATAACAGCTAAATTGAGTGATTTGTTCATCATTTTAATTTAAAAGCAGCAGAATTTAAAATGCATCCACTTTATTAGCAACAAAGCACTTGAACATGAATCAAGCAATATCTGCCTTTGATCTCGTAGCGGCTGATCCACTACGAGAACTGAGAACTGTCCGACCTTACAGCTCTTATTTCACTCCTCCCCAGACCACACCAGCCTGCTCTCATCTACTTTCAAGGAGAGGTGTTTGGCATCTCAAATGGGCCTAACATGAGGGTCCACTGATGACTAAACCATTTTTATAACCAGGGGGTAAATGGGGAAAAACCCCAACTGATCCTCTTCAAGTAATCAACAATGTATAATTTCAAAAAAATATTGATACTGATTCATTTTTATGCAATCAAAATTGTTCACTCATTCACTAATTCCTATATAGTGAATGGCAGTGAGTGCACTATATCTCAGCAGTGAGTGAATGAAATGAGTGCGTGAATTCGAATGCTGACGTATACACAGAGCATAGGAGCTCAGGGGCTGTCGCAGAAAAAACGTCATGACCTTTGAACGACACATGACCTTTTAAAATAATTGGGCCCGGTTGCATAAAGCACCTTAAGTGTAATTTTCCCTTAAGAATGCCCTAAAGTTTCCCTTAAAATTAAAGGAGTTGCAGAAAATAACCAATAAGTGTTATTTTAAGGGGTTATAAGTAAAACCTCATGATCCCTTTCGGTTTCTCTTAAGTATTTATTTTTTCCTTTCGAACACCCTTAAAAAACTTTAAAGGAATAGTGCTTACCCTGCTGATTCACCCGTTACCTCTTTAGTTAGTGAAGCTTCTCTTCAGTGTGATATCACCTGTACCATTGATCTCACTGTGTAAACCCTGTAAATCTCAGTAAATGCTCTCGCACTTGGTTTCAATAACTACAACTTGTGTGGCTTGAATTCCTGAGAGTCATATAGCTTATATATTTCTGCTAAAGTAAAAGCACAAGTAGATAATGCAAAAGCATTGCTCCGAAATAAAGGATGGTTATTTACTGCAGTAAGGTTTTTTTTATTATTATTATTTGGAAATATTTTTCTTTTATATTGTTTTAAAATAGTTTTGAGCACGCGTCAGAGATGTACGAAAGTGAACATTAGTAGTTAAAAAGTATATAAATATTGTTTGGGTTCAACTGTTTGCGTTCAGAAGAACTTTGATACACCCTAAATATGCATTTTGGACTGCATTCACTTGCATTGTTTAAAGGCGGATGCAAGTGTTGAATAAAGCCCCTTAAGTGCCATTTTTCTAAGTAAACTATAAGGTTGGGAAGTTAAAGGGTTTCAAAAAACAAGATGGCTTAGTCTATATAACCAATTTAACAGTACAGTAGGTCAAGGTGATTTATTTTGTGATTGAAAAACTATCGCAGGAGTACATATTTGACCATCACATAATATGAGGAATCATCAACAAGCTGGAGGGTGATCTAATAGGAACACACACAGAAATGTACCTAGTATTTTCTGCTCTTTGTATCTTTATAAATTGTATAAATGGATGCATTAATATCATGACGCAAGTTAATTTGCGATATATTGCAAATATGTACAATACTGTGCAAAAGTTTTAGGCACTTAATAGGTTTTTAAAAAAACATTTGTCTTAAGATGGTTATTTATATCTTCAGCTTTTGTGTGTCAATAGGAAAAATACATTTTAGACTATCAAAAATTTATTTTGCAAATAGAAAATATTAGAATAGAAGAACAGGGAGCTCTCCAACAGATGACATTGCCCCCACAGAGACCACCACTGAACATCGAGTCAGTCTGGGATTATATAAAGAGACAGAAGTGATTGAGACAGCCTAAACAGAAGAACTGAGGTGAATTCTCCAAGAAGCTTGGTACATCCTATCTGCCAACAACCATGAAAAGTGTCCAGGTGTACCTAGGGGGATTGGGGCTGTTTTAAAGGCAAAGGAGGCCACACCAAATATTGATTTAGCTTTTTAATGTTTACTGGACTTTGTATGATGATAATTGATAAATGAAAACTATTTATGGCATTATAAATAGTTGCCTGAGAGAACGAGGGAGGAATGTGGCAGGGCGGAGGGCGGGGGCGGGTCGTGATCATACACCCGTTCCCTTATCAGGCTAATCAAGACTCCGAGAGGGATAAAGGCCGACTGCGGAGGATTGTGCGGAGAGAGAGAGATAGTTTACGGACATGTTATGTGTGTGTGTTTTGGCTTTTGCTTCAGATTTATATTAAAATATTATTTATATCGTCAAGCCGGTTCGTACCAGCGTCTACCACCTGCAGACCGATGGAACGATTTAATAAGACCTTGAAAAATTTGATTCGTAAGTTTGTACACGAAGATGCTAAAAAATGGGATAAGTGGCTCGAACCCCTGCTGTTTGAAGTAGGAGAGATCCCGCAAGCCTCCACTGGCTTCCCCCGTTTGAACTACTGTACGGGCGCCGGCCACGGGGCGTGCTTGACATCATATGGGAAGCTTGGGAGGAAGCACCTACGGATAGCAAAAATCAAATTCAATACGTTCTTGACCTTCGAGCAAATCTCCACACTTTGGGATGGTAGTGGCGAGAACTCAACTACGGCGTATCCCTCCTCCTTCCCGGATTTCGGCACCAGTGTAAAGCAATCAATGGAAAGGAGGAGGCGAGAACTGGCTTGTCAATATAAATAATAGTTTAATATAAAACTTAAAACAGAAGACACAAACACACATGACGGACATGTCCGTAAACTATCTCTCTCTCCCGCACAATCCTCCGCAGTCGGCCTTTATCCCTCACGGAGGCTTGATTAGCCTGATAAGGGACCGGGTGTGTATGAGCACGACCCGGCCCCGCCCTCCGGCCTTATATTTAAGGGAAAAACTTAAGGTGTTTTATGCAACTGGGCATTGGGCCTTACTTGTTATTCTTATTAAATAATATTTTAATACAATAAATCTTCATGATTCATGATCATTTCGAGCGATACAGAGGAATTATCAAACATAAATAAAAATATGATATGTTTGTTGAAATTGAAAATAGTTGCTGGCTCCAACTGCTAACAGCACTTACATTGTAACCAGTTATTTTAGAAGTTATTATAATATTTCTAATCTTGTAAACCTCTTATTTAATGTTGTACAATAAAATGCTGTCAAACATGTGGTTTGAGAGGTGATTCTAACATTAGTTTTATTTAGATCTCAAACTTTATATCTCACTGTCCCAACTTTATGGCATTTTATAAAAAAAAAAGAAAAAAAAAAAAAGACATCCTTGTAACTGATCTTTTTGTATTATTGTTCTCAAATTCATATTGTGTTTGAATGCCAATTCCTGCCAAGTTTACCCAGATAATTGTGCAGATGTGGTCTTTTGGGAATCATCACCAATGGAGCTTGGCTGTCCTCTATTGGGCCTTTCTGGTACTGTGTCTGAATAAAAACTGCCACCAAAAAGGAAATTATTTGATATATCAACCTAAAATTTGGATCAGATATGGGTTACTCAAGTGGCTTTGATTTTTTTATATTTTTACATTTCAGTTGATATTTTTAGTATATTTTATTTATATAAAAACATTTTCATTACAATAAATTAAACTTCTAAAAATTGTTTCACTTTAAAAACTGTTTTACTTGCACAATAAAATGCCAAGTGTCTTCTTTAAAAAGAGACCAGGCTTAGGTCTGTACTCCCTAGCATTCATCAGTTACAACCATTTAAGTTTACACCCAAATATAGGAAGAAAGGAATAATAACAATCAATGTGTTGCCATGGCAACACTATTTAGGATATAAAATATCCCTTTACAATTTTACACCAGCAGTGTCTTGGCATTATTCGAAAGAATTTTGAAACAATTCATGTAAACACAATAGGGCTATTTCAAAAACCTGTTTAATTGCCTTACTTCCTGCTGACAGTTTGTGTCGCTATGACCGTATCCAATAACAATAGCAATACATGTAATCAGCCCCATTACCAAACATACAGCTGGATTTTCATCAAAATCATACAATGCACTCAGAATATATAAAGAACTTCCTGTTTACCATTTTGCCTTTAATTTAGTGCCTTGCCATGGCAACACTGTTCAATATATCAAAATTATGTTTGCAATTTAGCATCTTCAACTTTTTTGTATAATATTGTGTAAATTTGGTTACACAATATTTGATTACTTTTGTCAAAAGGTGGAGCTACAGAGCTCCCAGGCCACGCCCATGTGTTAACTTTTCCCAGGCCTAATGGCCGACAACTCTGTGTGTGTGCAAAATATCATGAAAATTCAAGCATGCCAAGTACCTCAAAAACAAGTGAACATAATAATAAAGAATAAAGAAAATAAAAAGGAATGATGACATTTAATGTGTTGCCATGACAATATTATTATTTTATTAATGTATTTTTTTTTATTTGTTAATGATTAAATCTGCACTGTCTTGACATGATTAAAACATTTTTTTGAAGCAATTCAGGTAAACATAAGAGGGATATGTCAAAGTCTGTTGAAAGTGCCACACTTCCGCCAGTTGGTGGTACTACGACCGTGACCCACAATAGCCACATCAATGTGATCAGCCCGCAAGGCCAAAAATACGGCTCAATTTTGATGTAAATCTCTCAATGCATGCAGAAGTTATGAGACACTTCCTGTTTCCTGTTTTTTTATGATCATTTATCAAATCGCCAGTTTTATATATCTGCACTTATATAGCGCTTTTTTTTAACCTTAGAGGTTACCAAAGCGCTTTACACTGTGGTCCATTCACCCTTTCACACACACATTCACACTCGCACTCATACACCAATGGCGGCAGAGCTGCCATGCAAGGAGCTAGCCTGCCATTGGGAGCAATTTGGAACCCCAAAAAATCAAATGTGATTTTTTTAAATTTTTTTTTAATAAATTTGCCAAGATTTCAAACAAACTTCTTTCACGTTGTCATTATGGGGTATTGTTTGTAGAATTTTGAGGAAAATAATTAATTTAATCCATTTTGGAATAAGGCTGTAACATAACAAAATGTAGAAAAAGTGAAGTGCTGTGAATACTTTCCCGATGCACTGTATATTTTGAGAAAAAAAGGTTGTGCATATGAGCTGACATCACTTCTGTAACAGCTTTGAATTTATTTTTAAGTCTGTAGTTTTGACTGCACCCAGGGGATAAACAATTTGCATATATACATTTGATTGAATATGATGTGATAAAATGCGCTCACCTAAAATGTGCTGGTTCATGTTATGGAAAAGAGTGTAACTGAACCATGACCAGACAACATTAAACAGGAGTGCTCCGGTCCGGAACTGGACTGTGGATAGCTTGAAGACCGGCGATGCTGTTGTTGCATGTGTCGCGTGTTGTTAAACTCAATACCGAGTTTAGCGCAGAGAGGGCGCCTATTATGCCATTTGTGAAAGTAACAAGCTACTCACTACTTGAATGCTCTTTTAATTGGTGTGGAGCGGAGGGGGGCGGGGCCGGTCGGAATATCGCGTGCCCGGTCCCCAATCAGCCTGATGAGGCGCGCGAGGGATAAAGGCGGCCGGTGACGATGGCTCGAGAGAGAGAGAATTACGGACATGTCCGTCATGTGTGTTTGTTTATGTGTTTAAGTTTCTCATTAAAATATAATTTATGTTGACAAGCCGGTTCTCGCCTCCTCCTTTCCCATCCTTTAACTGTGTTACAATTGGATACTTTCATACTCTTACTCAAGTAATTATTAGTGTTAGTACTTTTAATTCTACTTGAGTAATTCTTTTTTTAAGTAATTGTAATTTTACTTGCATACAGTTTTTGGCTACTCCACCTCTGAATGTGTATTAGTCAGACTATATTATTCCAATACAACCATATTACAAGAAAAAACAACAGTTAAAAAAATCTTATAATTAGATGCCATGACTACAGAAAGCACTTTACCTGATCTGATCTGGCTTTGTTGCTGTTGACCAATGAGTGTTGATCAGATCCTTGGGTAACAGACATCCCTGAGACAGACTGCAGGACAACAGGGGCAGCTGCTGCAGAACCACAGCACAACATGCTTGCACATCCACACTGTCCAGACTCCCACATTGACTACATATACTGCAGATTATATAAAGAATCATCAGCCAAGGCATGAGTGTAATTATACACATCTATATCAAACTGAGATTTATTTATCCATAAGTGCATGCAGACACATTTAAAATAGGGAGAAAAATAATCTGCCAAGTTAATCTTTTGTAAATGTTTTTACACTTTATCATAACTGATCTACACTGGGTTACTATAAAAATTCAAATTTATTCAAAACCCCTTTGTAAACCAAGATTTATTGCTAGAGTGTTGTTTGTGCCAAATTAATGGCACTTAATTTAAAGTAAAAGCACTTGAAGGCAAGATAACGCGATTTCCTCTAAATCTGAACACTATACCATCATGAGGAGACAAAGAATCAAGCAGGGAAAGAAAGCATCGTCCCTCTCTGACCTGATGATATCTCTGAGTTTCTGCTCATTGATTGTACTGCTTCGGTAGAGCCATATATCTTTAGCGCTGAGACGTTGCTCGATGTAGTCTAGAAGATGACACAATCCTTCCATGGATAGCCTGGGTAAATTTACAACAATAAGAACAAATAAACGAGTCGTTTATACTGATTTTATACTGATATACCATATGTCACTGTGTTTAGCCCATTATCTTCAAGCTGTCTTTACCATTACACTTCTTGTAAGGGCAATTCTGTTTTGGTTGAGATTCAAAATAATGTGATGTGTTTCCAAGTGAAACAGGATATTCAACTGGATACTTATCCATTGGGAATTGTTTGGATAGTAAAAAGTAAAGTCATTATTATTTGTATAGTGCTTTTCACAACACACAGTTTCAAAGCAGCTTTTCAGGAAATCATGCTTTAACAAAAAAATGAAACGGTAATATCTATAAAGTCTTAGAGTGATTATTGAGTAGTTTGATTAAATATGATTGTAAATTGTCTATAGAAATTAAATAATAATTGTATTTAGAACCACTGTGAGCAAGCTGAAT
Organism: Xyrauchen texanus; assembly: GCF_025860055.1. NCBI lineage: Eukaryota > Metazoa > Chordata > Actinopteri > Cypriniformes > Catostomidae > Xyrauchen > Xyrauchen texanus. The sequence goes on along the minus strand of NC_068297.1, from coordinate 36,714,333 downwards.
TTGACTGTTGCAAGGAACAAAAAAAACATAAGATGTTGGTTAATGGACAAAAATATCCTTGGGAGAAACCAGGCTCACTGTGGGGGTCAGTTCCCCTCTGGCTAAACAACATGAATATAATGTCAATATTAGTTATTTATGTGCAGTGCAAGTCATGGTTTCACATTTTTAAATTAAGCAAGCATTTTAAGCAAAAATTATAATAATAAAAAAAAAGAAGTTTAATCACTACTAAAAAGATTCATGACTAATGTCTTTGAAGTCCATCCTGGATTACCTGCAGAAGTTCACATTGATGCATTGTCTTTTGTTAGTTGGCTGATGACGGCTTTTGCTGGCAATTAAATGATAGTCTATGTATTCAATTTCGAGAGTGTAGTCCATCAATGTGATGCAGGTAGAGATGTGTGCATTCATCAGAATGGAGCCAGCCCTGTATGCAAGTTTACAGTCGATTGTGGAGGACTACTTCCTCCTGAAACACTGCCTACAACCACTTATGAGGCAGCTTTTTGAAATAAGGAAGGTTAAGTTCGCCCTTAGGGACATCTTGACATATCGCAATGGTAGCACTTTTTCAAATCTATTTATAAATTAATTTATTTTAACAAGTGTCAAGATTTAAAAAATACTACAACAGTAACCTAAAACAATGCAGAAAATAGTATGGCTATTTTTTTTTTTTTTTAAATGAACGCACACCGAATGTACATGAATCATTTGCAATAGAGGGCAACAGTCGGGTTTTGGAAGAAATAAAAAAAAAACAACAAAAAAAAAAACAAATAAAATAAACAAAATGTACATTGGGTAATTGATTTTAACAGTTTTATATCTTAAACAGGGTTTGAAATGAACTTTTTGGCACTTCGGCCACTGTGGCTAGAAGATTTCCAAGGTCACTAGCCACTCAGAATTTTCACTAGCCATAATCCCCCCACCTCGCAAAAAGTGATAAAGGTAACTGGAGACTGTAACTGCATGCATTTGTTTAGACTTTTATTTAAGCAAGAATGAAATTAGTTCAGCAGGACACAGGCCTAATGAAGTGACCTATAAAATATCCAAAGGCAAATGCAAGTTAGAACAGGAGTAGGATAGAGCAGGAGAAAATTTGGCAATAATGTTTTTCCATAGTTCATGGAAGTTTCAACCCCTTCAAATTGTATGATTTAATTGATAAGCAACATATACGATATGTAGACTCAAGGTTCAGACAATGGCATATGAAGTATTCCATGTCTTATGGTTGGAGTTGGCATCAGTTCATCCTCTGAAGTCCATCATAATAGGCTGAAGTGATGTTTGGCTGGCACCGGCTGCATTTAGTCATCATCATTCAGCAACACGAAGCAGGAATGGTGCTGGATCCAGCTAGATCTGGTGACCTCAGGATAGGAGTCCCGAGGTTGAGACAGGGAAACAAATAAAATAACATTAGCATAGATGCCATTCAATTTATTGCAGAGTTATAAATCATGATAAATGTTTCTGGTTTCTGGTTCCGGCAGACCCAACTAAAGCAGCCTAATTGTGGGTTGGAGGATAAATTAGGTGTATGCCTGGCTAAATAGTTGAGTCTTTAGTCTAGACTTAAGTGTGTCTGCATTTCAAACAGTGTTAGGGAGACTATTCCATAGTTTAGGAGCCAAATATGAAAAATACCTACCTCCTTTTGTGGATTTTTATATTCTAGGAACTATTAACAGGCCAAAATTTTGCGATAGTAATGCATGTGATGGAATATAGCATGGTAGAAGGTCACTTAAGTACTGCGGAGCATGAACATTCAAAGATTTGTACGTAGTTAACAGAATTTAAAAATTAATACGGAAGGTAGCCAATGTAACAATGATAAAATGGGGCTAAAATGATCATATTTCTTGGTTCTCGTTAGCACTCTGGCTGCTGCATTTTGAACCAATTGAAGTTTATTTATTGATGTTGCTGGACATCCTCCCAGTAATGCATTACAATAATCTAGTCTTGAGGTCATGAACGCATGAACGCATTAATTAGTTTTTCAGCATCAGCAACAGAGAGCATATGCCTTAATTTAGCAATATTTCTAAGGTGGAAGAATGCTGTTCTACAAACACTGGTAATTTGATTTTCAAAGTACAGATTGGTATCAAATATACACCTAAGTTCTTCGCTGTTGAAGATGATGTAACAGTACATCCATCGAGAGTCAAATTATATTGTAGTGGCTTATTTTTAGAGTTTTTTGGTCTAATAATTAGTACCTCTGTTTTGTCAGAATTGAGTAGAAGGAAATTTCTGGCCATCCAATCTTTTATATCATTGATACACTCTGCTAATTTCGAGAACTGTGAAATTTCATCAGGTTTTGAGGAAATATAAAAGTTGTGTATCGTTGGCATAGCAGTGGAAACTTTTTCCACGATTCCTGATAATATCTCCCAGGGGAAGCATATACATGGAGAAAAGCAGAGGCCCTAAACTTATCCCTGTGGCACTCCATATTTTACTTTTGTTTGGTTTGACAATTCCTCGTTTACATAGACAAAGTGGTAGCGGTCTGCTAAATATGACCTAAACCATGCTAATGCAACTCCACAAATGCTAACATAATTCTCTAGCCTATTCAAGAGAATGTTGTGATCTATTGTGTCGAATGCAGCACTAAGATCTAAAAGCACTAGAAGAAAAATGCAGCCGCGATCAGATGATAAGAGCAAGTCATTTGTATCTCTGATAAGTGCAGCCTCTATGTGATGAGGCCTAAATCCTGACTGAAATTCTTCGTATATACTATTTCTCTGTAGAAATGAACATATTTGGGAGGATACTAACTTTTCAAGTATTTCTGACATAAACGGGAGATTTGAAATCGGTCTATAATTAGCCAGTTCTCCAGGATCAAGTTGTGGCTTCTTAATAAGCGGTTTGATAACTGCCATTTTAAAGTTTCTTGGGACATGTCCTAAGCATAGCGAGGAGTTAATAATATTAAGAAGAGGTTCTGAAATTACAGGAGATACCTCTTTTAAGAGCTTAGTTGGTATAGGATCTAACAAACATGTTGTGGCTTTTGATGTTTCGATAAGTTCTGTTAGCTTTTCATGACCTATGACAGAGAAGGATTGAAATTGCATGTGAGGAAATTATTAGACACTGTTTTCTGAGATGCTATGACAGATGATTGCATAATTCCAATTTTATTTCTGATTATTTTATCTGTAAAGAAATTCATGAGGTCATTACTCTTGTGCTGCGACGTAATATCTGGTTCTGTTGAGGCTTTATTCCTAACCAATTTAGCCACAGTACTGAATAAACATCTAGGATTGTTGTGGTTATTTTCTATGAGTTTACTCAAATATGCTGACTTGGCAGCTTTTAGTGCATGTCTGTATCTACAGACGCTATCCTTCCATGCACCATGAAATATTTCCAATTTAGTATTTTTCCAACTGCACTCCATTTTCCGAGCTGCTCTCTCTTGACAGCATGAGTGTGATTATTGTACCATGGTGCAGGGCTTATTTCTTTAATCGAAGTGGGGTGACAATATCAAGAGTGCTAGAGAAGACTGCATTTATATTTTTTGTTATTTCATCAAGTTCTTCTGGGCTTTGGTGTTTATTGAAAGTATGAGATAGATCTGGAAGATTATTAGTGAAGCTATCTTTAGAGGTCGAAAGAATAGTTCTACCTGAACGATAGCATGGTGTAGATTGAGTAACATTAGATGATTGCAGCATACAAGAGATGAGGTAATGATCCGAGATGTCATCGCACTGCTGCAGAATTTCGATATTATCAACATCAACTCCATATGACAGAATTAAATCTAGCATATGATTATGGCTGTTACATTTTGTCTGACTCCAAGAGAGTTGAGAATATCGATAATTGCTAATCCCAATGTATCATTTTCATTATCTATGTGAATGTTGAAGTCACCAACAATTAAAGCTCTATCTACAGTGACAACAAGATCTGATAAAAAATTTGCAAATTCACCAAGGAAATCAGAATAAGGCCCGGGTGATCTATACATTGTAGCAAGGACAAAAGACGACAGAGATTTTTTATTTATATCTGATGGTGTCACATTAAGCATTATTAGATCAAAAGACTTACATTTATATCCTTTCCTCTGAGTAACACCAAAAACATCACTGTAAATTGTAGCAACACCTCCTCCTCGACCCTTCAGACGAGGCTCATGCTTATAATAATAGGCTCATGTTTATAACAATAACCTGGGGGAGTAGATGCATTTAAACGTATATATTCATCCGGTTTAAGAAAAATTTCAGTCAAACAGAGTGCATCCCATTTATGATCTGTAATCATTTCATTAACAATTAGTACTTTGGTAGAAAGAGATCAAATGATTAGTAGCCCTATTTTTATGTGATGTGTATTTTTATTTGTTTGTTTTGTTCAAGTTTGACCTTTTTTCTAAATGATTTAGTGAGGGTATTGTGTTTGGTAGTTCGGGGAACAGACACAGTCTCTATAAGATATCTAGGTGATACAGTCTTCTACAGTGTTGTAGTTTATGTGACCTGTGTGACATCTCAAGGCAGCTAGCAGACGTTCTGATTAACCAGTTTGTCTGCTTCCTGACCTGGGCCCCAGTTAGTCAAATACTATCATTATTAAGACTATGAGCCAAATTACTAGAGAGGAGAGTGGCACCTTCCCTGGAAGGATGGAGTCAGTCTCTCTTTAGCAGGTCAGGTCTACTCCAAAAACTCTTCCAATATGGACAATATAGACATAAATCCTATTTTATTCTTCAGACACCACACAGACATCCAGCCATTCAGTGACACTAATCTACTATAAACCTCATCACCACGATGAGCAGGGAGGGGACCAGAGCATATTACAGTGTCTGACATAATTTTTGCAAATTCGCACACCTCTTTAACATTATCTTTAGTGATCTCCGACTGGATGTTGATCTCCGACATTGTTAGTGCCGACATGTATAACGATTTTAGAAAAGCTACGTTTGGCGTTAGCGTTTGTAAATTTTATTTGATGTCAGATGCTCTGGCCCCCGAAATGCAATTAACAATAGTGGCAGGAGTATCCATTTCAACGTTCCTTACAATAGAATCGCCAATAACAAGGGCTCTTTCAACATGATTCTCAGTGGGTGTATCACTGAGTGGTGAGAATCGATTGGAAACCCTAACAGGAACGGGAGAGTGGGGTCTCTTTGCTGAGCGATTATGCCGCCGAGACGTCACCCAAATGCCCTGCTGCAGGGGCTCTACAGACGGAATCTGTACTACTCACATCCGAAACAGTATCTACCGGCTTCTCTTTCTCACTGACCTCCACTAGCATTCGGATGCGAGTCTCTAACTCATTAACCTTCTCCGTCAGCCTGACTAATTCCTTACATTTATCACATGTAAATCCCTCACTGCTGACGGAGGAGGCTATTGTAAACATGTGACATGCAATGCAGGAAGAAATAACATGAGCGGATGACATGACTTACCGCAAATTGTTTGTTGTTCCTGAGCGGTGAGCGTTTGAGATTGATGTGAATCCCTCACAACATTGTTTGTTGTTGTTGGTTGTTCTTGATAAGCGGTGCTTTGAGATCGATGCAATAATCTGTGTACCACAGAGGAGAAAAAAAACGGGTGCGCGCTAAAAACGCACGCAGCTTAATCACGATAAAAATAGAACGCAGATGCAGGTGGAATGTGCGCGCAGTTGAATTTATAATACGAGGAAAAACCCGATGTGCGCTTAAAAACGGCAGATGTTAAAGATTAAAGGCTGAAAAAAAATATATATGTGATACTAAAAAACTAGCAGGCTACAAACACAGACTCTAGCTAGGTACCAGCAGCAACAGGTAAAATACACACAGTTGAAAAAGTAGAAAAGAAGAAAAACCTGAAACGCTGTAAAATGACAAAAGATATAACGATGAACGATGAATATAACGATGAACGTTTGAGAATAAGCAATGCTAAGCAGCCTAAGCATGCTACAAACAAACTCTCGTGCAGCGTACTTGTGCAGTTAAGACAAAATATGCCTACAGTATATTCAAGATCTATTCTCTAAAAGCAATTCTAAATATCTTATATGCAAGTATTTGTATTTTTAATATCATATTCATAATTCTTAGATGACAATTTGTTATTCTGCAGTATAGTTGCGAAAAAAAAAAATTAGTTTTAAAAGGTTTACATATTTATATTGGAAAACAAGCCAAAACAAAACAAATCAAAAACATATTTTGTTGCTGTGTATAATGGGGTGAAGACTACCCTCTCTCATCATTCTGTTCACTTCAATCCATCTTTAACAAAAAAAATTAAAAATCTCTCATATTAATAAAGCTGCGTATTGCCAATTGTCTTCACAATAAGAAATGCACAGTGACATATATTATGATTCAATAAATCCTGAGCCAATACGTTATAATCTAGCTGCAGCAAGCATGCACGCTCGAGGGACAAGTGTTCATTTTACATTTTATGATTTCTTTCTGGGTACAGGATTAGCCCATCATATCATTCCTCTTGATTGATGTGCACACGTACGATACTGGCACAGGAGATTAACTGTAGTTAGAAGTTTGTTGATGGTGCAAAAGCGAATTTTAGATTTTTGTTTAGTGTTCATCCAAATCAAAATTTAACAAACACAACAAAAATTCTGACCCAAAAAAAGGAATTAATCTTCTCTACTCCAAAGCGCAAGTTCAACTTTGGTGTACTGTAAGGTGGACACAAGTTTTATTAATAATTTTTTTTTTATGTCCTATCGCCATGCAGGATCGCTTATTTTACATGACGGTGTAAAATAGCCCACAAGTTGCTTTTAATATTTTAATTAGTGCAATTTGTGTTAACCTAACTTCCAGTGTTAAGGTTGACCATTACGTAAGAATTGCTAGCTAGCATCCCCCCTCCAAACATTTCAGCACCCCAATCCAAATCATCTTCCAACACCTGATTCCAAATGACTCATGTTACATTCAAAGACGTCCAAAGTCACATGATGTGTGAGGAACAGAGCTTAAGGTTTTAGTAAGCCAGGCACATTTATATAGAGCGACAATTAAAAATAGCACAGACGGAACGGAAGAACGCATCTTGTGAGAACTGGACACATTGACGAACTCTATGGAAAACAGATTGCTGATGATTTGAGAATAAAACACAAAATATATTCTTAAGCCATATTTTGTATTGTCTAATAATCAATAATTATTAATCTGCCACAATAATGCAATTTATTTTAAACTGAATTTCAATCCGTATTATATATATTTATTATGGGCCATACATATTATATTTATAAATATTTGAATTATTTAACATTATTTATATGAAATATCTTTATTTGGGGGCTTTTCTCAGCAAAAAATTATGAATGAGATTAATTTGTTTAATTAATAGCCTTGTCATGTAACTAATTAGATTAAAAATTGTAATCGATTGACAGCCAAACATTAGAATATCACAATTGGTCACAAGACATGTGACGTGAGACCATTGGTATTTTACATCACTTATGTCAAAGCAGTCATAATGCTTGATGTTAAAATGAGTGTGTGTCAGCATCTGACCATTACAGTACATGGGAATGCTGATCATCAAATAAAAGACAAAGCGATCACACCACATCGGAAGGAATAGAATATAGTCTACAAAAAGAGGATCACTTTTTTTCTCGTTTTTGGGTTGCAACTTGAACATTCTGAAAATTCCCTTTATGTCTCAAAAAATTTATTAATGATAAAGCAATGAATAATTATGACAGGACTATTAAATACTTTCATTTAAAATTTTAGTGACATTTAATCATGAGCGTGTCTTGGAAAACAGCAAAAAGAACAAAACAACTTTACCTGTTGAGGGGTTTGGGAGAGTCAGGTCTTGCAGAGTGTTCCGAGTCAGTGTTCTCCTGTGTGCCCCTGTTGACTTGAGTGGGTATTTCATTTTGCCCTTGAATTACAACATCTCCTCTCCAGATGTGATGACCATGGTAAATCTGACTTGGTGAAACTGAAATATCACTGTCGGTATGCCCTGGTTTAATTTTAAAAGCTGGACTAGGAATGCTGGGACGTCTGCTTTTAGAGTGATCTGAAATGTATGGAAGAGAACTGTGAGTAGGTATAATTTGTATCAATTGGGTTTATCATTAAAAAAAACAATAACACTGGCGAGACATGAAAATTGTTTTGCAGTAATTGACAGAATTCACACCTGCAAGATCTTGACGTTTCAGCACTGAGTCACCTTCATCCTCTGCAGAAACTACCACATCCTCATCTCCAGAATTTCTGTACTGTAAGAAATCTTTTCGATCAGTGGTGACTGGAGAAGGACTATGGGTTGGACACCAATCTAGTGACACAATGGCTGCAAGCCTCTTCACAGATCGAGGGGACACTTCAGTTTCCTTCAAGGTTGTGCGAGGTGAGTCTAGTTTCTCCAATCTGTGCTGCTGTCCTGCCCTCTGAGAAATGTCCCAATCAGACTCTATCTGTTGTTCATACATGTCACTCACACGACCGCCCTCAAGGAAATCACCAGAGTTAAGTATGTCATCAGATATGACGGCAGCGCCGCTGGCTTTTGAAACATGGGGGTGCATCAATAGGCCACTTTGTTGAGGAGAGAATGAAGGGTGATTAGGTATCAGCTCGGTCTCAGATGGCGAGTGTGTGGTTGTGACACCATGTCTTGATGAGTTGGAGGTCTGGTTACCCGTAAAGATGACAGCACTCTGCCGTGATCCCCATTTGCTGGAAAGAAGGAAACTTTCCGGGTGCTATGCGAGTGAAACAATGTACATATGGTAGATGCAAGTGGTGGAAGACAGATCACATCACTGTTTAAAAGGACAATTTCCAGTTAAGCTCTATCAACAGCATACTGTATATTTACCACAGAAAATAATTTTGACTTTTCGCTGTTTGCAAAAAACAATCAAGTGAACAGTAATTAACCTAGAATGGAAGCTTATGGGGCAAGGCATTGCACTGGAATAAATGTTACAATATACACTCACCTAAAGGATTATTAGGAACACCTGTTCAATTTCTCATTAATGCAATTATCTAATCAACCAATCACATGGCAGTTGCTTCAATGCATTTAGGGGTGTTGTCCTGGTCAAGACAATCTCCTGAACTCCAAACTGAATGTCAGAATGGGAAAGAAAGGTGATTTAAGCAATTTTGAGCGTGGCACGGTTGTTGGTGGCAGACGGGCCGGTCTGAGTATTTCACAATCTGCTCAGTTACTGGGATTTTCACGCACAACCATTTCTAGGGTTTACAAAGAATGGTGTGAAAAGGGAAAAACATCCAGTATGTGGCAGTCCTGTGGGCGAAAATGCCTTGTTGATGCTAGAGGTCAGAGGAGAATGGGCCAACTGATTCAAGCTGATAGAAGAGCAACTTTGCCTGAAATAACCACTCGTTACAACCAAGGTATGCAGCAAAGCATTTGTGAAGCCACAACACGCACAACCTTGAGGCGGATGGGCTACAACAGCAGAAGACCCCACCGGGTACCACTCATCTCCACTACAAATAGGAAAAAGAGGCTACAATTTGCAAGAGCTCACCAAAATTGGACAGTTGAAGACTGGAAAAATGTTGCCTGGTCTGATGAGTCTCGATTTCTGTTGAGACATTCAGATGGTAGAGTCAGAATTTGGCGTAAACAGAATGAGAACATGGATCCATCATGCCTTGTTACCACTGTGCAGGCTGGTGGTGGTGGTGTAATGGTGTGGGGGATGTTTTCTTGGCACACTTTAGGCCCCTTAGTGCCAATTGGGCATCGTTTAAATGCCACGGCCTACCTGAGCATTGTTTCTGACCATGTCCATCCCTTTATGGCCACCATGTACCCATCCTCTGATGGCTACTTCCAGCAGGATAATGCACCATGTCACAAAGCTCGAATAATTTCAAATTGGTTTCTTGAACATGACAATGAGTTCACTGTACTAAAATGGCCCCCACAGTCACCAGATCTCAACCCAATAGAGCATCTTTGGGATGTGGTGGAACGGGAGCTTCGTGCCCTGGATGTGCATCCCACAAATCTCCATCAACTGCAAGATGCTATCCTATCAATATGGGCCAACATTTCTAAAGAATGCTTTCAGCACCTTGTTGAATCAATGCCACGTAGAATTAAGGCAGTTCTGAAGGCGAAAGGGGGTCGAACACAGTATTAGTATGGTGTTCCTAATAATTCTTCAGGTGAGTGTATATGGTTTCAAAAGTTTAGTCACAATTAGGGTTGCAAAATTCTGGGAATTTTCAAAGATGGAAACTTTCCATGGGAATTAATGGGAATTTAAGGGAATTAACAGGAATTTATGGGAATAAACGGGAATAAAGTGGGAATTTTCAAAGTTGAGGGTTGGCTCTTCACAGGGAACTTAAATATAGTTGAGGAAAGTATATTTTAGCATAATCTTGACTAAAACAAACAGATGCCATTCAAATACACTTGAATATCCATGCCATTCCTCAATCACATGCACATAGAACACTGCTTACTGCATGGCTATTGAGACCACACCCCCTACTGGCACTGTGCATAACTCCATCACATGTACAGAAGCCCAAAGCACAAGACTACTGAAGGCACACATTTGAGCCTGTGGACAAAACAAAGTGAAGTAAGTTTTGATGATATTATGGGGAAATATATTTATTAAATGTTTAAATTGAAAATATTACATACAAATGTATTCATCTAGTAGCAATGCTGATAAGTTAGATGCTAAATAAGCTAGCATAACTTTATTTACCACATAAGGCAGATGCTAGCTACCTCAAGTGGCTGTTTTTCTCTGCCTCCTGCAATATGTTTTCAAGATCATTCCAGTTGTTTAGCTAGCCTTACTATTTATGTATCTGTTTATGCCATTGCATTAGTATTCTTACTAGGGTTGGGCCGATGGACGATATCATCATCCATCGTGATGGCTGACAGACATCACGATGTTTAGCCGTCGTCGCGATGCCCCCCCCCCACGCTTGGCACGTGATTCACTACAGCCAAAATAGCGCTGTTTGGGAACACGCACACAAAGGTTCGTAACAGGCTCACAAATGTAAGAGTGGAAAAACTGGTTGGCATTCGGGCAAACCTAAGGCTCTTTGAGCCTGACACAGAGCCATCCTCAACAAGGCTGGAAAGTGACACTGAAGAGGAAGAGTTGGAAGTTGAGGAAGTGGACGTGTTGTTGGATGTTGATGAGGCCCACGAAGAGCCCACTGACTGAGCAAAACTGCAGAGGATTGCTTGAAGGAAGATTTGCATGTTTAATGGGACGTTTTGGAGGGAGAAGGTTTTTTGTTTTTTTTAACATTTTGAATGGGACTTTGTGGGGATTTTTGGATGGGGGTGCATTTTTGATTGAGGGGGGTTGGGGGATGAGTAATATTAAACCCAATATTCCTGTTTTTGTTCTTCCATGAAACAAGTGATTGTTCAGTAAAATAATTAAAACTTGTTCTGTTCTACTTACAAATAAATCTGTTGAAATATCTGTTGAAAACCTTTTGCATGGATGTTTTCTTATGACTTCTGTTTATATTTATGCTTGGATATGATACAATGATCGATGAATTACAATTAATTCCCAGTTAGTTCCCCTAAATTCCCATTAATTCCCATTATTCCCATGGAAAGTTTCTAATATGGAATATTTCCAAAATTCCCCAGCTTAACTTCCCATGGAAATTTACCAGAAATTACCCGCCCCTTTGCAACCCTAGTCACAATATTTAAACACTATCCGTGTTAACAGGAGACTACCAACCCTGCCTGTACAAAGTACTATATAATGTTTTTAAACTCCTGTCTATGTCATGACCATGTAAAGTTGGCGACAATGTGAGGCAACAATCTGTGCACATAAGGACAAATTCACCCAAAGATACTGCATTGTTAACTATAACCAATTCATATCAGCCTAGAAAAGTAGCCACACGGCGCTTTAGAAAACTTTCTGGCTCAAAAAACATTTTGATCTGGAATGATTTAGTGTTTTAAAGATTCATTATATGAAAAATACTGTGTTAAATGATGTGTGTAAAGAAATTAATACGGACTCTGACTTGTATTTAAATTCCATAGCAAAAGATTTCCACTTTTATGTTTTTGCTAAACTGTGGCAGTAAGGGGTACTCATTGCAAGCTTTACAGGCATAGCGCATCATCAACCAACAAAAGCAGGCAACCAGGCAACAAAGCCTTCACAGGTGATGCTTTCTTGCACACACGAACAGCTGGACCGAGCACAACAGAATGCAGGGACCTCTAGACACTACTTGCTTGTATATATGTGGCAGGGCGGACATAGCGGACATGTCCGTCATGTGTGTGTTTGTGTCTTCTTTTAAGTTTATCATTAAACCATTATTTATATTGAAAAGCCGGTTCTCGCCTCCTCCTTTCCACTGATCCCTTTACAATATAAAAATTAACGAATGAGATTAAATTGACTGTGGTTATGCACAGTATGTAGCAACCATGTAACAAATCACATATTTCTGCACAAAAACCTCAGAGACTTATGGTTTATTTAATTTCACTCCGGGTAGCAAGGAGCCTCTTGAGTATCACCTTGGTAACTAGCTAGCAGTAGTAGTAGTATGTTTTGTTTAATGCCATGTCAGCAATCAAAGCTATTTTCATGGCAAGAATTCAATTACAAAAATACAGATATCATGTAAATACAATAAAAACAAAACAAATATAGATAGCAAGTCATATTATACAATATTTTTTTTTAAGATTAGCATATGACAAGAAATCCAAAACCTTTTCAGGCACAATCTCATTAAAGAAGTCTTTTAACGAGGTAACTTCATAAAAGAGCATTCTACTTGCGTTAAGACCAGGACAATCTAGTAAAATATGTTTGACAGATAAGGGAATATTACAGAACACACATAGGGTTGGGTCTTCACCTTTAAGCAAAAAGGCATGGGTCAGATTTGTGTGACCTATACGGCATCTGGTGTAGACCACTTGATCAAATCTAGTTTTAAAATTGATAAAAAGTCTGTTTGAAATTTCCGGATGAATTACATACAACTTATTGTTCTTGCACAAATTCCACTCTTCTTGCCACTTAATTAAAATGTATCGGTTAATAATCAGTCTGATATCTGAGGGAGGGATTTGACATTCGTTAACTTCCTGATTAAGAGCTTCCTTAGCAGCTGCATCAGCTTGTTCATTTCCTGAAAGACCAACATGTCCTGGAACCCAGCAAAAAATAATGCTGAAGAACTGATTTAGTAGATAATCCACTTTGGTTAAGATGCAGTCCACTAGAGGATGATCAATTTTTAAAGTGTCCATTGCTTGAAGGCAGGATTTAGAGTCAGTGAAAATTATAAAAAAAATTGCAGAGAATTTTCAATGTGCTCCAGAGCTAAAAGTAAAGCACGTGCCTCAGCAGAGAAAATTGAGCACTGTTTTGGAATTCGAATTCCATAGCGTTGATTTCCAGTCACCATTGCTGCCGTTACACTGTTTTCCATCTTCGAGCCATCTGTGAATATAGGTACATGGTAGGGGAATTGGTTTCTTATATCCAAATATTGCTGTCTATATACATTTGGATGGGTCACCCCTTTCTTCTGATGAGTCAAGTCCAAATTGATATTAGGCTTCTTTAATTTCCAGGGAGATATAGAATTGAATTGTATTTGGTTTAAAATGCTCAAATTTATATTCAAGTTCTCCAAATGAGGTTTAATACGAATACCAAAGGATCTGATACTTTTAGGTTTGCTCTCATACAAAGGAGTAAATTGTGTCCAACATCTGCTTATATGATTCTCTGGCAGAGTCATAAATTATGCTTCCATAGTCCAGCCGGGAACGAATTAGTGTTCTATAGAGTCTCAAAAGAACCATGTAATCTGCTCCCCATTTTGTTTTTGCCAGTACTTTCATTATATTCATAGCTTTAAGACACCTGTTTTTTAGTGCTTTCAAATGGGGAATGAAAGTCATTTTGTTGTCAAAAGAAGTCCTAAGAACTTAATTTCTTTAACTGACACTAATCAGTTCTCTATTAATGAAGAGTTCTGGGTCAAGATGAAGGGATCGTTGGATACAGAAGTGGGTACAGACTGTTTTTGATTTAGAGAATTTGAATCCATTTTCAACTGACCACTGATATATTTTGTGAATACATAACTGCAGTTGTCTTTCAATTGTACTCATGTTCTTCCCTCTATAGCAGATGCAGAGATCGTCCACATATAGGCTGCAGAATATATTAGATCCAATGATGCTCTCAATGATGTTTATTTTAATACTGAAGACAGTGACAGAAAGAATGCTTCCCTGAGGAACTCCAATTTCTTGTTTGTGAATATCCGACAAAGTGTTTCCTACTTGGACTTTAAAATATCTGCTAGCCAAAAAATTAGAAATAAAAATGGGTAATCATCCTCTAAAACCCATGTGGTAAAGATCTTTCAAAATCCCATATCTCCATGTTGTATCATGCTTTTTCCAAGTCAAAAAGACGGCAATAACATGTTCTTTTCTAATGAAACCATCTCTAATATAAGTTTCCAGTTGGATTAATTGATCCAAGGTGCACTTTCCACGTCTAAAGTCACATTGATAGTCACTTATTTGTTTCTTCGACTCCAGAGTCCAAACGAGTCGATTATTTACCATTCTTTCCATCGTTTTACAGAGGCAACTGGTAAGAGCGATTGGTCGATAGTTATTTGGATCTGAATGGTCTTTTCCTGGTTTAGGTATAGGAATTACGGTTGCTTCTTTCCAGGAGGGTGGTATTTGTCCAGAAGACCAGACAGAGTTGAAATTATCTAAAAGAAGAGATAATATGCTTTGGGGTAAGTGCTTTAAGTATTGATAGTGAATTTGGTCTGGCCCTACAGCAGTGTCATGGGAACATTTTAAAGAGTGTATTAATTCATCCATCTTGAAGGGTTGATTATGTACTTCTTTGGTATCAGAACAGAAGTTCAATTTTTCCCTTTCCTGCTGTATTCGAATTGACTGGAACTCAGGGAGGCAGTTTTCTATGGACGAATTCTTTTCAAAAGATTCTGCTAATGTATTTGCTATATCCATTTCCTTTGTCTGGAGAATATCTAGTTTTTTAATATGTTGGATATTAAATCTATTTCCAATGCCCTTCATTTTGTGAATCATGTTCCAGATCCTCTTCATGGGAGTATAGCATGTTAAACTTGATACAAATTGTCTCCAGCTTTGCTTTTTTGCTTCATTTAAAATTCTGCGAGCTTGAGCTCTACAAATTTTAAAGGATATAAAATTAGCCGTTGAAGGCTGTTTATTAAAAAGTCTTTCCGCCTTTTTCCGTGCCCCGATAGCTTTTTTACACTGCTCGTTAAACCAGGGGTTAGCTTTACAGTGCGATTTAGAGGATGTCTTTGGAATTGTTTCATTTGCAATATCAATTAACTGTTCAGTAAAAGTTTCTATAGAGTTCTGATTGTCTTGAGTTGCTGAAATAAATTTTTCATAACACATAATTTCGAAAGAAGGCCAATTTGCTTTTTTAAGTTGCCATCTTGAAGGTCTTTGCTGGACATCCGATTGAGGAAATGAGGTAATAAGTGGAAAGTGGTCACTCCCACATAAATCGTCCCAGACCCGCCATGTACAATCTAAAAAGATTTCAGCACTGCATATAGTCAAATCAATTGCAGAATACGTGCCATGACCTGGATGAAGGTAGGTTTTGGTTCCATCATTTAGTAAACACAAGTCATTATTATGTATAAAATCCTCCATTCTCTTTCCTTTAGCATCACATCGATCTTCTCCCCATAAAGGATTATGGCTATTAAAATCACCCATAAGTAAAAATGGAGTCGGCAATTATGCTACAAGTTTGTCCAATTCTTTCAATGTAATAACTTTGCTGGGAGGTATGTAGATAGAGCATAATTTAATGACTCTATGAAAGGTGATACGTACTGCTACTGCCTGTATTTGGGTATCCAGTACAATGTGACTGTGAATAATATCCTTTTTAACCAAAACGGCAGACCCACCAGAAGGTCTTTGTGCGTTTGGTCCATAAACATTAAACATTAAAAAATTTTAACAGTCAGGGGATCATGTGGAGATAAGTGAGTCTCTTGAATACAATAGGCAAGGGGGTTCAAAACAGAAGTTAAACGTTGCAGCTCTGCAAAATTAGCTTTTAAACCCCGACAATTCCACTGGACTAAAAGATCACTCATCTTCAAGTGGGAAGGATAGGTACAAATCCTTTATTCTTACACTTAGGGGAGAGACTACGACTTCGACTAGTCATAGGTTCTGACATTTCGACATCTTTTGGGTTGGGGGCAGTGGGTTGGGGTTGGGTTGGGGGCAGTGGGTTGGGTTGGGTTGGGGGCAGTGGTGGCTCAGTGGTTGAGGCTCAGGGTTACTGACCAGAAGGTTGGGGGTTCAAGCCCCAGCACCACCAAGATGCCACTGTTGGGCCCTTGAGCAAGGCACTTAACTCCAGGTTGCTCCGGGGGGATTGTCCCTGTAATAAGTATACTGTAAGTCGCTTTGGATAAAAGCGTCTGCCAAATGCATAAATGTAAATGTAAATGGGTTGTCATGTTTTGAAGTTCTGTTTTTATCTTGGTTTGGTAGTCGAGTTACTGAATTTTGAGATTTCTTTTTCTCTCTGGGTTCTCTTTGTTCCAACTGGGTATCTTGAGTCGGAATAGTTTGGATACATACATTCTTGCTTTTTTGTAGAGATGAATTCTTATTACTACTAATAACTTGAGGTTTGTCTGTAGAAATCCAAGTCAGTTCCGTCTGAGTACTAATTTCTCGTATATTTGGTTTGACCACAGCAGAGTAGGATCTATTCAGCGTGAAGGCAGGGAGACTTTCAACAAGTTTTCGGGCTTCAGGATAGCTCACCTTCTTTGTATGTTTAATTTTTTGTATTTCCTTCTCTTTAATCCAAGCAGGGCATTTCTTTGATGAGGCTGCATGGTCACCAAGACAGTTTTTACATTTAGCGGAATTAGTACAGTTGTTTCATGGTCATCCTTACCACAATTGTGTCAAACAGCCTTATTTTTGCATCCAGCAGAACCATGACCAAATTTCTGACATTTAAAACATCTCAACGGGTTTGGTATGTAGATATCTACAGTGACACTTAGTATCCTATTTGAATTCTCTCTGGCGGGAGAGGTCTGTGAAAAGTCAGAATGTATGTTCCTGTTGGAATTATTTGTCCATCTTTTTTGATATTTATTCTTTTGACATCAATCACACCTAGATGATTCAGTTCTGAGGTTATGTCAGCTTCATCCATGTCTTGCAATTCTCTGGTGTGGATCACTCCTTTGCTATTATTCAGAGAAGGGTGACAGAATGCCCTCATAGTGACTCCAGCCAGTTTTGTTGCTCGTAATAAGTTCTCTGAGTTTGCTTTCTGAGCGCACTCCACCAAAATTTGTCCCGATCGCAGCTTTTTAATATCCTTGACTGTTCCTGCTATTCCTGTGATTCCTTTCTGAACAGCAAAAGGAGACAGTTTAGTGAGAGGGCTGTCAATTGGTAGAGACTCAAGTAAAATAAATCTTTGCCAACTTCCTTCTTTTGAAGAAAAAAGGTTAGTGGTTAGTTCGACTTCCAAGTCTTGTTCCAGTATCCGTTTTTTGGTATTTTGTTTATTTGCCATGTTTAGAAAGAATAAATTCATCATCTCTGCTCCTCACCCACCTCGGAGTCCTACAAGGGGATGTACAGTGCCGCGGGAATCCACCGGATGCACACCAAGGACAGAGAAATGATATACTTGAGCATATAAATACAAGATTTATACTACTCAATTGACCCTACGCCAGTGCCTTCTGGAAGAGGTGAAAACTAAATAGTTGGTTGTAGTTCTGAACCAAGTCCAGGGCAAATCCTGACAAGCCGATTGATTGGAATGGGCCATTCCAACCTCTCGTCTGAATGAAGTAGGAGCCAAAGTGATGTGTTGGATATATGGCGGCCGCAGCAGGCCAAAATCCTCAAGCACCAGGATCTCTTCCTCCACTGACACGAGTCGCAACTCACGGCATACAAGTTGCCCCATTTGTCGCCTCTTACGATCAGCAAGGGGGTGCTAGGAACCTATTCTACCCCGGGTCCCCACGGGGTAACTAGCTAGCAACTAGATGGGGTTACCTTAGCAACCAAGTAACAAATAATATATCTCTGCACCAGAACATCATAGACACTTCCAGTTTCTTTCATTTGAATCAGGGAAGCAAGGGGCCTTTTGAGTATTAGCAACTTTTGAGCAACTGCCAAGCAACTAGATGGGGTTACCCTAGCAACCAATTTACAAATTACATATCTCTGCAATAGAACATTGTAGAGACTTCAGATTTTATTAATTTGACTCAGGTAGCAAGAAACCTATTGTGTATAACCTTGGTAACTGCCTAGCAACCAGATGGGGTTACCCTAGCAACCAAGTAACAAATCAAATATCTCTGCACCAAAAGAATCATAGCGACTTCCGGTTTCGTTAATTTGTCTCAGGGTTGCAAGGAGCCTTTTCAGTATCACCTTGGTAACTGCCTAGCAACCAAGGTGGGGCTACCTTAGCAGGAGGGAGCTGAAACTTTGAGGGAAGGTAGTCCCCCAGAGTACTACAGTGCATTAATGTTTGGGTCCGATCTGCCTCAAGGTGGCGCTAAATTGATAATTTTTACGTTTTTGCCCAGAAATCCTAAACCCGTTGTCGCAAACTCAAGTGCCTTATATTGTTGGAGTCCTTGGCTCAAGTCGAACAAAAAATATCTCTGATTTAATTTCTCTAATGAAGATTTTCATGCTAATTTGCATAATAAAAAAAAAACATTTGAACTCCTCCTAGGCCGTATGTCAAATATGCACAAAAATTGGTGTTTGTCTACTATGAACACTCCTGACAAAAAGTAATCAAAATTATTTCTGAGACATTCTGAGGATGCACACAAAGTCACAAAAAATTAGCCTATAGCTACAATTTAAAAAACACTCATAACTTTGCCACCGTATGATCAATGAAGTTGAAAATTGGTATGCATCTTGTAGGGGCCAAAGGCTAATATATCCTACAATATCAGTCGGACAATTAAAAACATGAATGCCATCAGCTAATCAAGTTTCAGAAGATAATAACATCGAATCTGAATGGCCGACCATTACGAAACTTATATTTGTAGACAGTGTCAGAATGTGAATGTGTACCAAGTTTTATGAAAATCGGCCACAAGGTGGCACTATAACAAGGAGATTTACTTTTTTGCAAATAACACACAACCGAGTTAAATAATATCAAATAATTTTTTCCCTCTAATTCCTTGCACTAAGTCCCACAAAATGTATATCTTTGTTTTTATTTCATCAAATGTTTATGGTATTCTAATTTTCAAAAAAGGAACTTTTTCAAACTCCTCCTAGGCCGCTTATCCAATTCTCACAAAAATTGGTGTGTCTCTACTATGAACCCTCCTGACCAAAATGAATCAAAAGGAATTTTGATTTATCAAAGCATTGCGAAGATATAAGCCAACAAATTGGTCAGGCGTCGTCCAATTTGTACGTATTGACCAATATCTACCAAACAAAAAGGCCATATGTTACGAAACTTGAAACATATATATAACAGCACATTTTGAGTCAGCTTGCAAAATCGTGAAACAATTCACCTATATGGGGTGCTACAACTAAACAAAATGCTCATAATTCCGCAACTGGATTATCAATGAAATTGAAAATTGGTATGCTTCTTGCAGGGGCCAAATGCTAACATATTCTACAATATGACTATTGTATGAATATGAATATGTAAATAAAAAAACATGACAGCAGCCAATCAAATTTCAGCAAAATGTCTGCATAAATGTTATGTAAATTATTGTATATTATCCAATGTTACCTACTATTGTGAACTACAAAGAATCCCTAGGTCAATAATTATCAAAGAAAAGATTAACTTTAGTTATTTAGTAATTTAGGGGTTGCATTTATCATGTGGGTTTGATCAAGTGTATCCAAAAGCCTATAATTTCCAAAATAAATATTCAAATTTTTAAAACCTTTTTGGAGTTTGGGTGCTTTGTGGCTTTATACCAGTTAAAAAGTAAAAAAAATAAAAATAAAAAAATTACCACATTACAAATTAATTGGAAATATGAAAATGTTAAAATACAGAGCATTTTGGGGGAGTACAATCTGCAGATAAAAAGAACACAGCAATGAAGGGGTTAAACTCAAAAAGATCAGGAGTGTATATTAGACACACCCACTCACATGTACACACACTTATATACACACAAATACTTTGTACAAACATAGGCTGAGATTGAGACTGTTTACCAGTTAATTGAGCCTGAAGACTCAAGAGCTTGAGATCAGGCAGTTCTACCTCTGTTGAAGAATTCTTTTTCTTTTTTTATTTAATTTTTAATGAAAATGAATGTTTGAGTTAGATAATGTGAAACAAAATTATTTCTCTGTGTTCATGCTTGACTGTAATCATAATCCAAAAAGTGATGCTTAAAAACAAAATAAAACCAAAAACTAAGAAAAATTTACTTGAACAAAAAATAGTTTGAAAATGTCTAAATATACATCCAACCTAATAAAAGTAAATAACTATGCCTGAAAACACTTTAATCAGCAAGGTTTGCACAAATCTGTTTATATATATATATATATATATATATATATATATATATATATATATATATATACAGTGAGGAAAATAAGTATTTGAACACCCTGCTATTTTGCAAGTTCTCCCACTTAGAAATCATGGAGGGGTCTGAAATTGTCATCGTAGGTGCATGTCCACTGTGAGAGACATAATCTAAAAAACAAAATCCAGAAATCAAAATGTATGATTTTTTAACTATTTATTTGTATGATACAGCTGCAAATAAGTATTTAAACACCTGAGAAAATCAATGTTAATATTTGGTACAGTAGC